>NC_072039.1:3944922-4250755 GCF_027791375.1 Indicator indicator
CACTGCTGCTGCTCCTGCTCCGCCGACACGAAGACGATCTCGAGGCGCTGCCCGCCGCCCGCCGCCGCCTCCCCTCTGAAGCGCCCGTAGAAAGCGGCCAGGCTGGAGCCGAGCTGCGCGCAGGGGCCGCCGAGGCTACAACCGAAGTAAAGCCCCACTAACGAAACCCCTCGGGCTGCTAACGCCGACACGGCCACCTCCTCCCCGTCCGCCGCCACCAGCACCTCGCCCAGCACCTCCGACAGGGCGTCCGCCATCCCGCCCCGCTTTGCTACCGGCTCGGCTCCGCTCCGCAGCCGCCGCAGCCCGCGCACGGCCGAGCCCAGCCCTGCCACGCCCCGCCAGGGGGCGCTGCCGCGCCGCGCTGTCCCGCGCCCGCCCATCGCCTCCGGCCCGGCCCAGCCCAGCCCGGCCTCCCCCCCCCCCCGCCCCGCTCCGCTCCACGCCGGTGCGGCCCGGGACTCTCGCACACACACCTCCCGCCATCCTCTTCTGCGGCTCCCTACGCACTGGGTGGGTCTGTCCAGAATCAGTGCCGCATTAGGCAGCAGCCGGGTTGTAGATAACCCTCTGACATTAGCCCCTGGTCCAGGCCTCAGCGTCTGGTGCGCCCGGGGAGAGGGGAGGGAGGCATTGCTGATATTCCCCGCAGAAGGAGCAGCCGGGGCCGGGACACACTCCCTGCTGTCTCGCTGCTAGGAGTTGGTCAGTGCTGGGGGTCAGCGGGTTGGTCGCCTTCGGTCCCGACTCACCCATCCTGCAAACCCTGCCCGTGCCCCTGCTCTTAATGTAAATACCATCACCCACGCGGGACACCCACCCGGGTGTACACCCGCCCTCTAAATCCCAACCTGCAGAAAGAGGTTCAGGGGAGACCTTCTGCTTCTGTACAACTTCCTGAAATGAGGTTGGAGCCAGGTGGGGGGCAGTCTCTTCTAGCACTTAACAACCAGTAACACAATAGGGAAACAGCCTCAAGTTGGAGCAGGGACAGTTTAGGTTGGACGTTAAGAAAAATTTCTACTCTGAAAGGGTTGTCAAGCCCTGGAACAGGCTGCCCTGGAAAGTGTTGGAGTCCCCATCCCCGGAGAGGCTTAAAAAATGTGTAGATGTGGTGCTCAGGGACATGGTTTTAGTGGTGACCTGGCAGTATTGAACCTGATCATCTTAAAGGTCTTTTCCAACCCAAATGATTCTGTGATTCTATCACTTCCAGCTGGCCCTATGTGTCAGCAGGGCATTGTGAGCGCTCACAAAGCCTACAGAGCAAGAGTGCTTCCCTTCTTTGTCTGCAAAATCTGATGTAAATATGTGTTTACCTTTAGCAATGGCGAGCGGAAAAACCTGAAAGCCAATCCAGAAGTGTAAACACAAGAAATTTGGCTGCATTGAGTTACACCGTCTGGCTGGCTGGAATATAGAGAGGAAATAAAGCATAAACAATGACATGCAAACCAGGCTTTAAAATGAATTTGCTCATTGTAATCAGTCTGTGATCTGCAAGCCTGCAGAACTGATGGCAGTACAGATCCTCAGCTGCTCCAGACTGACGTCTGTGTGTCCACAGCACAGATCCTGACCTGCCTGCCCTCTCCACCTAACACAACCCCTCTGCTCGCAGAAGCCCAGCAAAGCAAGACACGTGTAAGATTGTGTGAGAGGGTGGGTTCTGGGGAGGGCTGAGGTTTGAGGCACTTGGTTTAAACAAAGTGAACATGCAGGTTGGATGCTTTCTCCATCTTGCTACTTCAGTGCCCCAAACCAGCACTCTTAAATCTTGCTAGCTCCTGTAAAAGACACCTTTCTTTTTGCAACACTTCCTTATTCAGCTTCTTATTGTTTCTGCTTTCAACTGTATTTAAAATCATTGTACAGCACCCAGAGCCATTAGGGGATGGTTTATAAATATAATTAATTATCATTATTATTATTATTACAGCTTTACAATCTCTTTTTTCTTTTGCCAAGACCTGCTCCCTAGAGGTGGTTCAAAGCAAGAGGAGTTTTGTCTTGTTTTTATTTGTCCTGCCTTATCTGCCTTAATTAAGTATTTAGGCTCTTCAGGGCAGGGAAGCTGGGTTTTTTTTAAGTCTGCAGCCCTGAACTCAACCAACCCATGTGGCAATACAAAGACTCTGCTGTAAAAATAATATTTATGGCTGCAGTTAATTTGCCTGGCCCCATTTTTAGTGAACAAAGCAGAAGAAAGATGCTCTGAAATAAAGACCAAGTTAAAAGCTTCTTTCTTCTTTTTCTCTATTAAAGAACAAAATAAAAGGAGGAAACAGCTGTTCTTACCAAACAACATCACAAGGTGAGGTGTGACTAAACCAGGGTTGCAAATCCTTGCAGGGCTCCCATTGTGGGTGGATGTCTGTCCATCTGCAGGCTCCACATCAGAATCATGGATTCAGGATGGCCATCTGATAACCAACTCAAAACACTGGAATTAAAAAGCCAGGATGACATCATGGGGCCTTTAATAAGCATTTTTTTATCTATTCAGAGGCAGTGCCTGCATTTCCCTAACTCTGTTAATCTTCTCTTTGTACTGTTTTTCAGACTGCACCCCCTTTACTAGTACATGGTGTATTTTTCACTACAGTATTTAGCAAACATTACACCAAAGTATTTGCCAAATATTTGTGTTCTCCTTCATTTGTTTCCCCCACAACCAGTGTTTATTAGGATTTTGCTCGCAAGGAAAAAAAATATTGATGAAATGGGGCAGAGTGAAAGTGCTGAGGTCAAAGTTGCTACAAGATGAAGAAAAGAACAGCTGGGAAAGGGGGCCCTGGCCTCCCCCTCTGCTGATGTCAGCTCTGTCAGGAGTGGGGTGCAGACCCCTACAGGCAGAGCAGAGACCCACAGGGCTCCCGCATCACCTCCTGGGCCACCTCCCAGATAGGTTTACCAACCTGAGTAAATTAAACCCACGGCAGCAGAAGGAGCAGGAGGGGAAAAAAAGAGAAAAAAAATAAAGGTTTTCTCAGGGTGGTTTTTAATCAGTGGTAGCTGAGTCACCCTAAAGGCTAAAAGAAGCCATCGAAGAAAGCTCCTGTTTACCAAGAGCAGAGAGTCACAGCCTGGTTAATCCCAGTTTTTGAGGAAGCAGCTTTCCTGGCCGCACCGGGAGCCGCGGGTTAGTTCCCAGCAGAGGCAGCACTGCGAGGGCACGGGCAGGCAGCAGCACACAGCGGTGGATGTGCAGCAGTGCAGAGGCTCAGCGGCTCTGCGAAGCTGCCGGTGACATCCAGACGCTAGATTTCTCATTGCCTTTTTTCTTTCTTCGCGTCAGGCAAATGCCTGTTGGACAAGTTCCATCTGCTGTAAACCTCGGTTTCAAGCTTCTCTATAACCCTTTTTCCAGAGGCATGTCTGCACTAGCAAGCTGGGACAAATAATGGTGTGAACAGTCCTGTTTATGTGGCTGCCTGTGCCAAAAAATAGCAGTTATGGGCAATAAGAACACCCAGGATGATTAGAGACCACTGAGAGCTGCCCAGTCCGGGTTCAACCTTTCTGGCAGCCATGTAACTGCAGGTCCTGTAACCACTTCAGTGCAGCAGCTGCACCACCAGCCAGCAATATTTAAAACATGATTAGATGTTATGTTTTTCAACATTATTGAACATTAATTATACCTTAGAGACACAGGAGTGGAACACTGATTCTCCTGGGTCCTGAGGCAGCCTTGTCAATCTGTAGGATGGATTTGAGAACACTTAGGGGTGGTTAAACAGAAAAGCCATCTCTGTGCACCCGGTAGAGGCTGCCCTGCAGCGAGGGTCGCTAGAGTCTAAAATCATCAGGATGTTTTGCTAACACACTTACTATTCCAGAATACAGTAACTGCCTTCCCAGTCAGACCATCACACAAGAGGAGCTATCTGAAGATGGCTGTTGTAGTTCTTTCTCCGTGTTGACAAGCCTCAAATCCATGTGCTGTACCCACGGTGGCTTTTGATCCTCTGATCCTATGCTGCAGCACTTAAAAAACCAATTTGATTACAAAAGGCTCTTTAGTTTTTAATGTAGCTGTATTCTGAACTCCACACTGGTCAGAGGGGAGTGGATTTTCCACAGTATCTGGCCATCAGCCAGCAACAAGGTCTCAAAAGAAAGGGACACTCTTCAAACAGTTGAGTGTTTGACATAAATCCATTGTGTTGGGACTTTTTTTCTTATTTGGTAGCTCTTAATCGCAACAGTTCCAGACATGGTTCATTTGTGGGGTTTATTTTAGTAAGGGGATGTTGGCTGCGTTTCAAAATATGGACATCCACATCTAGAGGAAACCCTGGGTAGTCATCCTACTGGAAATCTGCAGGGAAAAGGCCTAATTCTACTCTACAATTCCTCCTACCCTCAGCTGCTTTCCTCTGGATTCACATCAGCATTGCTGAGAACTGCACAGGGTCCCAGCCACCGAAACCAGCTTCAACAGGGCTGACCATCTGTCTGCTGCAGATGGGTTGTAGCCAGTTAACACATTAACTCCTTTAAACAGGTCTCTGTTAAGGTATTAGCCTTCCAAAACACTGCTCCAAATTCACTGGAGGTCCAACACGACTGAGTTCAACGATGTTAGACTCCAGAGGAATTTGACCCTTCAAGTTCTTCTAACTGGTGTTGCAATTCTGTTAATATCCGGATAGCTGAGAGCAGCTTGGTGTGAGCCTAGCTGTACCTTTGACCCTCCCCATCTGTCTGCTCGAGCAAATGAGCCTTGCTGAATCTCACCAGGCAGCTGGCAAGGTCCTTGTCCCTATCACAGAAAGGAAAGGAGGAAATGTGCCAGCATCCGGTGCCAGTGCAGGGCTCAGCCTGAGTCCACACTGACCCACATCCCTCTCAGCAGCTCACAGGCTAATCTGAGAGCAGGAAGGCTGAAGCAGGGTCAGACCTGTTATGCCAGTGACAAGGGAGACCTTGGGGCATCCTTGCCCATCAAACCAGGTTCTGTGGTGCCCATTCTGCTGCTTCCCAGCAAGACTGAAATCTGCACGTCAACACGGAAACACAAAACAGCTCTTCTGAAAGCAAATAGGGGTGATTGCAAACAGCAGCAGCAAAACACATGGAGGAGGAATTCAGTCTCAGCCCTCCTATGTGTATTTGGTTCTCCAGGGGTTAGTCCAGGCTCTTAAGGCTAGAAGGTAACATTTCCCCCACAAGCCTGGAGAGATAGGGTTTATTACTTTCAAAGTCCTTTTTCCCAGGTTCCTGCCTGATTCTCTCCCTCCTCTTTGCCAGCCCAGGGATTGATCTCAGCAGGGTCACAAGTAAACTTCAAAGGGACTCACACTTGCACTGCTTGTTGAAGACCACGAATGGCACCATGTGAGCCTTATCATTTCCTCTCCTGCCTCCCACATGAAGTAACAGCACCACAGGAACCCTCTGGCTGTCATGCAGCCAGGCTGGCAACAGCAGTCAGACACCAGCCAGGACACACATTGCTCACTGCTAACTGCTTCTGGTTCTTCATAGCTGCCACTGCAGACCCATCCCGCAGGCAGCACAGCTCCAGCACCAGTACCCCACTGCCAGCTGCTCTGCTGGCTACAGGGGAGGGAAGCATCATGGAGAGAAGAGGTAGCCTCAACTCACCAAGTCCTGCACAAAGCCCGGCCATTTGGAGACAACACCAGTGACACTTGCTGCCCTTTACCTACTATGATGTGAAACCCTCAAGTCTCTGAGACTCTCAAGTCTCTGAAACCTCACTGTAAGAATCTGACTGGAAGTGTCTGTTTGAAACCACTGGCCCAGGCTATTTCTACTCTGCAAGTCAGTTTCTTGCTCTCCTTTCCCCCATTGGAGAGGAGCAAAGTGTTTATCAGAGC
This sequence comes from Indicator indicator, assembly GCF_027791375.1. NCBI lineage: Eukaryota > Metazoa > Chordata > Aves > Piciformes > Indicatoridae > Indicator > Indicator indicator. The sequence goes on from NC_072039.1 coordinate 3,950,772, forward strand.
TCAGCCTATGCCCTCTGTGAAGCATATCAGAGTGGCCCTTGCCACCCAGGCTGGGTCTTGGTGATGAGAACACCACCAAAGGAAAAAGGAACCATTCCAAAGTTAAACTATGCTCCCAAACTGTATATTGAACTTTACGTTGTTCTTTCCTCATTTGTGAAAAGGTTTTGGTGATAGAATCACAGAACCATTTAGATGGGAAAAGACCTTCAAGATCACAAAGTCCAACCATTAACCCAGCACTGCCAGGTCACCACTAAACCATGGCCTTCAGCACCAGAACCACACATCTTTTAAATCCCTCCAGGGATGGGTACTCCACCACTTCCCTGGGCAGCCTGTGATCTGGATGATTGGACTTGATGATCTCAGAAGCCTTTTCCAACTGTAATAATTCTGTGAATCTATGATCTGTGAATAAAATCCTCTGGCTACTCTGAAACCTACATTTCTCAAAGAAACCATTGCAGGTAAATTTTGCAAGTAGCTCTTTCTCCCTTGACTACCAAAATCAGGAGTAACTCAAGACCAGACTGCAGCACAACCAGGCACTCTTTTGACCTAAAATACCTTGATTTCATCATGGTACATGAAATCAGAGTAGCTGTGACTCACTACTGACACCACACGTTTTTTTCATGATGTGAGGGTAAGTAAAACATTAATGAGATTTTACATTGCTGGGTGGTGACACCACAGCTATATGGCACCCAGGCAGTGTTTGAACAGCTGTAAAACCAAGCCCCATTTTCCACTCTAATTTTCCATGCATTAGCAATAGATTTGATTACAACTACAAGCACCTCCAGGTAAGAAAGGTAGAATTTCACTCCTGTAACAACCCCAGCTCCCACACAAACCAAAGTTCCCTCTTGCCAGGTGCTGGGCAAACACAGCTGCTGACACCCCAGTCCAGATGTGGAGACCTGCAGCCCCCTCCAAACCTTTGCACCCTGCCAGCTGCATCCCAGTGCTGTGGAGGCAGCTGGGTGCCTGCTGGGTGGGAATCTCGGGTTCAGGGGGTGATCCGCAGGTCATCCAATTCATGAGGTGCTGATAGGCGGAAGGAGGAGAGAGGGATGCTTTAGGTTTGTAGGCACCTTTCGAGACCACGTCGTCAAATCCTCCTGCAGGCAGCAGGTCCCTGCTCCCCACACAGCAGAGCCCAGGTCCCTCACCAACACATGCAAGGGTACTCCAGCACGTGACTCTCACATGGGGGTGTCTCTATCCCCACAAAAAGCCCCACAGCCCTGGCCAACACGCGTGTGTGCGCGGAGTCCATAGCTCCACCTCCCCACGGAGGGGTCCCTGAAGCTCATCTGCAGCACGAAGACTGGGGGAACGGGGGTGATCTTCAGCCCTAAGCCTTCGCCCGGAGCGGGACCCTGCACTCGCTATGCCGTGCTACGCCGCACCGCCCACAGGCGGCAGCTCCGCGGCCCCGGGGGCGGGGAGCCGGCCCGGGCCGTACCCATAAGGCGGGCGTCCGGGCGGCAGCGCGGCGCATGGCGGCGGCAGCAGCGGCAGCGGCGCGGTGCCTGCGGGGCGTCCGGCGCCTCCTGCCCGCGGGCGCCCGGCGGGAGAGCTGCGAGCTGGCCCGGCTGGCGGGGCCGGTGGTGAGAGATGGGGCCAGGGAGGGGCTGACAGGGCCGGGGCTGAAGCCCGCCCGCCGGCGCGGCAGGGCGGGTGGGGGGATAACGGGCGCGCCGCCGAGATGAGCAGCCGGAGCCAGGCAGCCCCGAGTACCTTGGGCTGGGAAGGAGATCCCGGGCCCCGGCTGTGCTGCCTCTTCCTACCCGTTCCGCAGCCCGGGGTACCCTCCCGCCCGGCCGGGGGCTAGCCCGGTCCCGGTGCCTCCCTTCTCGCAGTCCCTGCCTGCTGGTGGCACAGCTGGAAGAGCACAGCTGGAGGGACACCGCCACCATTCCCTTCTCGGTTGTCACCCACGTGCCCAGGCTTCGCTACAGGACTCCCTGGTGCTGTCCAGCTCGGTCCACGCCTCCTGCTCCAGCGTGGCTTTAACAAGAAGGGTGGTGGGCTTGGGGAGGGGGCCGAGCTCTTAAGTTGCCCTGGGAAACCCGTGCACTGCCCTTGGGTGATAAGCAAGTTGCCTTGCCTAATGCTAGTCCATGGCCAGCTCTTCCAGCAGACTCTGGGTGCAAAGGCCGCCACTGGCTTTCTGCCTGAACGTCCTCCCTGGGCTGCGGTTAGCCTGGAAAGAGATGCAGCTTTTTGTAGCCGGGGACCAAAGGAGCAGCACAGAGCACAGTTTGCAGAGGCTTCCACAAAAGGGAGCATGCACCACAGCCCTGGTCTGAAGCCATTCTCTGTGAAGTTCTGTGCTTTGAATTTTCTACTCTATCCAGTAAATAAGTACCAACTGATGAACTCAGAGAGGTCCTCCCTGACATCAAAGCACTGACCTGCTGTGATCAGGCAGCAGAGGAAGCTGGATGGGTTTCAGTTTCTGTAGCTGAACACAGCAGCCCTAGCTCAGTTCCCTCAACCCTTCCAGCTATGGCAGAACTTCTTTGTGTGCACAGAGAACCTCAAAACCAAACCTGTAACTGTCATTAATTAATACCTATTTCATCTCAAACCCTGTGCTAGAACAACCATGGAGGTACAAACCCCTCCTATGGGAATTATTCACAGCAGCAGGTCAAACATGCCCAGGCCTGGCAGAAGGACTGCATCTGCAGGCAGCAGCAGGAGGTCTGAAGAGAAGTTTTTGTTCTGTTCTTCCTCTGACCCCCCAGGAGCTGATTCCCCAGCAGCACTGGGCTCTCAGCTTGCCAGCTGTTGGGGATAAAGGAGCATGAGCAGATCCTGGGCATGGTCCCTAGCTGTGCCTACCCCTTAGTGGGTATAAATATTTCTTACTCCTGCCACCTGGTTCTGGCTGTGGCACAGTTCTGTGCCTTGGATGCTTGTGGAGGAACTGTGCCCTTGCCAAGGGAAAACAAGGTCTGGAGTATAATCTCTGCTACAGCATCGTTAGCCTTGCTGTAGACCCTGGTGAGGAACAAGCATGCTGGCCCTGATGTCTCTCTACAAGGAGAGGACACTGCAGTTTGGGAGAGGAGTTTTCCCCAGACACACAGAAGTGTGGAAAAGCATTAGGATTTTTTAATTTCCCCCCCTCTCTGCATCTTTCCTCCTAGAAAAGAGGATTTCTAGTGAAGCTGTTAAGTCCCATGCAAACAAGGTCATCTGCTATGTTGGCTGCCTAACGCCAAAATACCACAGGTCAGGTAGAGGTCTTCTTTGAAAGACAAAGCCACTGCGAGCCTGCATGAGTCCTAGAGCTGGCTTCTCTGCCCCAGCTGTCACTGGTGAGCAGGGATGGGTTCCCAGGACAGCAGAGCCCAGGCCTCAAGGTGAGGCATTGTGCTGACACCAGGAAACCCAGCTGTTCATAGTCCAGCTCCTGGGGAGGGTTGGTGTTCCTCAAGCCCTAATGGGTGCTTACCTCACCATCTTCTTCTCCTCCCATCCTAGTTTGTTGCCCAACTGCTGGGGCTCCTGATCAGTGTGGTCAGCTCCATCTTCTGTGGTCACCTGGGGAAAGCTGAGCTGGATGCTGTGACGCTGGCAGTGTCTGTATGTATTCCCTTTTGATTCCCTTTGATTTAAAACAGACAAATTAAGTATCATCAAAAGAGAAGAAAGAACCCAAAACCTGTAGGGATGTGTATGTGAGGACCCTGTGTGTAGGCACAGCCTGATGCAATGCAAACATGGTAGCCACTAAAATGTTCTTTCCTTTCCTGTGAGCTCAGGCAAGAGATGGGAACTGAGCAATCAGTGGTCTGGGCAGGGAGCTGGAGCCTGTGACCAGCTCTCTGGACCTGCCTGAGCTGGGGGTGTGGATGTGGCTAGGAGCAGCACTGTTTGTGGTCCTTTAGATATTTACCTCTTGCTGGAAGATCCTTTTCCACACCAGAGGACAGAACAGACTATTTAGGTAATAAGAATGTGTTATTCTGAAAAATAGTGAAGGGCTGAACACTTCCCAAAACCTTGTAGCAGAACTGTCTCCCCACCCAGCTGGGAGGGACAGAGTGCTTTGTGCCAGGTCCCCTGCCACACTCCCTTGGAACCAAAGTCCTTTGTTTCTCCTGCAGGTTATCAATGTGACAGGCATCTCCATCGGGTCTGGTTTAGCCTCAGCATGCGATACGCTGATGTCTCAGGTCAGTAGCAGCTCCTCCTTTCCTGACTGAACCCTGCCTAACGGGCTTCAGTTGGTGTTTTGTCTCCTGTGCAGTGTGATCTGAGCACAAAGGGTGGAAGGATGGCAGCTTACAGCCAGCAGAGCTGGAGCCTGGTCCTGCCCTGCAGCTCCCAAGGAGCCCTGGTCATGCCTGCACAGGAAGGGGCCGTGATACCCACCTGAGAGCCCGTTAAACCCTACCAGCTTGGCATTAGCCACTGCAGGGCATGGGAAATGCATCGAATCAGCCCCTTGCTGCCCTGGCTCCTGAGCATCTGCACAGCCCCTTTGGTTTCCTGTGGCACTCCCCTTGGTCTTCTCTCTTGGCTCAGACGTACGGTGGCAAGAACCTGAAGCAGGTGGGCACCATCCTGCAGCGGGCAATCCTCATCCTGCTGCTGTGCTGCTTCCCTTGCTGGGCCCTCTTCGTCAACACCGAGCAGATCCTCCTGCTCATCCATCAAGACCCCGAGGTCTCCAGGTCAGGGATGAGACCAAGCCCTTCTGGACCAGGCATTTGTCTGGGCTGCCATGTAGTGTTGAAACCAAGGCTCTGTGAAGCTTGAGCGCAACGCTGCTTGGCTTGGCTCTTGCTTTGCTGTGTTGTTAACTGAGGAAACAACTCTCCTTCCAGGCTAACTCAAGTCTACGTGATGATCTTTATTCCAGCTCTTCCTGTAAGTTGCTGCTAAAGCTGTTAGAAGCTCTCTATCCCTCACTAACATCATGTCAAAGGAGGGAGGGTCTTCCCTGTGTAGATCACAGAACAGCATGGGGTTAGAGTTTTGCAATATGCGCCTTGGCCCTTAACAGATGTGCTCTGGCCAGCAGCTTCTGGCCCAGCAAACATGCTCTTATCCTGCAAAGGCTTTGACTGCACAGCAGTCTCTGCACAGCACATAACTGGTGATGGACGTTGGAACCAGAGGCTCCAGAGCTCGCTCTGAGATAAAGGCTGCACCTTGCTGGTAGCACACAGTCATAGCTGCTGGGCTCCTGGCTTTACTCTGCTTCCTCTAAGCCAGGGAGCAGTACCCTGGGAAACAGGGGCTGCAGGTAAATCCTTTCTTCCAGGGTTTCCAGGAATTCTTGTGCTGATAGATTTCCCATATGGAGACTGATCTCTCTCTGCCCAGTAGGAATGGGAGGTGCTTTTTGTTACTTTTGGCTTTGGGTGCAGGCAGTGCTTGAACCAGAGCAGAGAGGCAGGGTGTTGGGCAGTGTGTCTGGCTGGGGCATCCTGAGAAGGCAATGTGGGGAGCTGAGGGAAGGACCTGTCTGTGAGTGGTGAACAGTAGCTGGCTGCTGATCCATAGTGTGGTGGTGCTGATGAAATGAATCCTGACTTTTGCAGGCAGCATTCCTGTACCAGCTGCAGACAAGATATTTACTAAGTCAGGTATTGTATACCTAGCCAGTTTCTGGGCCACACATTAAAGGTATTCCTAGGAACTTGTATAAAGTTGGGGATCTAAGTTCATCCTGTCCTGGGGAAAGCTGTGTGATGCACAGCCCCCAACCACGCCCTGCAGGGCAGGTAGAGCTGATGGGAACCACCCTTAGTTGGCTCCATTTCCCCATTGCTGCCTCCCAGCTCTGCATTGAGTTGATTGCATAAGCTCCTGAGCCTTCTGAGGTCTAACACAATACAGCTTTACCTGAGACAGGAGCTGCTTTCTTGGCTTTCTCCTTGGGCATTGATTTGTTCACTAGATGGGGCTTGGGCACTGCTGGGGAAGCAAACTCCAAAGTCTCTCCTTGGCTTCCAGGCGATCATTTTGCCTCAGGTGTTGACAGGGATTGCAGCCAACATCCTCAATGTGGCCATGAACGCCTTCTTCCTTCATGCACTGAAGCTGGGCATGGTGTAAGTGTGAGCAGAGGTGGTGACAACCTCTCCCTGGGTGCAGGGGTTTGCTCAGGCCTGTGGGAGGTGTCCTGGGTGCCCAGTTCTGCCACGCTCTGCACTCAGCCAACCAGCCTGGAGAGATAAGGCTGGAGGGAACTGCCCCATACCTGCAGCAAGGCTTGTATGGGTGCCACCAGGTTTCTCCTGCTGTAGCTGAGGAGGCTGGGGAGGATGTCTTTTGTAACCTGCCTGTCTCTCTCCCCAGGGGCTCTGCCTGGGCTAACACAGTTTCTCAGTACACCCAGGCCATCCTCCTCTTCCTTTACGTGTGGTGGAAGAAGATCCATGTGGAGACCTGGGGAGGTATCGTTCATAGCTTAATCCTCCAAGATGGCAACGTCTGGCCCTGGGGATTCGGCACTGTCCTCAGCACCTGCCAAAAGGATTACCATTCCCTCACAGCACAAAGGTGCTGCAGCCATGGCCTCAACACCTTTACTGTAGCACCAAGCACATTCTTGTTGATCATCCTGTCTCAGGAATGCAGCATGGTACAGCAGCAAGACCAGGCTGATATCTTGTGAGCTGTGGTGGTGATTGTCCTCAGGGAGCATCCAGAAGAGCATATCACTTCTCTTGTTGAGGGAGAGTGAGAACATGCATTCATTTTGCTTCACCTCCTCATTATTGCAGGTTGGACCAGGGACTGCCTCCTGGACTGGGGCTCATTTATCCATCTGGCAGTTCCTGGCATGCTCATGATGTGTATTGAATGGTGGACTTTTGAGATTGGGAGCTTCTTGGCAGGTGAGTCCAAATCCTCTTTTTCCTCTGGTTCAACAGATGATTTTCCAGCCATGGCTGACTCTTGAGTGTGTCCTCAGAGCACCTCCTATGAGCAGCCTCCTTTCCTGTAGGATGCTGCATGTGCTAGATGAGAACCCTGTAGTCACTGCCTGCTTGTCAGCAAAGGAGAAGGTTTAGTTCTGACCTGATGAAGAAACTGGTGACTCTTTTCCAGGGCTGCTCAGTGTGGTGGAGCTGGGTGCACAGTCTGTCATCTATGAGCTGTCCTCTGCAGCATACATGGTAAGGGCATCCTGGGGGGATCCCACAAACAATGGCCCTACAGATGAAGGCTGAGGAGGGAAGCAGGGCTGGGAATCTGGAGATGGTGCCAGGCAGGTGATGACTCTCAGACCTGCTGTGCAGCTGCATGCCCAGGAGTGGGCTGCAGATGGAAAATCCCTTTACTGCAGCAATGCCGATTTGCCCTAAATTCTCTGCTGAGGAAGAAGAGAATTACTGCAGGCTGTTGTCACTCAACTCCTTGTCTTCTGCTACTCAGGTGCCTCTGGGCTTCAGTGTGGCTGCAAGTGTCAGAGTGGGCAATGCCTTGGGATCTGGGGATGCTGTGCAAGCCAAGACCTCCTGCATCACCGCACTGCTGTGTGCAGGTCAGCCCAGGTCTTGCAGAAAGGAATAAAGGGCAGTTATCAGCAAATGGTTCAGTTCCCCTCTCACAGGGCTGGGAACCTCCCCCTGGAAACCCAGACCCACTTGTTTGGAACCCATTGGGTAGGGAAGGTGAGACTGGCTCCTCTTTTCTGTTAGGAGCCTGGTGCAAAGGCTCTGGTAGTTGAACATGCAATTTAGTATTCTGTCCTCCACCTCCAGAAGGTAGAGGGGGGGAGCATTGGTCCTGCAAGATGCTGTGTCTGTTAGATGGGAACCCTTTATCTGGAGAGAAAGTGAGGAAAACAGACTTGTCCTCTACTGCAATATCACTTGGAGGTCAGCCAAGTCCAGTCTCCATCACATGAAGCTCCTGAGGTGTGAGCCCAGGTCAGGAGCAGGATGTGCTGCCCTTGAGACAAGCAATTTGACAACTTCTTTTTCTTTCAGAAGTTTTTGCTGTGGTGGTTGCAGTGTTGCTAGGAACCCTAAAGGACGTGGTGGGATACATCTTCACCAGTGACAGGTGGGTTAACAACTTTTTGACTGTTCTTAACTTGGAGGATATGATTTATATCCCAGGAGCTGCTTAGAAGCTGCTAACAGGTAGAGTGCATAAACCTCCCTCTGGCAAACATGTTGCCCAAAGGTTCCTCCTTCCTGCCTGGTGTCCTGGGCAGCACAGATGCTGCTGACACAAGGACACTGTGATGGTGGTACCCAAGCTGCACACATCCCCACAGGTCTCATGGGCTGGGATCAGGCTTTGCAGCTGGCCAAGGGAGATAGGTCAGAACCAGGGTTCCTTGGCTGTGCTGCTTTGCCTGATTGGTGTGTACCTCTGCCCAACAGGGAAATCGTTGTCTTGGTGTCCAAAGTCATGGTCATCTTTGCTCCGTTCCACTTGTTTGACGCGACAGCAGTGAGTATTGCAGAGCATGGAGCGATTCCTGGCTGCAGGCTGGGGTGCAGTGGAGAGTGCAAAGCTGCCTGTAGCTCACTCTTGGTCTGTTAAAATGACAGAGAAGCAAACTGATCAACTGTCCAAGCAGCTGCTTTCATTACCTGTAGCTCCTCAGCATCCCCTGTGCTTATAGTTGCCCACTGGCATTGCTGCCAGTGCTTTCTCCCTCTTTTCCCCTGGCAAGGCTTCAGCTTTTTATTAGCTTGTCAGAGCTGGACCTTCAGAGCCATCAGCTACTCCCAGCAAGGCAGGAGTGCTCATACAGCTCATTAGACAGTGATTCCAGCATGTTTCCTCCTGTCATCCCCCTGGGAGAGGGACCCAGGGAGTGTGGAAGGCACTGTGGGGTCTGCTGGCATGCCTCTTGGTGTCTGCAGCCAGCTCTGTGTTCTGTGCCTTGGTTGGCAGCTGGAACAGTAAGAGCTGTGCTGTGGCTTTGGTTCCTCTTGGCTTTGCAAGAGGGCTCCCCTATGGAAAAGACCTTTAAGCTCATAGAGTCCCAGCTATTCACAGGGCTGTGCCATACCCCCGAGCTCCTGTGCTATGCTTCCTTTCCCTAGGCGACCTGTGGCGGGGTGCTGCGGGGCACCGGCAAGCAGAAGGTCGGTGCCATCGCCAACGCCGTCGGCTACTATGGCATCGGCCTGCCCATCGGCCTCTCCCTGATGTTTGCAGCTAAGATGGGGGTCTTAGGTACGTGTGGCCTCCAGCTGGCATCATAAGCTGCCAGCACTGCTGTTGGGCCAAACCCTGCGCCCTGAACTCAGCCCTGGAGCTTGTGCTCAGATCTTCCTTTGTAAGGGTGGGACTGAATTGCACACTGAGGTGTTAAGCTGAGGCTCTGAGTAACCTCCATCCAAAGGGGCTGACATGTCCCAGCATATCCAGGCTTGCTCACAGCATAGGACCCCTCAGGAGCTGTTTCCTCTTCCGTTGAGACATGGGACAATAGTCTGAGCCCACTGAAATCACACAATCAAAGAATGTTAGGGGTAGGATGGGACCTCCAGAGATTGAGTCCAACCCCCTGGCAGAGTAGAATCACCCAGGGCAGCCCACACAGGAATTTTGGCAAAACCAAGCTTTTCTCAAGCCCTCCCTGACTTACCTTTACATTGCTGCAGGTCTCTGGGTGGGGATGATTGTTTGTATCTCTTTGCAAGCCCTTTCCTTCTTCGCTTTTGTCATGCGCATGGACTGGAAGAAAGCTGCAGAAGAGGTGAGACTTGAACTTCTCTCTAGTGACTTCTGAAAGGTATTGAGCTCCTGTCCCTGCACAATGCCACAGCTCTCTGGGGAGAGGCAAAAGGGCAACTGGATCTATCCCTGTCCTGTCACAGAGGAGCAATTTAGTGCTGCATCTGCTTGCTTTGGGAGAGTGGAGGGAAGAGGCTCAGGTTTGCTTGGCTGGGCAGGACACCCACTTCTGGGAACAGCAACTCTTCCACGTGTTTTTAGGCTCAGGTCCGAGCTGGACTGAAAAAACAACTGGAAGATGTGAACTCCAGTGGCCCAGCTTCTAACAAAGCATCTGCTGTGGGTATGTAACCAGGCCTGACAACAGGGAGGGAGCCTGAATTCTTCACCCAGCCCTTCCTTCAGAGTTGTGGCAGCCATGTCTGTCCTGCAGGCCCAGGTGACTGGGAAGAGTACAGGGGCTGCTGCTTGTCCCCAGACAGTGGCACTTAGTAATGGGGCATAGGATACTCCATGACCCCTGTCACTGTCCTTGGCTGCTCCAGGGGAGACCCTGGACTGCCAGACAGCACCTGCCTTACCTGGGAACACGTGCCACTTTGCTGTGGCATGTTCCAGTCTCCCTGAGCCTTGGAAAAGGACCCTCAGGGCTGTCACTGGTGTTTGTGCAGCATCAGACTGGGCTGCCTTGACATTAGAACTCAGCTTCCCTGCAGCACTCCCCTTTCTCTTACCCAGATTACGTCTCCGTGGACACAGACACTGTGGACACTGTGGTCCTGCCTGAGAGCATGGTGGGAGGCGAGAGGCAACCTGACCAGCAGCTCATCACACAAGAGGAGCTGGTTGTCATCCCTGCTCCTCCTGCTGTGGTGTGGAAGGCTGTGCTCATCCGTCGAGTGCTGGCTGCTGCTGCTGCCGTGGCTGTCCTGCTGGTGGGCGTGCTGGTGCGGCTGCTGACTGGCAATGGCTAGAACCAGGGACACTGGAGAGCTGTGCTCAGAGCAGGAGTCCCAGGAGAATGGTGTGAGGGAAGGAATTCCCCCTCAGTTCCTTGTAAAGAGGAACTTTGCTCTGTTTCTGGTTAACTCACAACATTTTATCCCACATGTAGTGTTCCTAAAGGAGGGTGAGGGGTGTGCCACCACGGAGGAAGTGCCCGAGAGCTGGTTCCTCTCCTGCACTGCACTGGGATGTCACTTGGCATAGGTGGGAGTGGATCCTGGGGCTGGCCTGGAAAGGAGAGGGGGATTGTGTGCTGCTGCCCTGCATCCTCCTCCCTGGGGGTGTTTGCCTGTGCCATTTGCTAATGGCAGAGGCTCTTGCTGCCCACAGCACCAGTCTGTACCTGCACCTTGGTGTGGCAGAACCCACTTGCTACTGCTGCAGCAGCACAGAGCCAGACTGATGTTGTTGGAAGCTGGCTAACTCCTCTGACTGCTGCTGGGGCATGAGGTGCTGGCTGCTGGCCCTGCTCTCCCTGCTGTTTGGGAGGCACAGGGCCTAAAGCAACTCTTCTTTGCACTTTTGTAAGGTGGGATTTTGATACAATAAAGTTTTCTGAGTAAATGTTGAGCTGTTAACATGGTGTGAGTGTGACCCTGGCCATGGGCACGACTGAGCTGTTGGAGGAGAAACATGTGCCTGGTTTGTGCAGCAGGATGGGCTTGCAAAAGGCATAGCCTCCACCTCCTGGGCCTGTTTTAGCTGTGCTCATGGAGCACACTGCTCCCCTCGGGTACAAAACCAGCGGCTTTGCACCTTGATTGCTCCTACACCCTTGCTGAGCCACACCGGAGAGGTTGATGCACAACCCTACAGAGTCACCAAGGAGTCACCATCAGTCTTAATGTAATGCCCCAGCAGTGCCTGTTCACGTCTGCCCAGTGCTTAGCCCCTCTGGCCCTGCAGCTGTGTGGCAGCAGCAGGACCCTGGTGGTGTGGCCCATGTTCAGTTGGAGGTAAATCCCATGCATGGCTGGTCCATGCCACAAGCTGTCCTGGCACACAGTGCTGTTTGCTGTTGGGCTGGGAAGGAAAAGATGGGACATAAAGGAGTGTGAAATAGCACCAGCCCTGACCTCAGCAGCCTCTGCACAGCATCCTAGTAGGTTTTGGATGAGAGCCTGGGAAGAGGAGGAAGCCTGCATTGCTCTGCCCCATGGGCAACCCCAGCCCACCTCCTGCTCTGTGCAGGAGAAGATCTGCACCACACCAGCAGCTCCCCTCCACCTTCCCTGTGTGGGCCAAGGCAAGATGCTATATTTGGCCTGGTGGAGTGCTGCCAGTGAAACCCGACGCTGCGGTGCTGACAGATGAAGCCAATCGAGCCGGCTTGCCTTGGCCACCACCACACCATGATGAGAGGGGCTGAGTCAGGCAGTGGCCCTGCCACTGCCGGCAGCAGCTCACGGGAGACCGCACACAGCCCCACGAATCCTCCAGCACCGCTGGCAGAGGAGCCCAACCCTGCAGCCCACCAGCCAGCGCTGCACCCAAGCGTGAGAAAGGTAGGAGGGCTCGTGGGAACAATTCTGGAAGGCTCAGCCCCTACCCTGGCTCAAGCCTTGCACTACACATCTGGGCTTCCCCGTGCTGCCCACAGCCATGCACAGGACCCTCAGTGGGGCTGCTCAGCTCCGTGCCCTGCCGTGACCCCCTGGCTGCGCTGCCCATCACCAGCGCCGCTGCCGGCAGCACGTCGGTGGCTCGCCCGGCCCCGGCTGAAGTTCACCCTGCCGTGGTTACACATTGCTCACCCTGGCAGAGAGGTTTTAACAGAGTGCAGAGGAAGAGCCTTGTTTCACTCCCTGGCAGAGCGGCAGCATGAAGCAGACGAACGCCCCTGAGGAGAACTGCTTGAGCGAGGCCACGGCTGCCGGCCAGCAGGAGCCCCTCGCCTGCAGCAGCAGGAAGAAGCGCCGCGGGTTGCAGCGCCTGGTCCCGGACAACTTTTGGGAGGACACGAAGAACCTGCTGGTGCTGGCGGGGCCACTGGTAAGGACCACGGGAAGGGAGAGCTTCCCCCAACATAGCCACCCCTGCTCACCTCCGTCTCTGTCCTTCGCTTCTCCTCTTCCCTACACTTAGATCCTGATCCAGCTGCTGATCTTCCTCATACACCTGGTCAGTTCCATATTCTGCGGCCACCTGGGCAAAGTCGAGCTGGCCTCTGTCACGCTGGCCATCGCTGTAAGCATTCCTGGGGGCTGCCCCGGCGCTGAGCACCAGCTGCCGCCCGCTGGTACTGGGATGGGATGTGGGAAAGGAGGTAGACAAGGACGGAGGAGAATTCAGACTCCCACCTTTCCTTTAGCCTCTCCCCCTCCCTATAAATCGTCAGTGCTCACATTTGCTCTTTGTTTTTCCAATTCCTCTTTCCAGGTTATAAATGTCACTGCCATCTCTGTAGGCTATGGTTTGTCTTCAGCATGTGACACTCTAATATCACAGGTGGGTAAGAGATGCTGGAACTTGTCCTGAGGACAAGAGGTTTTCCAGTACCAGAGCCCTGGCTGCACCTAAAAGCTGCAGAACCTTGTCTTCAAGCAGCAATCCTGCCCCAGGCAGCTCTGTGCTCCCCTTGAAGGACCAAATCCCTCCCCTGGGTGGTCTCCGGGGTGGTCAGAGCTGCTCCACGGGGTCCCCGTCCCCTCCAGCATTGGTGTGCTGCCAGCACAGCAGAGCTCACCACCGTCCTCCCACCCTGCAGACCTATGGCAGCAAGAACCTGCTGCGTGTGGGGGTGATTCTGCAGCGTGCCACCCTCATCATCCTTCTCTGCTGCTTCCCCTGCTGTGCCATCCTCATCAACATCGAGCAGCTGCTGCTCCTCATCCACCAGGACCCCGAGGTCTCCAGGTCGGGTGGTGCTGTGGCCCTGACACCACTGCCTCGTCCCTCCTGGCACGGTGGGGCTGCAGGGAGGGTGGCTGCTGCCATGGCCCTTCGTTAGCCATGCCTCTCCTCTTCCCCCAGGTTAACCCAGCACTATGTGATGGCCTTTGTCCCTGCTCTCCCGGTGAGTCCCTGTGGGCATCCTGGGTGCTGGTCAGGCACAGGAACCACCATCCTGCTCCTCTTTTCCACTGCAGCAGCACAGCTTCATCTCACCCCCCATTTCCTTTTCTAGGCTGTTTTCCTGTATAACCTGGAGACAAGATACCTGCAGAACCAGGTGGGTCCTGCAGCCCCCACAGCTCCAACCATGCTCCCAGGGTTTTCGTGCTCACCATTGCTGGTGGTGAGGCAGTGTTTCTCTATGCTGGATACCCTGGAGCAGCTTTGACCCTGAAGATCACCCATCCCACAGCCAGCTGTACCCACCTGCTGATGGACCTCCCTTCATACATCCCCATGTCAGGGATTTACCTCCAACACATTCATTTTACAAGCAGTAGACACCATCAGAAGTTCACTTTTTTGGCTGGGGAAGCTGCTAAGCTTGGAGTTGTCAGAGACCTTCTCACCTGTCTCCAGTAGCCTTTGTGAAGGCACCATAGCCTCCATCTCCTGCTCTTTGCAGATGATCATGTGGCCACTGGTGCTGAGTGGGATCATTGGCAACGTTGTCAACGTGATCGCAAACTGTGTCTTCCTCTACGTCTTCCACTTGGGCATCACGTGAGTAGCACATCCATGTCCCACAGATGGGTAAACAGGACACCTGACAACAGGAAAGGGACTCCTTGGGGAAGTCAGCACCACCAGGCCCTCCTGGGGGCACAGCAGGGCGTTATGCTTTGGCACCCTGAGCACACACAGGGTGCCAACGACCTTTCTCCTGTCCTTTCAGGGGGTCTGCCTGGGCCAACACGGCTGCTCAGTATGCACAAGCCATCTTCTTGTTCCTCTACATCGTGGGCAGGAAACTCCATGTGAAGACCTGGGCAGGTAAGGACATCTCTGGGCAGGTAAGGACATCATCTTCCCAGCTGCCTCTGGGTCTTGTGTTCTTGTGTGCCTCTGTGTCACTCGAGTGTTTGTGAATCTTCCACCACATCCACGAGGTGAATTTTGTTAGTCCTGATGGTGAAACATTAACCTCAGGCCAGGATGCCGTGGGAGCGCTGCTTCGGTGGCAGCACATCACGTGCCAGCGCTGGCAGGACACTGTACTGGGCAGGAAACTTTAATTCTGGAGAAGTGAATCTTTCTGAGCCTCAGTAGGGGTCAGCCCCAAAGCTGGATGGGTGCTGACGTAAGCACGAGGGTGTCCTCAGGCACTCTGCTCCAGGAGAGATGAGCTGAGGGTTGCACTGCTCTGTGGCCCACAGGATGGCATCAGCAGAGTGTGCATGTGCTGCTGGAGGTCCTGTGAAGCTGAGGAGTGTTGTCTTGCTGGCTCTGTAGAGAGGAATGACACTTCTAGATGTCTTGGATGCTCTCAAGGATGTAACATGTGGCTGGTCTGGTCATCCATCAGTGACATTTCTCCTCTCCTCAGGCTGGTCCAGCGAGTGCCTGCTGGAGTGGGACAGCTTCACCGCCCTGGCTATCCCCAGCATGCTCATGATGTGCATTGAGTGGTGGACTTACGAAATTGGGAGCTTCTTGATAGGTCAGTGGAGGTCAGGGGGGAGCTGCAAGGAGGTGGACAGAGTGTGAGCCAGAGCAGCATCAGCAGTAGTCACGGGGGCTGAGAGCAGCTCTCCATGGGGCACCCACACCCAGCGCTGACTCTCTTCTCTGCCCCAGGCCTGCTGAGCGTCGTAGAGCTCTCTGCACAGTCCATCATCTACGAGGTGTCTGTGGTTGCTTTCATGGTAAGGGCTGGGGGCTCCCTAGAGAGAGTTCTGGGACAGACACCCAGCCAAAATCAACTCCAGCAAAGCTTGCTCTTCCCCAACTGCACATCAGCCTCTTCCTGCTCCTTCCTGCCTTCCTATAGAGATGTTTTAAATTAAATCCTGAGCTCTGTCCCCCTCTTTGCTGGGTGGTTGCTCTGCTGTCTCCTGTCACCATTGCTGGGCACAGCGATGACTCTGTTATCCAGGGACAGAGGTGATCCTCAGCCTTGTGGTTACAGATCCCTCTGGGGCTTGGCACAGCTGCCAGCGTGCAGGTGGGGAACGCGTTGGGTGCTGGTGACTTCGAGACAGCCAAGAGATCTTCCTCCACCAGCCTGCTCTGCACAGGTCAGGCCACCCTTGTGCCAGGAAGCCTTTGCTGGACCCCTTTCAGGCACAGCAGGAGCAGGGAGCGTTTGCAGTCCACTGCCTGTGGCACACCCCCATGTCCCCTTTTTACCCCTGCTCTCTCCAGCTGGCTGCTCCCCATCACAGCCAGTCTGGGCCCAGTGCTTTGCTCTGCTTTTCAGGGGTGTGTTGTGTAGCTGTGGGGGCCATTCTAGCTGCCACGAGGAACATGCTGGGATACATCTTCACCAACGAGAAGTGAGTGACCCCCAGCTGCTGGCCTCGGCTCATGGAGCTTTGTTCCCAACAAAAATTGTTGGCTTTTCTCTGTCGCCAGGGAGATTGTCGACTTGGTAGCCTGGGTCATACCTGTCTATGTTGTCTTCCACTTGTTTGAAGCCATGTGTGTAAGTCCCTGGGGATGCTGCAGGTTTTGATCAGCTGCACTGCAGGTCAGTTGAGGGTCCCTCAGGCTGCAGGTGAGCATCAGCACACAGACCAGGACCTGGCAGAGCTCCTGGGACCACCCCTTAGAAAACAGCACGTGCAGAAAAAGATGATGACCCACAGGACTGGGCAGGGACACAGCAATAGCTGGGCAGAGGCAGGGAGCTGGCTCATCACCAGGCTGGTTCACCAGCACCCCCCCCCCCCCCCCCCGGCTATGGCACAGCCTAGAATTCAGCTGAGGCTGTGCTCCTAGCCCTGCTCCCAGCCCCTCTCTGTCTCCCTCACAGGGTGCCTGCAGCGGGGTGCTCAGAGGCATAGGCAAGCAGAAATTCGGTGCCATTCTCAATGCCGTGGGCTACTATGGTGTGGGCCTGCCCCTGGCAGCTGTGCTGCTGTTCGTGGCCAGAATTGGAGTCATAGGTACTCACCCAAGGGCATGCAACTCTGCATGTCCCCAAGCCCCTTGGAGACAGATGTGGCTCCCCTGGCTCCACTCCTGGCTCCTCATGACCCTCCTTGTCTGGCTCTGCCCTCCTGCTTGGCTGGGGGCTGGGCACACTGGGTTGGTCTCTGCAACTACCAACAGCTTCTAATTGCACTGGGAAAAAGCAACCACGGCCAGCTCTGCCAGGCAGCCCCACAGCACAGGCCCACAGCCACCCCCTGCCCCTGTGTCCCTGCTGACCTCAGTGACATTCCCTCTCTGGGCTCACCAGCTCGGTTGGGTTTGCTCTGCCATGGCACCCGGCTGACCCTGGCGTGCCCTCTGCAGGTCTGTGGCTCGGCATGCTGGCCTGTGTCTCCCTGCTCTGCACCTCCTTCATCGTCTACATCTGCCGCATGGACTGGAGGAAGGCAGCCGAGGAGGTAAGCGCTGTGCTCCTGGTGCTGTGCTCATGGCGCTGCGCTCCTGGTGCTGTGCTCATGGCACTGCGCTCCTGGTGTCGTGCTCATGGCGCTGCGCTCCTGGTGCTGTGCTCATGGCGCTGCGCTCCTGGTGCTGTGCTCATGGCGCTGCGCTCCTGGTGTCGTGCTCATGGCGCTGCGCTCCTGGTGTCAAGCTCATGGCACTGTGCTCCTGGTGTCGTGCTCATGGCGCTGCGCTCCTGGTGTCAAGCTCATGGCACTGCGCTCCTGGTGTCGTGCTCATGGCACTGCGCTCCTGGTGTCGTGCTCATGGCGCTGCGCTCCTGGTGTCAAGCTCATGGCACTGTGCTCCTGGTGTCGTGCTCATGGCGCTGCGCTCCTGGTGTCGTGCTCATGGCGCTGCGCTCCTGGTGCTGTGCTCATGGCGCTGCGCTCCTGGTGTCGTGCTCATGGCACTGCGCTCCTGGTGTCGTGCTCATGGCACTGCGCTCCTGGTGTCGTGCTCATGGCGCTGCGCTCCTGGTGTCGTGCTCATGGCGCTGCGCTCCTGGTGCTGTGCTCATGGCGCTGCGCTCCTGGTGTCGTGCTCATGGCACTGCGCTCCTGGCACTGCGCTCCTGGTGTCAAGCTCATGGCACTGCGCTCCTGGTGCTGTGCTCATGGCACTGCGCTCCTGGTGTCGTGCTCATGGCACTGCGCTCATGGTGCTGTGCTCATGGCACTGCGCTCCTGGTGTTGTGCTCATGACACTGTGCTCATGGTGCTGTGCTCATGGCACTGCGCTCCTGGTGTCGTGCTCATGACACTGCGCTCATGGTGCTGTGCTCATGGCACTGCGCTCCTGGTGTCGTGCTCATGACACTGTGCTCATGGTGCTGTGCTCATGGCACTGCGCTCCTGGTGCTGCGCTCCTAGTGTCATGCTCATAGCACTGAGCTCCTGGCGTTGTGCTCCTAGTGCCATGCTCATGGCGCTGTGCTCATGGCATTGTGCACATGGCACCGTCCTCTGCAGTGGGAAGGGCCTCAGCACCTCCAGCTGGGATGACAGCAGGATAAGGCAGCATCATGGCCTGCATCCCAAGGAGCAGCACTGCCAAGGGCTGTCTTCCAGTGTTCCCAGCAAACCCAAACCCAGTGCTCCTGTGACTGTGGCCTCATCCCTGTATTCAGCTCCCTCCCACGTGTACTCAGTGACCTCGAGGTTTCTTTTTGCACCTTGTGCCACCCTTGGTCAGGGTTATGAAGCTCAAAGCAGATGAAGTGAACTTCAACCCTGCAGTCCTGAGCACCACCTTGTGCCCAGACAGCTCTGGGGTTCCCACCAGCCAGCATCTCTCTCAGCTATCTTTCAGCTGCCAACTGATGAGCCCTGTCCTCTGTGGGGATTTCCTGCTCCATGTGCTAAATCCATCATATTTCCCTTCCCCAGGCTCAGCGCCGTGCAGGAGTGACCCAGTCACTGCCAGAGGAGCTGAACCCAGGCCCTGAACCCTCCTGCAAGGAGCTTCCCTCCGACATGAAGCCAGCCCCACTGCCCCACGCTTACCCCCCCACCAAGGTTGTGCAAGGCTGTGTAGGTATGGCTAGGAGCTGGGTGATGGTGGGTTTGGGTCCAAGAAGGCTCTCTAAGGATTCACATAAGCGAGGAACAAGCCCACGAAATGGGGGTGCAACATAGTGCTGGTGATGCCCACAGGTACTGAGAAGACAGTGACCACAAGGGTGGGCTGGGGAGAGTGATGGAGGCTGGTGAGGGACAGGGCACCCTGGGCAGTTCTCACCTTGTAGACACCAGGTCCCACCGAAGCTCTATCAAGGACTGGGGATCTCCATGCTCTGGGCTGCTCATAACCTGCTTTCAGACAATACCCTCCAAGAAACCCTTCAATCCCCCCAGCAGCCCCCAGTGAGGCTGCCCCATTCTCCTTGTAGCAGGATGGGACGCACAAAACGGCGTCACACTCACGGGCATCACCAAGATGGAGGGACCAAGGTACCAGCTGGACCCCCAGGAAGTCACACTTGCCACATCCTATCCAGCCACCACCGTGGTCACCAAGGAGCTGATCATCCGGCGCGGGCTGGCAGCAGCTGCAGCCCTTGGGGTGTTTGCCCTTGGCATCGTCATAAAGCTGATGACCAGCAAAGACTGACTGGCACCAGGGACTGTGGGGACTCTGGGGGCAGCAGCCCCTCCTGATGGGTGGACTCTCAAAGCACAGCCTGGCGAGTGAGAGAATCCAGCACACACCTGTCCCATGGGAGCCAAAGGGCCCTCACCTGGATTTGGCAGCATCTGCTCAGCCTCCGCTCAGGAATGGGTCCTGTGGCTGCCCCAGAGCCCAAACCTCTGCTCTGGGGTGCCTGATGCACTCTGAGCATGTGGATGATCCTCTCCAGCCCATGCTGCTGGCTGGCACCCACTGACTGGCACCGAGCATGGCCTGGCTCACACCACTGCTCCATGCCAAATAAAGGCTAAACCCAGCTGGACTCAGCATGGCTCCTTTGGGTGAGGCTGAGGGCAGGAGCAGGGCAAGATCTGACGCAGGGAGCTGCAGCCCATGTGGGAGCCTGGAGCATGTGGGGCTTGCCCAGCTCTGGGTGGCTTTCAGAGTAAACCAAAATTTTTATTCAAGTGTAAGTCAGCTTCCAGTTACAAGTTTGGAGGTAAATGAAACCATTAAAGCAACAACAAAAAAAAAAAAAAAAAAAAAAAAAGGAAATTCGATGACAGGTGAGTTGGGTGGTGCTCAGCCACTCTGCCCAAGGTCTTCCTCAGACCTGGGACTCCTGGTCACAGCAGTCTTGCCCCCAGCAGCCGCAAAGGCTTTGCACCAGTGGTGCGATGGCCAGTGGTGATCCTCAGGTCCTTGGGACAGAGTGTGGCCACAGCTCAGAAAACCTCTGCTGTCACCTCAGGTAGCCATTGCACACCCTAGATGGCTAAAAGTGTTTTCCCCTGCAACAAAACATCCCCTGTTCAGTCATGAGCCCTTTCAAGGACCAGGTGTTACAAGCTGGGACATGGTTTAGTGGGGACCCGTCAGTGCCGGGCTAATGGTTGGACTCAATGATCTTAAAGGTCTTCTAAGCAAAACTGTTCTATGGTTCTAAGTTCTTAGAGGCTCTTTCCCTCTGCTATGGGCAGGCTGCTGGGGACAACCAGTCTGGCCTGTTCCCATCAATAAGATCAACATTTTGTTAGGCTTAGTGCTGGTGGGAGGCAGCTCTGTGGGGATCAAGCAAGGCATTGCGTAGGTGAGAGGCTCAGTAACAACAGACTTTGTTTGGATGCCCTCCTTGTGACAAAGGAGGCCAAGAGGCTTTAGATGGGCTCCTGCTTGCAAAGCAGGGCAGATGCTTCCTTCTTCCTTCTGCCACCACTCTCTGCTGAGGCATGACCCAACAGTGCAGTTCCTGTTTCAAGCAGGAGCTAGAGCCCCCTGCCCAGAGCTGCTCTGCTTTGGGTGCATTTCATTCCCTGCTGCCTCAGAAGTGATGGAATTGCAGAAAAAATTTCAGCACTAGGACTGAAGGGAGTGAGTGGCAGGTTACAAGTCCAGACTGCTGATCACCCCTCTACCGTGGTGACAGCATCTGGAGAGGCCCCAAAACAAGGCTGAGTCCCACGGGGAAGGGAGCAGAGCCCGAAGCAACAGGATGAGGGGGGCTGAGGGGACACAGCTGGGGGCTCATGCGGACAGCACAGACCCAAAGCTCACCTTTATCACCACTGCTGCCACAATCCCCAGCAGGGCCAAGATGACCAGTGCCATTTGGCTCTTGTTAAGCTGCATAAAGACAAAAAGCTTGACCAAATCCATCTTCTTCTGGCTGCTAGGTGGATACCGCCATAGGTTCAAAATCTCCATCTTCAGGTCCTTGATCAAGTAGGAGCGGCGGTGGGAGAAGGTCTCAAAGCTGTGCTTGCCATGGCAGGTGCCCATCCCACTGTTGCCTGAGACACAACCCAGCCAGGTCATGCTGTGCACAGTGACAGTTACATTGCTGAGATTCTGTTTGGCAGCCCCCAGGACACAGAGACACCATGACTGTGGTGCTTCCCCCTCTGGAGTGGCTGCTCTGCTCCCCAAGGGCAGCTTTAATAACTGCACAGAAACAAGTGAGGAGCTGCTCACTGCCTTGAGTTCACTGCTAGGTTGTGTGCATCCACCCTTGAGTGTTGATGGCACCAGCCCTCTCCTTCCCAGGATCCAGCTCTGCTTCTCCCACCATATTCAGACTGGGGCAGGGGACAGGAGGGACAGGGTCTGGCATTTCAAGCAGTAAGATATAAAGAAGACATTCAACAACCTGCCATCAGAAACACCCAAGACCTCAGCACTCTACCCACAGCCAGGGGGTCTCTCCTACAAAGCCATGAACCAGCTCAACCAGCTGCTTGGCCACAGGCAACTTTATCCCATGCCCCAGTGCAGGAGAACCTGAGCTGTGGATAGATGTGCCAGAGGGCCTTCCTAGAGGGTTTACAGGCACCAACTGCTCCAGCCACTAATGAGCCTTTTTATAAAGGAGCAGTGAAAATATTAATGGAAAAAAACAGAGCTGCAAGTTCCTGAACTGCCAGATGCCCATGATGGCACCTGGGTCTGAGGTTGCTGATGGGAGACTGAAACCAGGTGTTTAGGATGGAGCAAGGACTTACCCACACCACCAAAGGGCAGACTCAGAAGCCCATATTGTATGACGACATCATTCACTGTCACACCACCACTGGAGGTCTCTGATACCATCCTTGTGATCAGCTGCCCACAATGAGAGATGGCACAAAACAGAGGGAAATCAAGATGGGCCAACAACATCCCAGCATGTAGCAGAGGAGATAGGTGTCAAAGGTGATGCCTGCACGCCACTTTGTGGTGGGGACAGGCTGTGCCTTGCTCCTTGAGGGAGCACAAGCTCAGCCCAGCATGAACAGACACAAAATGAAAAGGCTCTCTCTCAGTGGGACAGGTTGTGCCTGAGCCAGAGCCTGGGCTGCTCCTCAGCCCTCCCACCTGAACTACCTGAGGCTGTTGTGTCATTGCAGAGCTCTGCCACAAATTCCTGACCTGGCACAACAGAGCCTGGATCCCGGGCGTGAGACATAACAAGGAAACTGAATCCACCAGCATGGGCTGGCAACCAAGGTGCACGGGGAGCTGTGCAAACCCAGAGTCCTGCAGCAGGAGACTGGGAGCTTCCAGCAGCTCTGGGGACACTCATGGTCCCCTGTGAGGCTGTGATTCACAGGCAAAGAGGAGACAACAGAGACCCTGTGGGGAGTCAGGCCTGGGGTGGGCCAAGCTCAGGAGTGAATTGCACACAGACACCTCCACAGGGAGCACAGCCCAGACTCACCTCCTTGTTGTTGGAGAAGACATAGAGGGCAAGAGGCTTCTCCCGACGGTTGATGAACTCAATGGCTTCCTCCACACTCTTCACAGTCACAATGGGGAGGACTGGTCCAAAGATTTCCTCCTCCATCACCTTTGACTCTGGAGAAACGTCGGTGAGGATGGTGGGTGCTGAGGGGAAGAGAGATGGTGTGAGCAGGACAGAAGGGGTGGTCCATCACAGCACCTTCTCTTGGGTGGGCACTGCCTGCACACAACACACCCCGAGCAAGCCACAGACACACGCAAAAGGCTACCACAGCACAAGGGCCCAGCCTCCAGCTGCCCCCCCCAACAGCTACCAGAGGTACCTATGAAGCAGGAGGCCTCATCAGTCTCTCCCCCATGAGCAATCTTCTGCCCTTCCAGCAGGCCCAGGATCCTCTTGAAGTGGCGCTTGTTGATGATCCTTTCGTAATCAGGAGACGACTTCACATCTGCCCCATAGAACTCCTGACAAAGGGCACAGCAGAACCAAAGTGCTCAAGAGACCTCTGCAACAGCCACAGCACAGGGCTGCCGCTCCAGGACCTCACACCTGGCCTGTAATGGGGACAACTGCCACAGCTCCAGCAACTCCACGCTCACCTGCAGAGTGGCCTTGATGTTCTCCACCACCTTGCTCTGAATGGATGGGTCACAGAGGATGTAGTCAGGGGCGATGCAGGTTTGCCCACAGTTCATGTACTTGCCCCACGTTATCCGCCTGCGGGCACAGGCAGAAGGTTTCCCTGGGCTCAGTCTCTTCAGACCCCACAGCCCAGCCGAAAACGCCTGAAGGACACCCACAGGCTGGGGACAACAGCCCACGGATGTCCCCCTGCCCTGTCCCACCGCTCACACCCCACCAAGGGCTCCAAGAGCCTGACCTGCAGGCGACAGCCAGGTCACAGTCCCTGTCGATGTAGCAGGGACTCTTCCCACCCAGCTCCAGGGTGACCGGCGTCAGGTGCTTGGCTGCCGCTGCCATCACGATTTTGCCCACTGCGGAGTTGCCAGTGTAGAGGATGTGATCAAATCTCTGTTTCAGCAGCTCTGTGGTCTCAGGCACTCCTCCAGTGACCACGGGGTACAGATCCTGCAGGGAAAGATGTGGGGGGGTCACCCCAGTACAGCTCATCACTGTGTCACAAAGAAACCCAGGGACTGATGGAGACCCACACTCACCTGGTCAAGGTACTGAGGGAGGAGATCAGCAATCAGCTGAGCTGTGTTCTCACTGACCTCTGATGGCTTCACCACCACAGCATTGCCTACAAGTCAAATGCAGCACAGCTATTGAGCCTTAACACTCCTCTCCTGCCTCCTGCTGTACCCACCCACAGCCCCTGGAAGGACAGGGGCTGAAGCAGGTCCCCACCTGCTGCAATGGCCCCAATCAAAGGCTGCATGACTGTCAAGAAGGGGTAGTTCCAGGTCCCTGTGACCAGCACCACTCCCAGCGGCTCAAAGCAGGTGTAGAGCTTATCCCTTATCGACAGCAGGTTCCTCTTCACAGGCTGAGGGGCTGCCCAGGATGGCAGCCTGCCCGTGGCCAGGGCCAGCTCCTCCAGCACAATTACCATCTCATAGATGAATGCTTTGTGCCCACACTGTAACAACAGGGAGCTTGGGATGGGCCAGCAAAGGCACCCAGCTCCCACACCCACTGCACCTGCCCAGGGAGGCACAGCAAAATCATCCAGGACCATGCAGACATTAGAAGTCGTCTGGCATGGTGAAGGCAGCCCTGGGAGTTGCTGCTTTCCTCAGGGCTGATCACTGTCCATGCACAGCAGAAGGGAGAGATCTCCCACCACCAACAACACACACCTTGTGCAGATCTGTCTTCATGGCTGCCAGGATCTCCCTCTCCTTTTCCTTCACCATCCTCTGCAGAGCTTTCAGCTGCTGGATCCTGAACTCCAGTGAGCGGCACCGGCCCGAGTTGAAGGCAGCTCTCGCCCGCCCCACGACCTCCTGTATCCTCTCCATGGCTGCTCAGCACTGCAGAGACTGACCAGCAAGACTCAGCTGACCACAGGGCCTTTGAGGGCTGCTCAAGCCTGGGAACACTGAGGACACCATGAAGAGATGTCCTACCTGTAGCAAAATAAGGAGATATTCTCCTTCCATAGAAACTGCTCCTACCTGCACAGGGTCCACTAACAGACACCAGCTCTGATGGCAATCTAGCATCCCTTGGGATGGATAGATCCTGTTCTGTAGGTGCTTTCCTCTAACTTGGACATACCCTTAAACCCACCACCCACCCTACCCTTTGCTCACAGGGAGGCTGAAACATGGAGATGGCCATGGTCTTGGTGTGCAGCCAGCTGGAAGTGGAGCTGTGTACCTGGAGCCAGCTCATGCCTGTTTCCCCCATAACCTCAAGGTGCCCACATGGCTTTGTGCAAACCTGACAGCCCTCGCAGAGGTTTTGTCCTGCTTTCTGGCAGCACTACTTCACCTTTTAGCCAGGACAAGAGCTCTTCCTGCAGTCCCTGCCTGAACGAGACACTAAGGTTCCCTTGCAACCTTTGCCATCTGCCCTTCCCTACCCACCTCTGCAGCTGTGGGACACAGCCCCAATCCCAGCCTCCCAGCCAAGAAAGCAGATGATTCATTCCAAAAATGAAGTAAAAAAGAAAGTTACCTGCAGAGAAGCTTCTCTCTCTCTGCCAGTCTCCCACGATGAGTGCAGGCAGTTGCAAGCCCTTCCCCTAATATGGCTTGGAGCTCTCTCTCCTCCCACAAGAGGACACCTGCCTCAGGCTCTTGCTAGACACAAGAGGCCCTTTACCCAGATATATCCTGGCACCAGGAATGTGGGAGCCCTGCATGGCTGCATCCAGCTGCCCCTGTGGGATTGTGAGACCCCAAGGCTCTGCCCATGCTGGTTGCACAGGGCCAGGGGAGCACTTTCAGGCTGCTGCAGCAGCTGCTGGCAGCCAACGAACACAGCCCAGGCTGTCAGCTGGGTTTAACACCCCCCCAGATGGGCAGTGCCTGCGGCTGGGGGGCAGCAGGGGGTAGGTTTGCACAGGCTGGGACTGGATTCACAGATTGCACTGGCTTGGAAAGGAGCTTCATCTTGTCCAACCCCCTCCTGCAGTCAGCAGGGACAACTAGATCAGGCTGCCCAGGGCCACATTGAGCCTGATGTTGAATGTCTCCAGGGATGGGGCCTCAATCACAGCCCTGGGCAGCCTGTTCCACTATTTTACCACTCTCATTGTAAAGAACTCCCTCCTGATGTCCAACCTAAATGTCCCCTGCTCCACTTTCAAATCACTGCCCCTTGTCCTGTCACCACAGGCCCTTCTACTAAACAGTCCCTCCCCAGCCTTGCTGTAGGTCCCCTTCAGATACTGAAATGCAGCATTAAGGACTCCCTGGAGCCTTCTCTTCTCCAGGCTGAACAGCTCCAAATCTTTCAGTTCGTTTTTGTAGGAGAGGTGCTCCAGCCCTCTGATCACCTTTGTGGCCCTCCTGTGGACCAAGAAAAACTGTCCAGTTTCTCCACAGCTGCCAGCATCACCACACCTCACACCCTGCCTAGCTCCAGGCATCTCTTTGGCATCCTGCTTATGCTGTCCTGCCAGAGCTCTGAGAGATCCTTCCCCATGAGCAGGAGGTCATCATGCCAGGGACCTGCACTTCTGCACTGGATCAGAGGCACCTTGCAACACGTGTGTGATGTTTGGGCCAGCCACAGCAGAGCAGGGAGCAGCAGAACATGGGCAGGATTACCTCAGGAGACAGCAGGGACTTAACCAGGCTCAGATTATTATTTAAATCCTGTGTTTATTTAGTACTTGCAAAATATATCATTAAAAAGGCTTAGCATATGGATTTTCAGCAGACATGAAGAAATCCCACCTTATTGCACAGTAATTCTCTACAGTGAGCAATTGCATTTAGTAATAATCTTTATATTTTCACTTCTTTAAAAATTAACATTTCTCACGTCCTTTTCACCTTAATTTTTCCTCCAGCATCCTCTCCCCAGGCTAGAACAAGCCCCACATTACCTCTCAGTGCAAGCTTATAGCAGCCCCAGAAGCTGTAACACAGAGGAGTATGTACACACACTCTTTCAGTAACTGTTTTTCCTTGGAGGATTCTGGTCAGGAACAGGTTTGTACTGGTTCTGACTGGGATGGAGTTAATTTTTGCCACTCAGTTTCTTCACAGTAGGACAGTGCTGTGGTTTGGATTTGGGACTGAAGCAGTGCTGGTAGCACACTCATGGTTTAGCTGCTGCTGAACAGTGCTGGCACAGTGTCACAGTCTCCATTTCTCATCCCACCAGTCCATAGGTGGAGGACAGCAAGAAATGGAGAGGGGACACAGCTGGAAGAGCTGACCCCAGCTGACCAAAGGGACATTTCAGACCATGTGGTGTTGTGCTCAGTGATAAAAGCTGACGAGGCAAAGAAGAGGAAGGTGGAGTGGACACAGAGCTTTGACAAATTTGCCCAAGTCACCACTAGGTGCTGGAACCCTGCTCTCCGGGATGGCTGAACACCTGCCTGCTGAAGGGAAGTAACCAATGGATTGCTTCATCTGTTTGCACATCCAGCTTCACTTCACCTATTAACTCAGCCTACAAGGCTTCTCACTTTGATCCTCCTGATTCCCTTCCCTGTTCCACTGAGGGAGCCAGTGAGTGGCTGACAGGGGCTAATCCTCAACAGGGCAGTTTTGATTCTCCCTTCTCCAAACAGGCCTGGAAGCTCTTTTGTATCAGTGTTAGATACTCTTATCTGCAGAGCACAGGCAGTGCAGCCATCATCTTTGCCACTTTCTAACTGCCAAATAATTGTGACAGGCACAGGATGAAACCCAGAGCCCCAGAAAGGGCTGAATCCCAGCTGCAGATGCTTCTGGTTTGCAAAGACCCATGAATGTTTCACCTCAATTAAACGTGCAAGGGGAACCTCCCTGGGTTTATTCACAAGCACCACTAGTGGTAGCAGCCAGCACAGTCTGCTTCAGACTCATCACCAAAAGGGTGGCTGTCCAGAGCACAACAGAAACCTGCAGGGAAAAACCTGACAACCCAGTGACAGCTGAAACTTCAGCTCCTGTTTGTCACTGAGGGCAGCTGAGGGATTTGGTCCAAGACACAGCATGTGTGTCCCTAGGAGCAGAGTTCTGTGTGGCATGGGGTGGAGGCAGGGGCTGGTATCTCTTGCTCTGCAGTCCTTTTGAGGATTTGCACCACTGGTCCCTCTGTTTCAACGTGGCTGTTCAGTAAACAGGAACCTGAGCTTTCTCCTGATTAGTGTCTCTCTAAGGGTATGCTGTGTGCTCAGCAGCTCACTGAAAGAACCCAATACAAAGGAAAAAGAAGGGACTCCCCAGCTCAAGGCAGCAGGCACAAAGCGAGCACTGAGTGTGGCTTGCACTTGGCATCTCCTCCTCTCTTCAGCCTTAAACCATCTGTGAAAGAAAACACAACACCAAGGTCTTGTGAAGGATTTGCTGAGATAAAGCCAATTCCCTTTCTAGAACAGCCTGAAGTGAAGCCCCCTCACTCAGGGTGAGCTCCCCAGGGCCCTCCTGCCCCCTGGGCATGCACTGACTGTGGTTATCCTGAGTGCTGCAGCTCGGAGTGCTGCCAGGCAGAGCATTGCGTGCTGGCTCTGGGGGAACCTTTTGCATTCACTACTCTGATGTGGCTTTGCACAATCTCAAACCAGGTCTACACACAGGAGAAGAAAAAGGCTCCTACCTCACTGTGACAGCCACAGCAGTGCTCTGAAACCTGCTCCTCCTTACCATACTCTGGGCCAGCCCAGCCTCTGCACAGCCAGCACAATCAAGAGGGCTTTTCTCTTCAGCACAGAGTGGTGATTCTGAGAAAACCCAAACGGTTTCAAGATGCTGTGAGTTCCCCCCCTTCACTGAGAAGCCATTCACCTAGACATGGCCTGGCTGCTGCTCCAAGGCCCGAGCCAGCTGCTGGCTCTTGTGCCTTCTCAACTCAAACATGCAAGCAGGTAGGTTACTTCTGGCTTGTTGGGCTCCTGCACATCTCCTTGCAGCAGGAACTACACGGAACAGACTGAAGGGCAGAGTCCTGATCTACACTGCCACCTCCTGTCCCCTCAGTGGCTGCTCCATAAAGTCAGTTACTAAACCCTCAGGGCAGGGATGGGTAGGATGAACAGCTGAGCTTTGGAAGGAGCAACCAGCATAGGCAGACATAGCATTTGGTCCATCATCCATGTAGCATTACCAGAAATCCCACTTGGAGTTTTAGATTTTATACCTCTACCTAAGGAGGCATCTCAAGTTCTCCAGCTGGCACCAGCAAGCGTCAGCCCCCGGCAGAGCAGGGAGGACATCCCACCCTTCTGCACTACCCAGCCAGAAGCAGAGAAGGAAATGGAAATAATGGGAGCTAAGGTCAGACAGGGGCTGCAACAGGGTGAGGAGCAAGAGCTCATTGTAGCCCTTGGCAGTAGGACACAACCTCCCTTCCCCAGGATACCAGAGCCCAGAGCAGCAGCCACTTGGGCTAGGCTGTGGAGCGGATCACAGCACTGCTGAAGAAAGCCTGGGAATTGAATCCACTCCTACCTAACCTGTCCAAAACACACCAGCCTCTGCCCCTGGAGGGAGCTTCTCACAGCTGTCACCTACCAAGACACAACAGCCTAGGTGACCTGAGGACATTCCTGTCCTAGATACCACTTGCAAGAGGGAGAAGCAGACCGTGACAGTTTCAGATGGGCCAGATATCATCAGTTCCCAGACTGAAAAATCAGGCCAGGGTCTAAGGAAGGGCTACAGCTGCAAAGAGTGAACCCGCAGAAGATCAGATGGATTGCACATGCACCCAGAGAGATGGCAAAGACCCAAAGCTCACCTTGAATACCACTGCTGCCATGATCCCCAGCAGGGCCAACACAGCCAGGCCAATTTGGCCCTTGTTAAACCGCTTCAAGAGGAAGAACTTGGCCCAATCCACCTTCTTCTGGCTGCTGGGGGGGTACCGGAGGCTGTTAGTCCCTTCCATCTTCAGGTCCTTGATCAAGCAGGAACGGCGGTGGGAGAAGGTCTCGAAGCTGTGCTTCCCGTGGTAGGCTCCCATCCCACTGTTTCCTGAGGGACAGAAGCCAGGCAGCCCTCACCGCAGGCTCAGCCACTCAGACCTCGGCCGCTAGAGGCCGCCGGCAGGGCAAGCAG
Source organism: Indicator indicator (assembly GCF_027791375.1). NCBI lineage: Eukaryota > Metazoa > Chordata > Aves > Piciformes > Indicatoridae > Indicator > Indicator indicator. The sequence continues at coordinate 3,980,490 of NC_072039.1, forward strand.
CAGCACAGGAGAATTCCAGTTGCTTGCCAGCTGCCATGTGCCTTACCCACCCTGCATCTGCTTCCTTGCACAACTTCTCCTCTGCGTTCCTGCAGAGAGGACACAACTGATCCTTCCTCTCTGCAGCGCTTCTCAGTCTCCCAGATGTCCACCTGTACTCCATCCCTCTTCTTCCTCAGCTCCTTCTCACTACACACTCTCCAGTACTTGTGCCCCTGCATGCACTGTTGCTGTACCTGGGACCATCTCCAGCTCATCCCTGGATTTAGCTCCCTTTCAGAGCACCACACCAAAGCTCTAAGATCCAAACAGTGCTGTGTGAGAAGGGGCTCCTGAGGAGTTTTACAGGGTGCACTTCAGTTTTTTTAGGAGTGTTCCTGCTGCTCCCAGCAGCAGAATACTGCTGGTTCATGCGTTTTTCTCTTTTGGCCTGATCCAAACATACTCCCAGAATTTATTATTGAGAGGTGCTACACAGAAACCCTTTGGCTGTAACAGGCACTGGGGTACCTGGACACAAACCATCTGCTGCTGTTCCCTGGGTCACACCCTGCAGCAACACAACACTTGGAGGAGCTCCAGTAACTTACCAACACCACCAAAAGGTAAGGTTGAGAGGAAGAAATGCATGATGACATCATTTCCAGTAAAGCCCCCACTGGAGGTTTCTGAGATGACTTTTTTGATTAACTGGCAAGAGAAAGCAAACAAACCAACCCTTAAAAAGGCCCAGCAGAGACCAGACAGTTTAACTGAGCAGGACTAGGAAGGGAGCTGAGCCCACAGCCCATCACATCCCTTTCCCTGTCTGACAGCTCTGAGAAGCCCTCTTCACACAGTACTGAAGAGGAAAGGTTCAGAAGAGGAATGGAAAAGATGGAAACCTGGGAACTTTCCTCCCTAGGAATATATTAAAAGTAACTAAATTGATCATGAAAGACTACATGGCACCAAAGATGAAACACAGGATTTTATCCCTTGCATCAGTCATGCAAATATGAAGAACTCCAGCAAGAGACTGGGAACTTCCAGCAGCTCTGGGGACACTCATGGTCCCCTGTGAGGCTGTGATTCACAGGCAAAGAGGAGACAACAGAGACCCTGGGGGGAGTCAGGCCTGGGGTGGGCCAAGCTCAGGAGTGAATTGCACACAGACACCTCCACAGGGAGCACAGCCCAGACTCACCTCCTTGTTGTTGGAGAAGACATAGAGGGCAAGAGGCTTCTCCCGACGGTTGATGAACTCAATGGCTTCCTCCACACTCTTCACAGTCACAATGGGGAGGACTGGTCCAAAGATTTCCTCCTCCATCACCTTTGACTCTGGAGAAACGTCGGTGAGGATGGTGGGTGCTGAGGGGAAGAGAGATGGTGTGAGCAGGACAGAAGGGGTGGTCCATCACAGCACCTTCTCTTGGGTGGGCACTGCCTGCACACAACACACCCCGAGCAAGCCACAGACACACGCAAAAGGCTACCACAGCACAAGGGCCCAGCCTCCAGCTGCCCCCCCGCAACAGCTACCAGAGGTACCTATGAAGCAGGAGGCCTCATCAGTCTCTCCCCCATGAGCAATCTTCTGCCCTTCCAGCAGGCCCAGGATCCTCTTGAAGTGGCGCTTGTTGATGATCCTTTCGTAATCAGGAGACGACTTCACATCTGCCCCATAGAACTCCTGACAAAGGGCACAGCAGAACCAAAGTGCTCAAGAGACCTCTGCAACAGCCACAGCACAGGGCTGCCGCTCCAGGACCTCACACCTGGCCTGTAATGGGGACAACTGCCACAGCTCCAGCAACTCCACGCTCACCTGCAGAGTGGCCTTGATGTTCTCCACCACCTTGCTCTGAATGGATGGGTCACAGAGGATGTAGTCAGGGGCGATGCAGGTTTGCCCACAGTTCATGTACTTGCCCCACGTTATCCGCCTGCGGGCACAGGCAGAAGGTTTCCCTGGGCTCAGTCCCTTCAGACCCCACAGCCCAGCCGAAAACGCCTGAAGGACACCCACAGGCTGGGGACAACAGCCCACGGATGTCCCCCTGCCCTGTCCCACCGTTCACACCCCACCAAGGGCTCCAAGAGCCTGACCTGCAGGCGACAGCCAGGTCACAGTCCCTGTCGATGTAGCAGGGACTCTTCCCACCCAGCTCCAGGGTGACCGGCGTCAGGTGCTTGGCTGCCGCTGCCATCACGATTTTGCCCACTGCGGAGTTGCCAGTGTAGAGGATGTGATCAAATCTCTGTTTCAGCAGCTCTGTGGTCTCAGGCACTCCTCCAGTGACCACGGGGTACAGATCCTGTGGGGCAAACAAGCCTTATAGTTACCATGATTTAAAGCACATGTGTCAAGGCAGCAGCTCTGCATGGGGAAGGCTCACTTGGGAGCTGTGTTAACAGCTGAACAAAAGATTGAGAACAGAGAAAAGCTCTGCTCCATCTCTGAAATTCAAGTTTCATTTGAACTAAAAGAATTGGGAGTTTGTAGCCAGGGCTGAATCAGGCCATGGAGTTGCTCCTGAAGATTAAACCTCAGGGCATGTACAATCACTGGCCACCCCGAGGGCTGCCTCCTTCCTCAGCTCTCATCCTACATCAAGAAAATGCTAAGTCCTTGGAGGAAGCTCCCAGTAGAGCTGTGCTGAGAGAGAAACAGCCCCAGGGACACACTGCAATGGATGTCAGAGCTGCCAGAGAAGCAGAGAAACAACACATCCTGCTCTCAGTGTGGTTTGGCAGGACGGGGAAACCCAGGACATGCTGCTACAGAGTAAATGGCACCCAGTCCTTAGGAAGAGCCAGGCACAGGCAGCATCTAGCACAAACTTGTGTTCACCTAGGGGCATTCCTAGCCCTGCAGAGAAGGAAGCAGCTACTGCAGTGAGAGGTAAACACACACACCTCTTCACAGGGTGTTCAATGTCAGAAGGGATGTCATGTTGCAGCAGTGTTATATAAGCACATTAGGTTATGCAAAGGTATGAAGTACATGGCAACATGTTAGTGCTCTATGAGTAATTCAGCCCTTCCTGTACCTCCTGCTTAAACTCCTTTGGCAAAAGTAGGCAACTGACACGACTCTAGCCCTTCAAATGCAGGCCAGATATTTCCTCAAGACAATCTCATCAGAACAGGACCACACTCACCCGATCAAGGTACTGAGGGAGGAGATCAGCAATCAGCCGAGCTGTGTTTTCACTGACCTCTGATGGCTTCACCACCACAGCATTGCCTACAAGACAAATGCAGCACAGCCATTGAGCCCTTACACTCCTCTCCTGCCTCTTGCAGTGTCCACCCAGCCCCAGGAAGGACAGGGGCTGAAGCAGGTCCCCACCTGCTGCAATGGCCCCAATCAAAGGATGCATGACCAGGACAAAAGGGTAGTTCCAGGCCCCGATGATCAGCACCACTCCCAGCGGCTCATAGCGGATGAAGGCTTCATCCCTCATTGTCAGCAGGTTCCTCTTCACAGGCTGAGGAGCTGCCCAGGATGACAACTTCTCCATGGTCAGGGCCAGCTCCCCCAACACTCCCATTACCTCATGGCTGTATGCGTTGTGCCCACACTGCAAGAACAGGGAGCTTGGAGAGGGGTCAGCAAAGGCACCCCCCTCCCACACCCACTTCAGCAGCTCAGCAAACAAGGTCAATTCTGTTGGTTCTAAGTGTCTGATACTGGCAGTGCTGTCTCAAAGGATCCCTGACAGAAGGCAATGGGTCTGGGCGTGCGGGGTTCAGTGTATGACAGCAGGCAAAACCTGACAGCCAGGACCTGCCTTTCCAGTCGCATCTCAGACTAGCTCCTTAGCAGTGGTGACAGCAGACCTTAGCAGGCCTCAGTGAGGGCCAGGACCATGAAGGACATCAGCAAAAGCAGCCCTCAGCCTCCCCATTTTCCCTTCCATGCTGATCACTGTCTGTGCATGACTGACAGAAGAAACTTCCCAGTCCAGACCTTGTGCAGATCTGCCTTGATAGCTGCCAGGATCTCCCTCTCCTTCTCCTTCACCATCCTCTCCAGAGCCTTCAGCTGCTGGATCCTGAACTCCAGTGAGCGGCACCGGCCCGAGTTGAAGGCAGCTCTCGCCCGCCCCACGACCTGCTGCATCCTCTCCATGGCTGCTCAGCGCTGCGGGGACAGAGCAGCAAGACTCAGCTGACCAGGGCCGTCGCTCCTACAGCTGGAGAGGGACATTTCCCACAAGCACCGGCCACACTCAGCCACCACTGCAATCCCACCTCGAGGGATGGGACTTGCTGCTGCTCGGTCCCAGCTCTGATCAATCTTTCTGAAACCCGAAATAAATTGCTGCAGTTTTGTGCTTTAAAAAAAGTTTGATAAGGCGCACTGGGCGCAAATGGTACAACAGCAACCGCTGCCGGGCAGGGGCGGAGGTCAGGGACGGAGGCCTTTCCCCGCACCGAGCAGTACCCCGCAAGGCCGAGGGCGGAGGCGGCCGAACGGAGGCGGCCCCTCCGAGGAACCCAACCGACCCCTGAGTGCCAACCGGGCCGAGACGAAAGCCCTCAACGCAGTTCTCCCACCCCCTGGAGGGTCCCAAAACCGCCGGGAAGCGCCCTCCACCCCCGCGCCCCCTCCGCCCACCCGGGTCCGCCCCCGCCAGTGTCCCCCCGCTCGCCTCAGCCGCTTCCGCCTTCCGCTCACGTGACGGCGCCGCGCGCCCCCCAGGCGGGCTCGGAACGGAAGCGGACGGCGCGCGCGGCCCCGGGGCGGTGCAGGGGCCCCGGGGACCCCGCCGGCAGCGCCTGGCACCGAGAAGCCCCGGATCCGGTGGCCCCACCCCCAGGAGCTTTGGGGCCGGAGAGGTTCCCCCGGGAACCGGCAGCACCTCTGTTGCCCCGCTCACGGAAGGTCCTTCTCTCCTCCCGGCCTCTCCGCGGGCTGCGTTGCAGGAGCTGCTCGGGAAGGCGGCCAGGGCCCCGTGGGCTGCCCTGGGAGATGCGCCGAGCCGTGGGCGGGACCGGGTCTAGCACTGACTGCGGCCCAACAGGGTGTGAGTTGCTGAAGTGGGGCAAAGGAGCCCATTGCGTGAGGGCTCTGGGGAGGGCAAAGTCCCTCTCCGGGTTCCTTATCTGAGGAGGGCGAATGGCACCGGGCCGCGTTATCCCTCGGTGCGCCCTGCAGAGCAAACCGCTGTCCTGAGCTCACCGAGCGCCTCACCTTTGGGCGGCATTTCCGAGCTCAAGCGCTGGTGAAGGGGATGACGATACCTTTCCAGCAACATCCTGTGCGGCTGAGAAGGAAGAGACAAATCGGACAAGGAAAACCGGCCAGCAAGGGCTGGAAAACGCAGGCGGTGTTGTGGAGGGGGCGAAGCAATCCCTAGGAACAGCCTGGCCAGTGGAATAAACCTTGAGACAGCACTGGCGTGGGAAACAAGCCAAAAAGGAAAAACAAAACAAAACAAAAAAAAAAAAAAAAAAAAAACAAAAAAAAAAAAAAAAACGAAACCAGGGAAAGTAATTGAGACAAGACTGGGCTTGTTCTGGTTAAAAATAGTCCTGCCACAACTTGTTCTAAGAAGTGTAAGGGATTAGTTGAAAATCACTCTGGAGTTGTTTATGCTCTATGGTTTCTGACAAGCTAATGCTCCTCAGCTGAAAATATGCCCAGTGAAATCCCTGCCCACCACACCCCACTGTGACACTGGGTGCTGGTGGCAGTGTGGAGCACATGTTCCCCCCAAAGTTTCATTCCATTTCCCCAGATCAGCCTGGCTCTCTGAGGCTGAGGGGTGCCCCTTCCCTCAGCCATGATTTCCCCAAACACGCTTTCCTAGAGTCAGTTGGCTTTGCTAACAACTCATGGGCTCTGCATGTGAGCATTTCACAAGCGATTGCACAAACCTCAGCAGTAAACAGTCTGCCTTGGAAAAGAATGAGAACAATGGCCAATGCTTGCTTGCAGGATGCAGCATGAAAGAACACCAGGCTGGACAGAGCACCTTGCGCTGTGGTATGTAAAAAAGGAGCTGGGTTTGCATTCAAGATGATGGAACATTCCTCACAGGAGTATTACCTGATGCTCTCCTTGATCCTCTCAGCATCCTTGCAGGGCAGGTTGGAGCTCTGTCCAAGCACCATGCTGTCTGAAGGTCCAAGGAAAACTAGATAAGGAATGAATGCATTGCAGTCAGAGCCTGAGCTTTCAATATGACATCGTGCCTGAGGAAGCAGTGCTGCAGTGCGTCCTTGGCAGGCAGCACACCCACCCAAGGATGCCTGCAGGGGCAGGGAGAGGGTTATTTACCTGGGTTTTCCAGAGCAGCTGTTCTCTGGAGCCTGCAAAATCTTCAGCCTGAGGGTTTTCATGCAGTGCTTCTTGTGCTTGGCATCACACGCAGGAGGCATAAGTTCCAGCTCCCAGTTCATCCCAGTGGCCAGCAGGCTGGTACTGTGCCATGCTTCCACAGAAACCTGGGATTCGCAGAAAGGAGAGAGCAGCAGCCTGCTGCATCCTGGGACACTGCCCCTTTTCGTCCTTGTCAGGGAATCTTTTAGCCAATTATGGAGAAAAAACAAGGCTGGGGGCGTTTTAAACCTTGCAAAACATCAGTTGAGCCTCCCTGGAGTGGCTGGGTGAGACAGGTGGATTTCAGGGAAGCGTGGGATCTCGAGTGAGGGAAGAATAGCCCAGACAACACGTGGTGAAACGCATGGTCTGCGGCATGCTCCCCACGCCAAGGAGCTGACAGGATTGTCTATTTTTATCCAGTCACTAAGAAACAATAAAAAAGGAAACTATTTATGGGAAAGTAACTGAACTCCAGAGGAGTTTGGAGGTAAAAGTGGTGCTCTAATCCCAAGGGTTCTTCTTACAGCAGCAAGAGACCTTTTATTGAGAAGCTGAGCTTGAGACTCCCCTCTTCCCCTCCATTCTTCACAGCTCCTTGCCCACACTCCCCTCTTGGAATCAGTTACAGCCAGACACCACGGGGAGACCGGCTCCTGCGTGGGGCCTAGGAACACACCTTTGTGCTGTTCCTTGCCCTGCTCCCAAAAGCTTCCATCAGAGGACTTTGGGTTGGAAGATAAGCTGTGCAATATTTGGTTTCAAGAGTCCACCAAATAACACAGCTAATCAATAAATGGCCTTTTAGCTCACACACCGTGCTCACAGAGCAAAATCCTCAATTTCTCCTTACAAAGGCTGCCTAGTCTGGAGCACCAAGTGCTTTGGGAAAGTCACACAATCTGGCCAGTGGCATAAGAAGATGGGCAGATACCAAAGCCCAGACAGCACTCAACCATAAAAGTGGGTACAGAACATTAACAACAGGGAGAAGTTTTTTCTTCTCCCTAGTAACAAGTGATAGGACGAGGGGAAATGGCGAGAGGAGGTTTGGGTTAGGTACAAGAAGAAACTTCTTCACTGGAAGAGTTCTCAAGTGGAACAGGCTCCCCAGGGAGGTGGTTGAATTCCAGTCCCTTGGGGTATTTAAAAGATGCAGAGTTGTGGTGCTGAGGGAGATGGTTTAGCCCCAGACTTGGTAGAGTTAGGGAACGGTTGGACTTAATGATCTTGAAGGTCTTTTCCAACCAAAAGGATTCTGTGATTCTGTAAAGGAACCTACATGAATAAACAGCTCAGTTTAAGGCATCAGTTTTTTGAAAGCTGTGGCTGATCTCACATTTGCAAGAACAAGATACTGTGTCCTACAGAGCCATGGTCTGTGGGCTGCATTGTAGGCATAGCTGGAGCCATGGAAAATGTGAAAGCCACACAAAGAAACAATGAAAATGATTGGCACAAAGACTGCAACAAGGCTCAACAGCACCGCTGGCACTTGGTTTGCTTGCAGCCAAAGAGGAGGGGGGAGCCTGCCACATACAAAAGCCTATTGAAAAGGTGTTTGTCTAAAGAAGCAGTGCCAAGACTTAGTTACTGGGCTCCAGCTGACTTAAAGACCTCAAGAAAGGGGTTACTGAGAGATATTTCACTCATCTACAGACAAGAGGAGCTATGTGGAACCTTGTTAAAAAGCCACGGATGACTGAGGTTGGACTGGAAAGTTCAGGATGAAAGGAGGTTTGCTTAAAGACTTAAAGGGATCCTGTACAGTTTAAAAAAAAAAAAAAAAGGCAAGCAGAGTTCAAAGCAGATAAAAAAAGCAAAAAACCTGAAATTAAACAAAAGCATGTCAAAATATAGGAGAGGAGACAGGAATCAAAAACACGGGTCACAAGTCAGGTCACAAGCCATCCAATCTGAATTTCAAAGCCTCACCAAGCTTTGAAAGCAGCAATATCTAGCTCTCCTTGCTCTAGATGAAAAAGAAAGCTTTCCTTTTTGGTGTAGCTGGGCTGTGCACCACACAGTACTGTGACACCAGCGGATCACAAGTAGCTACTGCCTCCGGACACAGAGATGACGATGGCAATAGTACCAGAAAGCAACAAGAACTATGCCCAACCCAGCAAGTCCCCAGAACAACTCACACCTCTCAACTGAAAACTACTTCCCAGAATAGTTTGTAGCATCTTGGTTATAAGTTAAATGAACTAGATTTGGTTCTTTGTATCAGAAGGGCTGAGAGTTGAACTTCTTGCTTATAAAAAGCAATAAATGTCAGAATCAAAATGCGGTTTAGATTCCTCAGTCACCATTATACACTGAGGAGCGAGTGGGACACGTATGGAACATGGTGCTCTTGAGTAGATGCTGGAGCTGAACTAGAAAAGCAGCACATCAAATACCTCCTTTCAAATTCTATCTTTAAAAAGGCTGGGGAAAAAAAAGGATTTGGTAGAAACAAGCACCTGCTGTTCAGCACGGCGAGCTGAAGACAGAGGACAGCTTCAGGATCTCTGTGGAATGAGTTTATGCAGAAAGACAGGCCATGAACATTGGTCTCCTCCTCCTGAAAACAGTGAACAAGAATAGCCCTTTTCTTCTCCTCCTGTTTGTGCAGCTGTAGTCTTGCTGGCAAGAGTGGAAGGAGAATGAGCTTGAACCCTGAGGGGGGAAAAAAAAAAAGCCAACAAACCCCAGTGAGTTCCTGGGAAAAGCAGCCCATCTCCTAGCCTGTGTGCTAAGACTTTTGCTCTGCTCCTACAGTCGTGTTCAGACATATCATTAACGTTCTCTGTTCACCCCCTCCTCGTCCTCTTTAAGTGCCAGTCACAACCACAAGGAATTTTTAAATAATAAAATTGACAACAATTTGATAGCACAGCTACAAAATACACTGGTGACCACAGCACACCTCAGCTGGGGAAAGTAACTACAAGGTGGACAAAGCTAATTATTTGCAATGTTTGGTTAGAAATGGTAACTTCAGTGCCAGCTTTTGTCAATTAGCTCTGTATATGCTGTTCTGGCAGCCCAGGCAGCTCCTCTTTGCTAGAGGCAACAAATAAGCACCTTGTTGAAAGAACAGACAGCTGTTACCCAGGAACCTACCTCCCCCTACTTGTTCTCCAATTCAAGTTTAAAAAAATTTCAAGCATTTAAAATGAGGTTAAAAATAAAAACGAGGTTAAAAATAAAAACGAGGTTAAAAATAAAAAAAGGTTAAAAATAAGAAAAGGTTAAAAATAAAAAAAGGTTAAAAATAAAAAAAGGTTAAAAATAAGAAAAGGTTAAAAATAAGTTAAAAATAAAAAAAAGTTAAAAATAAAAAAATAGTTAAAAAGTTAAAAATAAAAATAAAAAAATTAAAAATAAAAAAGTTAAAAAAAAAGTTTAAAGAAGTTTAAAAAAAGTTTTACAAAAAGTTAAGAGTAAAAAAAGTAAAAAAGTTTTTTGAAAAGTAAACCAGTTTTTTTAAAAAGTTAAAAAAGTAAAAAAAAAAATAGTGTAAAGTATAAAAATGAAAAGGTTAAAAAACCCCACCAAACAAACAAGCAAAAAGCAGACTATATTGTTTTCCTAAAACAAGGGTAAACAAACACAGGACACACTTTGTTCCAGGGCTACCCAGAGATATGGAACTCAGTCAAGCTGCCTCATGCTGCCCTGGGTGGCACATCCAGCTGCCTGAGGGCCACATTCAGTCCCTGCTTTAACCAGAGCTGTTTGTTTGGGGTTTTTTGTTGTTTTGATATTTTTTAACTTAACTCTGTTGACCTTTGGTTACGGAGACAAAGCAACTCAGCTTTACCATAGAAACACTTCTAGTGTCAGTATTTATTTTTACCTTAATATACATTTATACAGGCCAGAATAAAAAGGCTATTACGCAACAGTTCAGTGAGTTATTACCTAGTTTCAAGAATGTTGCATGCAATTACAAAGGAGAGGTAGAAACACCGTATTAAAGACCTAAAAATACAAACATTATAGAAACAAACACTTTCAAATTAACTGCTGGAATCTCATATAGATAAATAAGGTAAAAAGTACATTACTCTTGTCAAAGGAAAGGAAACACATGGTTATCCCAACACTGAAATCATCATTTTTTGATGTGTAAGCCCTGTACAATGTTGTCCAAGAGTTCAGACCACTGTGTTTAAGAGGATTAAAATTATTTTTTTGTTGTTGTTGTTGTCCTGGAGAATGGTTTATTCAAGTATTCGAGCAGTTGAGTAATAAAACAACAAACAAACAAACAAACAAAAAGTCCCCAAAAGAAAACATAGGAACTGTTTCCAGAGAAGCTGGATCACAGGATGGTAGGGGTTGGAAGGGACCTCTGGAGCTCTTCAGGTCCAACCCCCCTGCCAGAGCACGACTATAGAATCCAGCACAGCTCACACAGGAATGCATCCAGACAGGTCTTGAAAGTCTCCAGAGCAGGAGACTCCACAACCTCTCTGGGGACCCTGTTCCAGTGCTCCGTGATCCTTACGGTAAAGAAGTTCTTCCTCATGCTGAGGTGGAACCTTCTGTGCTGTAGTTTCCATCCATTGCCCCTTGGTCCTATCCCAGGGCACAAGTGAGCAGAGGCTGTCTCCCTTCATTCCTGACATCAGACCGCAGATATTTATATACATTTATTGGATTCCCTGGTCTGCCTAAATACTCTGCAAATCACTGTCCTGATGAGCTCATGGCATGCTTGAAATGATAATGCCTATAAGGCTAAATGAAGCTTCCCACCTCTCCCCCAAAATGCACGCAAAAGAATCCTGATTTTTTTTTGTCCCCTCCCCCCCACACTCTATGTAGATATCCTACACCAACTTATTGGCATCTCAAACCCCAACATTATTTTCTGGATTTGCATGGTTCCTTGCAGAACCTTTCAGTTTACAGTATTTCTTGTAATACTGCCCAAGAAACAGAACTACAGAGAACTGTCAATATACCCCTAAAGACTGCAGGCATTAATGCACATACTGCATGCACAACAAAAGATGCAACCGAATCTATAGAAAAAGCAAACAACCAGCAACTCAACATTGCTATTACTGAGAAAGTCCAGAGCAGTACTCAAGTATTAGACAAACAGGTATAAAATGGAAAAGTTCACATGAATACAAGTTGGTTTTTGTTTTTTACAGTTTGAAAGTCCTTCTAGAAGCTACATTTGAAATTCTGAAAAGAATTTTATGTACACTGAAATAAAATTCAGCCAAGTCCACTGTGCCTTCTTTCTTTTTTTTTTTTTATATGTATAGTTCTTCAATAATGAATGTACAGTTGCTTTAGTAAATTAGTGCAAAACAAAATATTTTGGAAGAAGATCATCAAATTGTATCCACATCAGCTGAAAACCCACTGGGGATTGTGCACAGGTGGAGAGCAAATTTCTTCCACCACTATCTCTCCCCACCTGTGTGAAGAGCACTCTCTTGCCATCCCTTCATGTGCCAAGCTGAGCCATCTTCACATGTGAGCTCCAACACAAGCCAGCTTTGCCCCAAAAGGTTCCAACAGCACTTGCACCTGGTTAGGGTTTCCCCAATTTCACTCTGCCACATTTTCACAAACTTTTGAAGGAATCTTCTGAGGGAAATGTCTTTTTGTACCTGATGCAGAAAGATCCACTCTATGATCCTTTCTCACAAGGGAAAAAAAAAAAAAACCAACCCTGATGATTCAAGGTCAAAGCATACATAAAAGGATCAGTTTGAAATGTGAAGAGAGATTCTTTTAAAATCTGTTGTTAGGAAGAAAAAGGAGCTGCTGGCTCGGTAAGGCAAGTGTACTTTTGGAATTTCTCCTCTTTGAATATGCTGCTGTTTCTTTGGTAGTCACCACAGAAATGTAAGAATCATCTTCCACGTGGGGCAGAACAAGGACAACAATGAAGCTGTAGTGAAAAAAGTGCAGTATCACTGATGTGGTCCCTTATGTTCACACCATCTGGTCCTCAGGATATTCCTACTGCTCATAAACAGCCACGGTGCTATAGCAAAGTGCGGAAAGCCTTCGCTCGATGCTGGATTTATCTGCAGAGGTTAAAAAAAAGAGGTGATGGCCTCGGTGTTATTTTACAATGCATTGAATTCCATGCAATTTGCACTCTTTTCATTGTTCAGCACAAACTTACACTTGTGTACGTTCTCTATGTCTGCAGGGTCTTGCAGGATTTTAGTCAGCCCCTCCAGCAGTAAGGCGGCTTTGTGGTATCGATATGTGATATCTTCAGTCTGCTGAAACATCTCATCCAGGGCTGCTGACTGAACCTGCAAGCAGTCAGGAGATTCACTTACAGAAATTGCATTAAGCAAGTAATGAAATGAAAAATTCAGAGTGAATGGCATCAAAGTGTATTTTACAAACTAATTCTGAGCCTTAATTTAGCTGATCTGTTTTATACCTGTAAGACAATGAAACAAAGTAGAAGGTAGAGCCTGTGCTGAATTCACTAAGATATTCTGCACTTCTCAGCTCCAAAAGCACTTTTTGATCTTTTGTGTTTACATGGGGTACAACAACATAAGAATAAACACAATCATCAAGATTGGAAAAGACCTCCCAGATCATTGAGTCCAACCATTAGCCCAGCACTGCCAAGTCCACCACTCGACCACATCCCTAAGCATGTCAAAAACATCTACGTGTTTTTTGAACACTTGCAAGGATGGTGACTCCACCACTTCCCTGGGCAATCTGTTCCAGGGCTCAACCACTCTTCCACTGAAGAAATTGTTCCTAATGTCCAATCTGAACCCCCACTGGCACAACCTGTGGGCTGTTTCCTCTCATCCTGTCACTAGGTACCTGGGGGAAGAGGCCAAGCCCCACCTCCCTCCAACCTCCTTTCAGGAAATTGTAGAGAGCGAGAAGGTCTCCCCTCAGCCTCCTTTTATCCAGGTTGAACAACTCCGGTTCCCTCAGCTGCTCTTCAGAAAACTTGTGCTCTGGACCCTTCAATCTGCTTGTTCTTAAAACCTAGATTTTCTTGTAAAGATGACAAATTAATTGTGCTTGACTAAAACATTATCATAGGATCATAGAATGGTTTGGGTTGGAAGGGACCTCAAAGATCATCTAGATTCCACCTCCCCTGCCATGGGCAGGGACACTGTCCACTAGACCAGGTTGCTCAAGGGCTCATCACAGAATTGATAAGGTTGGAAAAGACCTCAAGGATCATCAAAATCGAACCTGTCACCCAAGACCTCATGACTATCTAAACCATGGCACCAAGTGCCATGTCCAGTCCCCTCTTGAACACCTCCAGGGATGGTGACTCCACCACCTCCCTGGGCAGCACATTTCAACGTCTAACAACTCTGTCCGTGAAGAACTTTCTCCTTGAGCACAAAAGCTTATAACACGTTCTAGATTCATCCAACCTTGCCTTAAACACCTCCAGGGAGGGGGCATCCAACTTATCTGGGCATCAGGGTTGTGTAATATTTGCCAGTATCTTATGTGACACCTATGTCAACACCCTTCCCTCTGATGAAAAAAGCAGTTGCACTTTCTGTATGGTTACTGCATCTGCTCCATGGCAGATAAGAAGTTATCTGTTCCATAAGAAAGCTTCCACGTCTGCATTGCCATTTGTGTGGACTGACTGACGTTGCTCAAACTGACCTGGTGGATGACACAGCTCTTTCTGTTGCTCCTGTGCTTTAGTAAAGCCTTCCTGGATGAGACTTCAGCACACAGGGATGAGTGGCTCAGGATGTAATTTCCTACTGTTTATGTACCCAATGTGCTGATCTAGGGGAAATGTCCCTGAGGAATGGTATCTGCCAGGAACTTTAGCCACAGTTAAGGTAGGGCAGGAAACAGAGTGAAAGACAACTACAAATTATCATCAACAGAGTTTGGGAACCATACATTCCCTTTTCTGATTACATAGAGAAGGAAATTTGTCTCCATGTGCTATCATTTAGGTAAGAGGAGTGACTTACCATTTCTACAGCACAGCTGTAGATGAGTTTCTCTGCAGTTACACTGTTGATTTCATCAATGAACCTCTGCTTGTCCGAAAAGAAGCGATTCAGCTTCTCTGTCAATTTCTTGCACATGCCGATACAGAATTTGTATCTTTCATTGAGGCTCTTCACAACTGGAAGACAGGGAAGAAAGACATTTAAAACAACTAAACAAAACCCAACCAAACAATGACAAAGCCTAAGTTCAGCCTTTCCCAGCACTAGCAAAGTCAATCTGTTTAAACTGGTGCTTTTAATATTTACTCTTCCACTTCTATGAATTAAGGATGTATCTAATAATTTCCATTTCAAGTTAATAACTGCCCATTTCTTAGCAATTACAGGCTGTTATCTTTGTTTCTTATCAGCATTGTGCAACTGTACATATCTAGAATTCTCTTGTCCAGAAGAAAACAAACAGATGATGCAACTTGAGCTTTTTGAGTGATGTATCAGCAAAGAAAAAGCACAACAAGTGAACAAGGTTTTGTTGCGTTTACCTTGTTTAACAGCAGTGGATGGGTTCAGCTTCCCCGATTTGACCTGTGCTTTGGCAAGATGCAGAGAAGATGCTAGTAACTGGGCAGCTTTCATGTACAGCACCAGCTGCTCTACTTGTCTAGGAAGAAATGGGGGGGGGAAATTATCAAAACACCTTTCCTGAACCATTAAAGCCATGGAGAGAGATCACTTTTTAATCACAACCCAACAGGACCCAGCAGCGGCAGTAAAGGAAGACAGATGTTTAAAATGCAACTCCACCCCTCCCTTCCCTTCACAAACACTCTGTCACGGGTTAAGAGGACATCTGCTCATCTAGGATGTGTAGCAACAAACTGTTTTAATGCAGGCATTTCAAAAAGGAACTCTTATTTGTGGGGACTGACTGCCTGGGGTCAACATCTTACCACAAGCAACTGGGTGTTCTTTTCACGCAGTGCCATTTCCTGTGCCCCTGGAATCCTCAGTTGTGAAAAGCAAACACTTTGCAGGGTTGTTTTTTAATGCTGGGTTTTGATTCAGGAAGAGAGCAGGAAGTGGAACTGCCCTTTCCCACCATTTCCACAAACTTCTCATATTTCTCCTTGCTTTTGATTTTCTACTAGGGCTGATTGTTTGTCTGAAAAATGGGGAAATTTGGACATTCCTTCCTTGTTCCAAACCTCCACCTCAGTGCTACTGCTTCAGTCTGGCCAACAGGAACAGAGGAGGGCTCAGATCTGACAGAAGCTGGTGTACTAATTTCCAAGGTTAGACATGCACCACTATACCTCAAGCCTGAAGTCCTCACCACTTCCCCCAGCTTATGTGGCACGCCAGAGAACACTGTCCTTTTATTTGCCTGCTAGGAAATGTGCCTCTGTCCTTTGCTCTTTCCGATCTGTCTTCAGTTGTTAAAAGCCTACAAAAGATTCTATACAGCAGAATGAGCACCCCCAGCAGAAATGGCCTAGTTTGAATACATCTGTGGTGAATTCAATGTTCAGTAATTCTCTTGATGCTGTCTGACCACATACTCACCCCCATTCTTTGCTTAGCTGGCTGATCTGATCCACAACGATGCTCTCCTGGATTTGGTACAGTGAAACTGCGGAAGTACACAGGTCTGGGTTTCCTCCTCGCACTGCTGTCAGATCCAGGACACATTCTGTAAATGTCAGCATCATGTTTAGGTGACGCAGTGTATCTGTGTGTTCTCTCTGTCACAGGGAAAGATGACAGCATTTTAACCATTAGAAGCCGTAAGGCAGACATGGACACTTAAAACTCTTGCTAATCATTTGATGATTTCTTGGTATGTTAATTCTATGCAGAAATCACATTGTTGGAGAGCCAGAAATAGGGAGCACAGAACCAAACGGGTTCAGACAGATCAATAGATATTAATCTGTTCTCTCTTTGTTATGATTTCAAGATACTGTAGCTATACTTAAGTCTTTGAACAAAGCCAAAGGAACTGGGACATGGAGTTCTATGTTTGTTGAAACCTGAGCAACTAAAGGAATCACAAGTGGGACACATTACTTGTTATTATATTATCAGCAACCCAAAAGTATGCTCGGCACTTGTATGAGAAGCCAGAAGGAACATTTGGCTTTTATTATATAACAGACTTGAGACCTCCAAGAGAAGTAATCTAAAGTTTCATACTTATCTGCTTCACTCTAATTTACACTCAGATCTAGAATTATTTTGTGTTAAGAAGTGGCTGTTGCCAAAGTTCACAACTTAAACTAAACAACTTCAATTTGAGCTAGCAGCTCATTGCTTCTTAGTGAGCACAACAGGTTATATATGCATAGTCTCTGCTCCAAAAATAAAATAGCCTTCAAAACTAATCAAACACCTCTTAGCAATATTTATCACTTTTCATTAGTAATGCAGATCTAAATACTGTCTGTGGGAAGAATGGCCTGTACTGTCAAACATTTGTGTTACAACACGGGATCCAAACACCTTCCAGCAACATGTGAATGAGAAAAGAGAACAGCAATCTGTCCTGAGAAATTCACAGTCCAATGATAGCATTCTGGTGAAAGACCATCACAATTTATGTTTTAAAGTGTCACTCCTCCTTTACACTTGTAAAAAATATAGGACATTCTTCCCACAAGTAGTGTTTAATGTCATCCACTGACTGTGAAGAAGCAGTTAAAAACAATGCCCAGAGAGATAGTGCTACTGTCAGCACCCACATCCAGAGACTTGGCATTAAAACAGAGGCCTCTTTGGAAGGCTCTGGAGAACAAAAGCAGTCATGTTCCTTTGGTTACCTATTCAAATACATGAAATACCAGGAATAACCACCAAAGAGAAACTGGCCACCACTGATGCAGGACTATTTTCAAGACATTAAAAAGGAATATGCGAGATACCAAGGAGGAAAGTATGAAGTGCATCGAGCAGTCCTGTTTTTACCATGTCTGTTTTAGCAGCATTATACATTATAAAACATTAAATGATGTTTTCTATACCTCCATTAAAGTTTCCTCAGGCAATTCAGGAGCTTCAAAAGTGATAAAGCCCTCTAAGCTGGGAGGTGAAGTACCATAAGGCATGTACTTCAGACTCGGAGCTGCCTCGGCTCCCGGGGGAGAAGAGCCCATGTAAATCCCAGGAGGAGAGCCCATATACACACGGCCACTGGTGGAGCAGAGAGACCCTCCAGAACTGTTTGATCCAACTACAAAAACAAAACAAGAAACAAAACACCACACACATTCAGTCTAACAAGTTATCCCACCTGGCAGCACTGGGGCTGCAAATTACAAATCAGTAGTCACCACAGATCCACCCTTGGGAGGCTCTCCTCATTTTTCCTTTGCTCTGTAATAATGAATGGTGACAGTTTGTAACACAGATTCTTGGAAAGGGCTGACAAGGGTTCCAAGGCAGAGAGTCCAATAGGACAGCTTAAAGGTTGTGCTACAGGTCACAAAAGCACATTGCTGTGGACTCCTGCTCATCCTCAGCAGATGAAATCCTTCACCTTGACATCTTTGATATGTGGCAACATAATTGACACCCAAATGCAGTCACCTCCCACCCCTTGTGGATTGTTTCTGGTACAGTGCACAGCAGCAGGCAAAAATGCAGAATCAGAAATGTAACTTCTCTGCAGCTTTGTCACAGAGATTATTACACTCCCTGTGGTGGAGTAAAGCTGTGTACTCAGGAGGTGACACACTGCTGTGTTGTAAATCCATGCCTCTGGCCCTCTCTTTAGGAGAAAAAAGCAGGAGTTGCCTCTATTTTATAGAGCACTTTTACTGTATGACCTAGAGGACCTACTATGCAAGGCAGTAATCAGGTTACTGGCCCAAGAAGAGGACAGGTCTACTACTGTGTTTGAGAACAGCCAAGTCTTACCTGAGGTGGTTCTTGTTCTGAGGACCATATGGGTGCAGGTAGGAGGGGTGGCGCTGCTTGGAGGGGACCCAACAGTAAACATAACAGCCCGAGAACCTGCCCCACTTCCCATGGAAGGAGGTGCCATTGCAATTCCATAGGCCCCTGCTGGAGCTGGAAGAGAAAATGTCAGGAAGGTGGTTCCTATTACACGTAATTACCAATCACTAATTATATACAGCAAATTGGAGCACAGCATGCTTTGATGCAGGTCTGAGACTTGGACCAGTTAGAAGTTCTGACAGCAAGTAAAACAAGCTGAGTAGGCAGCCTTGGAGATACTCGAAGAGTCAAGACGCAGCCTGCACATATCCCTTTACTTTCAATCTCTCTCTGCTCTATTCTGGCCTAGAAAAGAGCAACAGAAGGTTTCCCTGAGAGCCAGAGGACACCACCAGTGCTGCAGCAAAAGATACAACAGAAAAATTCTAAAGGCAGACCATGGTAGGTCTGGGGGATAAAGACCAGCCTTGTCTGCAGAACTCCTTCTATTTGCTCAAGAAAGAGGTGAGAACTCCTGGTGGCCACTTGTGGCAAGGGAGGAGAAAAAAACCCCAAACAACCCAGAATTACATAAATTGGCTTTCATATGATAAAAAAGTGGAATTAGGAGATGAAACAGCCATTCGTGTATTAAAAAAGTAATAATGAAAATTAAAAAAAAAAAAAAAAAAAAAAAATCACACCCCACCCCCTCAACGATAAAAAAGTGGAATTAGGAAATGAAACAGCCATGAGTGTATTAAAAAGTAATAATGAAAATTAAAAAAAAAAAAAAAACAACCAAAAAACAAACACACCCCACCCCCACAACCAATACAAACAAACAAACAAAACCTCAAAGAACCCCAAACCCTTCTAAGTCAGCAGAGGCAGCTGAAGTATTTCTGTATTTGGCACAGCAATAGGTATTTTCCTGTCTCAGTTATTTTTGAAGCTATAGCAAAGAAATGGAACATATCCTCTCAAAGATCAAAAAAAAAAAAAGCCTTCTATACTGAGCCTAAAAATTGTCAGAACCAATTATGGAAATTGGAAGCAGAACTGATTCTAGTTGGCACTCCATAAAGCCAGCGTGGATGTCTCAGTTTGTTCCTTACCTGTATCCATTGGTCTCTCTGTATTGAGGCTGTCTGTGCTGCCTTGATACATCTGGCCACCAAGAGTAGTTTTAACCTGTTGATCTGATAGCTTCCCAGTACTAACAGACCTGGACAGAGAAATGCATGAATTCACAACCAAGTTCTTCAGTGGGATCTTTCCATCTAACTTGCAACTAAGCATGACTAATTGAGAGGTGTCCCTGACCCTGGCAGAGGGGTTGGAGTAGAGGATTTTTTCTTCCAACCTAAGCCATTCTATGATTTTCAGATTCTTCCTATTCAGAATTCTTCAGCAAAGTACAGAAAAGCCTTGAAATCCCACTGTTCACCATGGACCTATTGAAATGGAGCTAACTATAAAAATAGACCTATTTATCTTAAAAATTTATATTGCAAATGTTGTCATTAAGATTTTTCAAGCAAACACTGAAGAGGCTTCACAGAAGCAACAAAATTCCATACTGAGATAATCAAAACAAAAGGGAACTAAACAGCAACACAAAGCGCTGCAGGAAGTCCATGCTATATTTATACCCAGTACAAAATGTTTCTGTTGCACACCCCAAACCTCAGCAGCTCCTCACAGCTCACTCTCTGCATGTCCTTCTCCTCCAAGCTGCTGTGTGCAGTGCACATTCTGCTGCCACGTTACCCACCCAGCTTTACAGGTTAGGAGTACCGTGATGCCTACCTGCCAAACGGGGTTTTACCGTGCTGTTCTCCTGCCTGCTTTTCACCTGCCTGGGTGGAGTGGAAGTGTGTGAAATCCCTTGGGTCAGTGATGTCTTTAGGCTGCAGCGGGGCATCTGCTGAGCCCTGGCGATTAGCCAGAGCCAGCAAGTTGGAGGATGCTTGAGTTTTGGGTATTTTGAAAGGAGCTGTTGCCTTTAAGAATCAAAACCAAGAACACACAAAAAACAAAGTCAGAACCCCAAAATAGGCTTGGGAATGGTTTCAGGCGGTGTGTCACCACCTCGTATTTCACTGACAGTGGCAAACTTAACAAACCTTAGTAGGAGAGCCAATGATGGTTGGCAATGGAGTTTTGAACAGCCAGTCTGAACTCCTAGGAGACGATCCCATATGTTTGGTAGGAGACGTTCCCAGGCTGCCTGGCCTACTTGGCTGTGGAGAATGACTGTATCCATACCCAGCATAGGATGGGCATACTGGGTCTGAATGCTGCTTTCTGAGCTTCTGTTTGTTTTGGTAAATATCTGTCAGAGTAGGAGCACTCTGCAACCTTGCTCCCATCAAAAGGGACTGTGGAGATTGAGATGGTGGTATTGGAGAACCTGTGGAGATGAAAAACAAGGAGGTAAAATTCTGCTTTCAGTGCTCAGAACACGTATCAATGAAGCTTAAGAGGCCAGAGGATCAAGATTCAACGGAAAGGAGACTGGACTGCAAATACTGTGAGATATGCTTCATCACCAGCTCACTAGATGCAAAGAGAATGGAGTCAGCCTGGGGGCTATATGGACTAAGGCTATGTTACATTGATGAGATGTTCAAGCTGCCAAATAGGCCAAGATTTCAGGGTGACAGCTGTGCTGGCAGCTGCAGTAACTTTGGCAACCTGCATCATGACAAATAAAGTGGTTGGATTCAGCAGGAGTGGCATAACCAACAGTGAAATGTCAAGTGCAGCCACCAAGGCTCCAGACTGAATAGAGGTTCTCAAGAACTGAAGTGACATTCCTGTAAACAAGTGCGTGCATGAGACATGGCACGGTAATGACTTGTTTTGTACATAATGACTTCATTTGCAGACACAAAAGGCAGCTCATCTCATGGTTCCTGCAAGAAAACTAGATACTAAACAGAACCAGATTATTCAGATGGAATAGTTTGGGATCATTCCTTTGTGCAGGCAGATACTTTTTGGTCTGTCAGACACTTAAGTCTGTCCACACTTCAGTAAGAGTGCAAAGCTTCTCCTGAAGCAAATGAAAAGCTGTAAGCAGTCACTTAAACAGAGGGCTGTGGGGAAATACCTCTTACGAACATCTCACCTACTCAAAAAGGTGTCCTTGCTCCTTTAAAATAAGGAACCTGAAATGTAATGAAATGGTCTCTTCTTTGTGATATTTTTATGTCTTGTGATCAGGAACTGTGCAAAGTTACAAACAGTCCATAAGGCTTCAGCTTTATTGCCACAGCTTCCCAAAAAGGCTCCACTTCGTAAGTGTGTGCTCCAAAAAAGTGCCCAGCTGTTAAGACAAATCTTTCAACCTTCTTAAGCCTATGCTTTTGCTAGTTACATTTTGAATATGAGCTACCTCATCTTGACTGCATTCCATTCATCAGTATGCTTTAGAATGGCCTTGCTGCCTGCAGCTCCAGCAGAGAGATCAGGTCTATTTCTCATAAACTTCCCAGCTAAGAATTTGCTTGTCTGAAATCCCTCTGCTTCTCTGTCTCATAGCATTGTAAATCCTCACCTGTTGTTTCAGAAACCACTCTTAAATCTCACTGTTTATTGTTCTAGTGTCATTGCCACCAGAGGGGAAGGCTTCTGAATTAGAAGTTTGTCCTCTGCTGTCACTGGCAGCAAGAGCAGCTCAATTAGTTCAGAAGCTACATTATGACAGACATCTTCAGTCCTTAGACCATCTCAGTACAGATGACCTCACCTCACCCAGAAGCAAAAGACAGCTTCCCACACCCATTTAAACACTGGGAAACGGACTTGCTGCAATTTGTGGTATTTTACAAATAGAAATAACACTGCAGTCATTTGAAATTAAGAAATAAGAGTCAAGTAGGAAAAGAATGCAGGAAGCAGATGGAGAAATGAAACATTAAAAACTCTTACAGCCATAAAAGCAGCACTGTGGTATGTTACAAGTCAGTTTGACACTGGCAAAAGCCAATAAATCAAGAGCCCTATAAAATTCTATCCAAAGAAAAGATGCAACAAAAAAAAGTATAGACACAGCTTTGTATCCTCTTCAAACACCTCCTCTTCTTTTGTTTTTTCCAAGAGGAGAGAGTATTTCAAGTTTGAGCTGCTCATTCCTTGTCTTTTGTTGAGACTGCCAATGGCATAGCAATTATGAAAGCAATTTCATGAACTCATTTCATACGGATGAAAGAATTCCCAGATATTTGAAATATGGCTACTCCAAGAAATGAAGGCTCTGTGATCCCCAGATGATTTTGGACAGTGTTCAAATAGGGGAAAATAAACCCCACAATGCAATTTCAACACTACCTCTTAGACAGTCAAAAGAAAGAGTGTAACTGGCATTTTAGATAAAGAAGAAAATACACCCTTTAGATTTTCTTTAAAGAAGCAAATGTGCACAGAGCAAAAGAACATGTTGCTGAATTGCAGATTCTTATGCCCAGTGCTTCTAGCATTACAGTGTGATTCTATCTTTAACAGTCTCAGAACATCTTCAATCTTCTTTCTCCCTGATCTTTTTTTTTCCCCCTGCTGGCATGTCATAATAATTTATGACTTGCAAAGCTTGCTGACTGCTTAGCAACACCAGCATCAGATCCCAGTCACTTTCCCAAGGGAATGACGAACATGTGCTGCACACTCTACATCAGTTCCTCCTCCCTCTTCTGAGAATTGGCATGATAGAGCTGGTCTATCAAAACCAGATTCTGAGAAGCATGTTACCACCATTCATCCCATGCCTGTTTAAAGACAAGCATTATCAGAGCTGCTTCTTCATCTTGAGAATAAGAAACTCCAATGGCTCTCTTACTGTGTAGGGAATTATGTCTTGATACAGCCATGACTGGACTAAGTTTCTATACCACCTACCCACAGCCTCCTATTAACCCAAACTGATGTAGTGCTGGCTCTCCTTCCCTGTCACAAAACACTGTAGAAGCTCTGTCAAAACATTGCTGGTTGCATTGTCCAAAGTCACTCACCTGAGAAGTTTCTACTCCTTGATTCATGTCCTTGAAGTTGTCCACAACAACAGTGCCCAAGCTGCTCAGGTATGGTTCCAACTACACAAACAAAAATCAAAAGGTGAATTTACACTTTATACTTCACCTACAAATGAGTAAAGCAAACCAAAACCCAGTTAATTTACTTCTATGAGTCACTTAACAGAAATGAATACTGCAAACGTCACGTAGCTGGGCGGGTTTTGGTTTAGATAAAGCATCACTAATTGCCAAGACTTTATGGACTTACCTAGTGGTGAAGGAGAATATGGTCTAGAAGATCCTGTGGATAGCCTGCGCCCAACAGCCTGTGCAGTGTCAGCTGGCACTGGGGAACAGGAGCCCATCTTCATGAAGCCCATTGGGCTGGTATTGGAGCGTCTCACAACCCCAGCTCTAGCAGGGTGAAAAGAGTGGTTACACACACTGTGCTACCTTGAGAGAAGCTTCAGAACCCTCTAAGGAGTGTAACAATCAGTTAAAGAAAATACTGATGTTTACACAGAAAGCTATGATGTTGAAGCTTATTAAGCCAATAAGCTGAGCTTCTCATACTGAAAACAAGCACATTGACTTGAGGAAATCAAATAGATATCCCTTAACACACAGATTCCTAGTCTTCAAATAACATGAGCATCAAAGTTTGAATTTAACAATCAACTGAAACGTATTGCTGACAATGCCCATTTTTAGGTCAACAAAGTTTATGACAATGTTTCCATTTTGGGTCTGGTATACAGGTCAGAAAACAGACTACTTGGAAAAGACCCTTCCCAAAGTGTGGCAACAACTATAAAATCAGAGATCCTGAACAAATAAAAATAATGCAAGAACCATGGGTTTTGTGTTAGTAAAGATCTCCAGAGTTCTGAGCAGCCTGTTTCTGAGTCTTTGACCTTTACCATCCTGATCCTGTTGACCACAAGGCAGAGAATAACTCTGGCACACTAGAGCCTTGTAATAAGACAAGCAGCTTAACTAAGATGCCAAAAATTGTTTCCTTTATATTCTACAGAACAATGCATTCATCTCATCTCTCTGTGTGTGGAAACAAAACATAACTTATTACTGACTTTCTAGTTCATGATGTAATGCCATGTAATGCACAAAGAGGAATTAAAAAAACCCAAGACTTCATCTTTTTACCTTTTTGGGCTGTGTTTGAGTGAAAGAACAACCTCATTTTGATTTTGTGACAAATATCAAGTGCCCATCCAACAATCTTGAGCCTGTTAAGGGCTGTTATTTGTTACCATTAAACTGTCCGCTCAGTGTGGGTTTTGTGCAGGAAAAAAAAATTCTATCAGCAAGAAAGCAATGGAGATCTGTCAGGGTACAAATACAATCCAGAGAAAAGGAG
Source organism: Indicator indicator (assembly GCF_027791375.1). Lineage (NCBI taxonomy): Eukaryota > Metazoa > Chordata > Aves > Piciformes > Indicatoridae > Indicator > Indicator indicator. The sequence continues at coordinate 4,005,084 of NC_072039.1, forward strand.
TTAAAAAAAAAAAAATCTCACCTTGGTGATCCGTGGGGGTTTGACACAGGGCTGGCAGTGGAGGACAGGTTCTGTTCTATGCGCTGGTAATTCCGGAGCTGAGTGGGAACCGGGATGGGAGCCGTTTCACTGCGGGGGGAAACTGAAGGCTGACAGAGCCTGAAGTTGGAAGGCATGGAGACAGGAGGTGAACAGTGGTAGACAGATCTCTCTGAACATTGTTGAAATGTCAAGAGAATCTAGGAAACAGGCCAGTAAAAGTTGCTTCTGCACTCCCTGAATGCAGTATGATCCTAGCTTGTCCTAATCTAGCTCTAACACTTCCCAGATAAGGGTCAGGATCTGCTGGTCACTAACTCCCTGCTTCACACTGGCTGGTCTCAGAGGGAGCTGAGTGTGCAGTGTCAGCTGAAGCAGTTTGTCACACATCGCAGCGACCTACCGATCCCTCCGACTTCCTGCCAATCAGCCTGCTCTGTTTACGAGGCTTCAAAATAGCCTTCTAGGAAAACCCACTGTGCTAAGAACAGGAAGTTCAGCAGCAGGGCTGGAATGTGTACAAAAAGCCACTGAAGCACAGTCAGAGATATCCCAAGAGACAGCGTGAACTTGCAAAAGGAAAACATGTTATGTAACAATGTCCTGACAAAACGACCAAAACCACACACCTGAACATTAACCCACAGAGTCACACTGCAGAGTAGCATTACTCAGTTTCAGCCGAAATGTCCCTGACCTGCCTTATCTCAGTGCACTATCTGATAAGGGAATCAAACCACTGCAACGTAATCAGCTACCAACCCTTTTAAAGGAAGCTGGAATTCAACAGAAAGATTTCAGACAAATGGGATTTGTGGAAGAGAATCAGTTTAGTGTCAGGTCCTTCACTGACCACCTCTTCAGAGAAAGATTAGAACTTCTTACAGGAAATGTGAAGAAAGTTCTACCACAAGCTTCAGAAAACAAGCAGCTACAGGACTCACTGCACAGTTACAGCTGAACAGAAATCTGGGTTTATGACCCTGTTTGTCCTGGTCTCTTTGCTACCTCTGAGAATGAAATATTACTTCCCAATATGCATAGAACTTCCTTGGCAAAATGAAAGAAGTCTGTCCTCTTATTTTCACTCAGCTTCTAGCTACTACAGAGCAATTTGGAAATCAGCTATGAGCACACAGTCAGCAGAAAGCCTGAAAGTTTTCACATGAGGAGGTCTCTCAAGCGAAAACCACCCAAAGGTAGTAGGTGGCTGGCTAACAACCAACACAAGCTGAGGTAGCACAGGGAGGCTCCCTAGGGTCAGCCTCTGAGAGAGGGGAAGCAGATGTTATCTAAACTGTGACAGTGACACTGAGGAGGCCACGAAGGCACTTTTAAAGTACTCAACATGGAAAATGCCCTCCCTGCTCCCACACAGCCTTGCAGGTACATCCAGGCAAGCTCTGTGAGCCATGGGCTAACTGGAACCAGCAATACAGTGGTAGCATGGTGGGGAGGCACGGGACAGTACTTGGCCTTTCATCAAGGCTCCTGAGCTCAGGCCCAAAGCCAGGCTCTGGTTAGGCATCCTCCAGTCTGATGTAGTTTGTTATTGCTTAGGGAAAACAAGGTACAGATGTGTGCAGAGCTGCATGCAAATTGTGTTCCTCTGAGATCTAGAGAATAAAATTAGCAATTAACCACAGGAGAGTGAACTGCCTCTACCTATTCTGGCTGGAGCCCGAAAAGTGCTGCAGCTTCTTCTGCCTGACAACTACGGGTATAATTCATCCAGTTTGAGCAGCTAATCAGAAAAATTCACTGTTAGATAGGGTATAACTCTATGTAAAAAATAAAAATAAATTTTTAAAAAACAGTAAAAATCACACACTATGAAAGAACATTTCTCAGGAAATTAAAAACCAAACCCAGCATCTTGTAGAACATCACACACTCTGCTTCCTTCAGAACATGCCCCAAGCTGCCAGTTAGTTACCAAATTTACTAATCAGTAGCGAAATAAAACTATTACAGTACAAACACTAAAAGTATGAACAGTAGCCACCTGTTTCTAACCACAGGACTATTTAGCTCTTAACTTAGCAATATACAGATAACATAACTGACATTTTCATGAAACCTTGTAACTCTAAAAACTGTGACACCTGACAATTTAAAACAGGAAATGACACTTTGTACATGGCCAATCCAGAGCAAATGGATTTTTGCAGCCAAACCACTATCTGCTCTTAAACATAAAAGGTAAGACTAAAGCTGTATTGGCAGCCCACGTCAGCAGATTTCCCAAACTGCACAAAGTAGCAAACTTTTCTTGTGACAAGCAGTTCTAAACAAATAATGCTGACTTGCAGCCCTGTAGTATTAGCACAAGCCAAAAACACACACGACATAATAGCTCTATTCCCCATTTAGCTACTCATCCTCTTTCTGTTTGTACTGAAAACATTATGAAATTCATTGCTTAGTCAAATGACAAATGTAAGCCTTCTGTTTAGGTAGTACATGAGTAAACAGCATGATTAAGCTTTACATTTCCCAGTATAATGCAGGCAAGATTCCAGGCACCACTGATGTACATCAGCTCTGTTTCAAAGCAGCAGAAACTTAGTCTACAATCACGTGGAAGAAAAGAGGACTTAACAATCCTGCTGCTGGAAAAACTGCAGTAGGTGTTCAGCTCTTTCATGAGGCATCTCTGGTATCTTGGGAGACTAAGCTGAAATTCACAAGCTACCAATCACAAGCCAATCCAGCCATGAGACACAAATCCATAGCAATCTGGGCTTTGTAAGGTCCTCTTCCCTTACAACTACTTCTGAAAACACATACTGCATTCAACATCTTGACTCACTAAATGCAGTCTGTGCAGTGCTTAAAAACACCAAGAAGGACAAGTCAGTTATGGCTCTGAAGTTCTTGCTTTCTACCAGTTCAAAATTTAAACAACAGAAAGCTCTCTTTCCTCAAGGGAATCCTTTGGGGACACATCAGAGCCAGAAGTTAACCATGAAACTGTCAGCCATTAGAATGTGTTAAGTGGACAAATCAGGTCTAGCTTCCATTTCAATGCAGTTTCCAGTAGCCATTCATAACTAAAACCCAAAAAAGGTTCTCTGCTACTATATTTAAGAGAGGATATACTAAGTCTACATCACACACCTGTTAACTGTACCAGAAGCAGTACTTCGAGAAGAGGATGAGGGTGGTTTCTGTACAGTTCCTGAGCTTCCAGAAATAGTTAATGGTGACTGCCTGTGAAAACAGAACCACTGTCAAAAGACAGGTCTTGACATCAGAGAAACCATCAGCTTTGCAGCAAAGCTTTCTGAATTTAAGCTCTTTATCTATTAGTATGAAATTCAATTTAAATTCAACTCTGCCCTGGTGAGACCACACCTGGAATACTGTGTCCAGTTTTGGATTCCCCAGCTCAAGAGAGACAGGGATCTGCTGGAGAGAGTCCAACAAAGGCTATGAGAATGATGAAGGGACTTGAACGTCTCTCCTATGAAGAGAGACAGAGACCTGGGGCTGTTTAGTCTTCAGAAGAGAAGGCTGAGAGTGAATCTTATCAACATCTATAAATATCTGAGGGGTGGGTGTCAAGATGAAGGTCCAGGCTCTTTTTGGTGGTGCCCAGTAATAGGACAAGGAACAACAGATACAAACTGGAACACAGAAAGTTCCACCTCAACATGAGGAGACACTTCTTTGCTGTGAGGATGACAGAGCTCTGGAGCAGGCTGCCCAGAGAGTCTGGGGAGTCTCCTTCTCTGAAGACTTTCAAAACCCACCTGGATACGTTCCCGTGTGGCCTCCCCTATGTGATTCTGCTTTGGCAGAGTGGTTGGACTCAATCTCTAGAGGTCCCTTCCAACCCTTAATCTGTGATTCTATTATTCTATGATATTAATATCTTCCAAAAAATTCCATGCAGCTATGTAAACCCACCACTGCCAAGGGCCCAGCAACCCCTTCTACAGCTGCAGTATCGATTGCAGAACAGGAGGCTTCTTTTGGACAAAGCTCTGCACACCTACCCTCCGCACATCAAGAACTCGCTGGAAGCCCGCCTGCCAGCTGCTCCCAATGGCATATCATCTGCAGGAAGCAGAAATACATATTGAAAACCCACACTGCAAAGCAGAACCTTCAAAAACAAGAGATCTCCAATACTGCTGCTGTAGAACAGCTGACCAGCTTTTCTCAGTGGCAATTCAGGCTTGGAGGATGTTGTAAAATGGCAACGTGCTCCATCCAAGCCTTTCTGCTGTATAAGCCCAGTGTGATGCCTGATCTTTCATTTAAACCATTTTTATGGGTTTACCTGCACTTGTTTATTATCTGAGGCTCTACAGCATGGACTGTAAATGTTCATTTAGTCTGGAGATAACAATGTGCCTGCCTCTACTAAGAGAATCCTTGGGTTTCTTTACCAGCAGTTCTTTACAACTGAGTCATTCTCCTGCCAAAGCCCAGTATTTTGCATGACTTTAAATCACTTTGGTCTCTTTGGCATATCTGGCTACTCAAATGAAGATGAAATATCCCAGGAGGACATACAGGTGCACCAAACAGTCACTCTTCAAATAGCAGTCAAACTCAAGAAATTAATTCCAAAGTGAATTGACACACACTTAAAGAGCCAAAGGCTAACAGGACATAAAAGTGTTATTACAAATGGAAACTGTTTTAAAATGTAAAAATAAGAAAGATTCTTACATGAGTGGTCTGAAGAAATATTGTGTGGGACAAGAACAAAGTCATCTGTGTCACAAGAGGAGTTCTTGCTACTGGTACTGGCAGAATCTTTAGAGACCTGAAGATAGTTTGGAGGACCCAGTGGTGGGGAAGACAAATTTTCTTCTTGAATATGCTGCATGTCTGGCAGAGACTGGAGAGGTGTAGAAAAAAGAACTATTAAAAATGACTGTAAGTCCAGTGATTCAGAATTGTTCTTTTAAACTATAAGCTTCTAAAATAAGAATTATCACTAACTTTGACAAATAAAAGGTAAACCTGGAGCCATTTTTTGTTTTGTAGGCATTCAGAAATGTAATAAGTATTTTAATTGGCTGTTTCAAATGGTAGATAACACTGTCATGTCAGTTTAGGCTGAGGAAGCTGGGGTTGTTCAGCCTACAGAAGGGATGACACTGGGTGCACCATAGAGCTGCCTTCCAATACATGAAGGGATCCTACTAGAAGGCTGGAGAGAGACTTTTCATAAGGATGTCTAGCAACAGGACAAGGGGGAACAGTTTGAAATTGAGGGAGAGTAGGTTTAGACTGGATCTTAGGAAGAAATTCTTCAGTATGAAGGTGGTGGGACCCTGGAATAAGGTGCCAGGGGAGGTTGTGGATGCCTCCTCCCTGGGTGTGTTCAAGGCCTGGTTGGATGAGGGTGGGAGCCCATGCCAGGGAAGTTGGAGTAGATGATCTCTAAGGTCCCTTCTAACCTAAGCCATGCTATGAAAATGTTTTCTAGAGATTGTTCTGTAAACCAGAGAACTTACTGGAGGAGAAGCAAAACGGCATGAAGGAGAGCTACCACAGGAACTGCCAGAGACTGAGCCAGCATATGTGGGCACTGGTACAGGACAAGCTAGAAGAGGAAAACCCAGGAGAGAGAAAAATATTGAAAGACTTCAGCCTTCAAACAAACTCATTTCCTCATCGCTTTTCATTCATAAACCCTTACACAACTTAGAAGCACAGCACATCCTTAAACACACCAGGGTATTTAAGTTCACTTGAAATGTCAAAGGAACTAGTAAATAAGAATCACATTTCAGTCTAGCATAGCACAAAGAAAGGATTCCAAACACAGCCCCACAACAGAGCACAATAACAGACACAGGAAAACGTCTCATGAACAGTGATCTGGCAAATCTTTCTCACTTCCACCCCCAACATTCATCATTTACACAAGTAAGTGCAAAACCAAAACTACTTACACTTTTTGACTGTTGAAATCTGATCCAGGAAAGGGTGGTTGAAAAATGCTTCTGTAGAACAAGAAACAACCCATGGTGAGTACATGTACAACTGACACAGAGTTTACAGACTATACTGTGGATGACAATAAATGGTTGCCTTCCCACAATCAATATTTCAGAGGCAGAGAGTGAATAGCTTATAAAAGATTAAAGCTTTCTAGGTTGTATGTTGCTAGAGCATTTGGAAACAAAACAAAACAAAAAATCAATTGAAGAACTTCAAACTACAGGCAGTGAGGTAGATCAGACAATCACTGGAGGACATTTTCTGACTGTGCTTGTGGATCATGGGTACAAGAACCTTCTCATGAAATTGTGCTCTCTACAGTACTAAGTCACTTTTAATTTGCTCTTCTAAATGAGCAGCATATTTCACATCAAACCCTGACAGTATTTTCACTTCTGCCATTCCCAAGAGCTGATGCTTATTTTTCAACCCATTAATGCTGCTCTTTAGGTAGCTGAAAATCATAACAGAGCAGTAGCCGTTCTCCTTCCCACCAGCAGAACACATCCTGTGCAGCCAGTTCATAGCATAAAGCAGAACTAAAAAAATAAATTTCTTTCACTGATTTCCTCAATTTGTTTCAACAGTTTGCTCTGTTGCAAATAGATATGCTGAGATGCATTTAACTGACTTAGCAAAACCAGCTGGCTAGTAGTTTAAAGGAAAGTTTTATTCTACAAGAAGCAACCTTCAGCTGGTAGGGGGAAGTTGAGGGCTGGTGGAAGATAGTTGCTGAGCTTTGTGAACTTTCATGTTCTAACAGTGGAGGAAAACCAACGCTGTTCATCAGACCTAAGCAAACAGTAAGGGGAAAAAAATAAAGTAAGTCTGAGGTCTGCAGTATCTCCTCTTCCTTCAACAGCACTTTCCTTCCACGAGGTGATAAGGAAGGGAGGCTCCAGGTGAGGCAAGAACAACGTAATGATTAACTTCAACAGGAGGATCAGGTGCTCTTGAGCTTTTGTACAACACCTGCTGTTCTGCTTTATATTGCTGGAAGATCAACAAGATTTCCAAAGCTATTTTTACTTTAACAACAGGCAGCTGGGCTCTCCCTTTCACTCCCTTTGCTAAGCACATTCCAGAGCAGCCCCTTTGAGGCCCTTTAAGTGGCTCAGCCAAGGAAAACATGACTTTCATCACTGCCATTCTGCTTTCTATTTTTCTTTCTAAGCACAAATGTGTTCTCCCACTACCACAAATGACAGAGTGAGTTTCCCATGTTTGAAGAAACTATAGGGATCAGCACACCCAGAGTGCAAATCAATTACTCAAAGTTCATGTTTGGGATGTAGTAATTCTCATACACAGAGACTTATGTATCAGCCTCTGAATACAGTCACTATAACCTGGGACATTTTACCCAATTATCATGAGTTTTCTCTGGATTAAGACTTCTGCCTAAATTTTTATGTACAGCAGTTAAATTATGTCAATCGCATCTACACACAAACCCCCGTGCCTGGTTCTCAGAGGAGTAACACCTTCATTATGATAGAATGGCTTAGGTTGGAGGGGACCTTAGAAATCATCTACTCTATTCCTCCAGAATGGGTTTCTCCAAAACTTTTTTACGTTAAGGCAACCAACCCCACACAGAATCAGAGACCTCTGCTCCCAGTCTGAAGCCAAAACAGCAGTTAAAGTAACAGAAGACTGTGACATGAAGTTTAAAGTGTATCAGTTAATACCGTGGGGGGGGGGTAAAAAAGGCTGCAGATGAAATAATTAAACTAATTTATATTTGAATACTCAACAACAAAGTCATCATTTATGTGCATAATTTCTGTGTTGTTATTTAGGTAACTCCTGACTGCTAGGAGTTACCTAATGATTCGTTTTGACTACTCTGCTTGCTTTATGATAACAGAGAAATGAATGTACATGAAACACACTGTACTGTAGACAAAGGTCAAGACAGTAATTCTGGTCACATGAACACAACTAATAAGGAAAGTCAGGAGAGCAAAAGGAAATGTTACATACCAAAGTCCATTCTATCTTTTTGGTTTCTCTGAAGCAAACCCAACAGCAGGTCAGCCAGATAAGCTGATGTTTCCCTAGGAATGCTGCACACAAGAGGAAGTAAAACATGCATTAAATTTAATGCATGCATTAAATAATGCATAGCACATTAAATTTCAGGAAGTCAGCATTCTGCCATGTCCCTGAGCCTTCACTGTACATGCTCTCTACAGCCTTAGTACAGGACCCTTCCAACTCAGCAAGGCACAATGAAGACAAGATGCAACATGACTCAGTGGTATCATACCTCAGCCTTTGCAAAGGTAGCAACATTAAGTCTTGTTATGAATCCCAGGCATTCCCAAAGATGAGAAAGTGTTCAATCAACAAACATAAGTGACAGGAAAGGCCACAGTGACATACCTAGGAATCAAATTCCTGTTCTTTTCATAAAACATTCTCAAATCTTGAGGACTATTGGCCTGTCAAATAAAAATGTACATTAATTAAAGCTCAGTTTCATGGAGGAAATAGCTTTTGTACCTGTGCACACATACACAAAAAGGAGGCTTTTGCATATGGGCATTACAGCAGAAAACCCCAAGCACAGCAGCAACTTCAGCACTGAGTTTCCTTATGTATTTCCTCTGGATTGAACACACTGATCTCATAGGCAAAGCATGAGCAACTTCTCCCTTGGTATCCTCAAGCAATCTGGCCTTTGAAGTACCAAAACTCCACTCAGACATTACTACTTCTGTTTCCATGGCCGGAAAAAAAGCCCTAGGAATTTCCCCGAGACTAAAAAGAGGGAAAATGAAATAAAATGTTACCTGAAAAGGTGGTTTTCCAACAAGACACTGATAAATCACAGTTCCTATGCTCCACAGGTCTGCTTTAGCATCATAGTGTTGAGACATAATCACTTCAGGGGCCTGGAAAGAACAGCAAAATCTCAGAAGGAAAAAAAAACACAAAGCAAAGCCACAGCAATAGGAATTCTACAGTTCTTCTGTCAGAGCAGTACTAGCAGAGACCACTTTATTGAAAGACAAAAGGAACATTTTAATCTGCACCAGAGGACTTGAAAGGTAACAGTTCTGTCTAAAATGAAAGCTACATTTGAAACCTAGAAGAAACTAGAAATGTTGATGTTCCAAAGAAAACATCTAGTGATTGGCATGGATGGGAGTAAGAAGTCAATTTTATTTACATGGTTTATACAGTTTGTGTGGATACATTTTACATACACAAAAACAAGGCAAGGAAAAGCAAAATGATCTTCCCATGATCATACAGTACAGTAGTGGTGAAGTCAGATGGTTCTGTGCTCAATTGACTACCCCACTAATTACTAGAAATTAATGGCAATTAACCCCAAATTGTTTTGTTAAAAACCCACCAATCCCACATGTGAGAGAAGGCACTAAATAACTAGAATTAATTTTTTTTTTCATCTACTAGTGTAAAACTTTTCTAGCTTTTATTTCTTAGATACTGGAAAAGAGATAATGCCCTACTTTGGGGCAGGGGAGGGAAGTATGTAAGTGGGGATGAAAGTACTTTGCCAAAAAAAGTAATGCTAGGATGTATTGCCTTTTAATTCTCTGAGATTTTTTTCCTTTCTGCAGTTGAACAAAAATGTTCATCTTCTCTCTATTGCTAAAATCATAGAATGGTTTAGGTTAGAAGGGACCTTAGAGATCATCTACTCCAACTCCCCACCATGGGCAGGGACACCTTTCAACTGGACTCAGCTGCTCAAGGCCTCATCCAACCTGGCCCTGAACATCCCCAGGGAGAAGGCACCCACAGCATCCCTGGGCAGCTTATTCCAGAGTTTCACCACCCTCATACTGAAGAACTTCTTCCTAAGACCCAGTCTAAACCTGCTCTCCCTCAGCTTCAAACTATTCCCCCTTGCCCTGTTGCTAGACACCTTTATGGAAAGTCCCTCTCCAGCCTTTCTGTAGGACCCCTTCAAGTACTGGAAGGCAACTGAGGGGTCAGAGTCTTCTCTTCTGTAGGCTGAACACCCCCAGCTCCCTCAGCCTATCCTCACAGCAGAGGTAATCCAGCCCTTGGCTCATCTTTGTGGCCCTCTTCTGGACTCGCTGTGGACTCGCTCATCTGGACTCAACATCTCTGTGTCCTCCTTATGATCATGATCTCCAAATTACAAAAAACAATGAGAGCAAGTAAAACCATGACAAGGTGAACTGCATGTTGTCCCTAATACTTCTGAAGCAACATCAGGCACTTGCCAAGTATTTTGCTCTGGTAGAGGAATGTTTGAGTTAAGCACCATAATCTGACATACACTGACACTTACCATATACATAGGGGAGCCACACAGAGTTGCAGCCATCATGTTGCTATGCAGATAACGAGCAAAACCAAAGTCAGCTATGTAAAGAAACACATTTGTCAAGGCAAAGAAAGAGAATTTTCACTTTTTTTTTTGAAGCCTAGAAATGAAATCTGTACAATTATCAGAGAGAAAAAGACAGGTATCATATACAGCTAACTACATGCCAGGATAATGTATTATCTTCCAGACAGCAAGCCAAGAAACAGCAGTGGCATCACTTGCACAAACTGCTGCTCAGCCACCTCCCCAGCTGCAGAGCATACTGCCTGGTGTCAGCAGGAAAGGATTAAAGTCAGTGGCTAAATACAAATGGTTCATTAAGAGTGATGAATACACAAATCTCACTCAGTGAAATCAAGTCAGGTACAAGTTTAAGAAGTCAAGTTTCAGATGCCTGAATTTTCCATGTAGGCAGAATCATCTAAAACTATCAAGTGAAGACAGCAAGAGAGGAAGCTTTTTATTCTCCTCCATACTATTTAGAAGATGGAGTGAGTTGGAGTAGATGTCAGATTTTGGTTGAGATAAACACAGAAAAGAAACATATTAAAACCAAGGTATTTTTAAATGGACACTCAACAGGTAATGATATGAGACTAACACTTCTGAAACATCCTCTGAAGAGGAGTTTAGTAGTATCCTGAAGAGTTGACCTCCCTCCCCAGTTACAGTGCCTAACCTCCTTCTGCCAAATATAGGCCATAACCTGCATTTCTAAACTTCTCAACTAGTAGGAGAATCTACCACAAAACAAACAAACCAACCAACCAAAACCAAGTGGAACTCCAATTGGAGTCTCACAAGCACACCGTTTTCAAATGGGCTAGAGGATACTTGGAAGGTTCAAAAGTTACAGATTTCTGTCTAACTAGTGTAGTACCAGCTAAGCATCAGCTGAACAGGTTTCTTTTTCCTGCAGATTTAATCAAAAAGGCCTCTATGTCTCAAGCTGGTTTATACTGAGAATCTATATTACAGTGTAAATCATTCCAGACATACTGTCTTGATTTGCATCAATTTAATCCACACCGAATCCAGACAACCCTCTGTGCTTTAACTACAAAGACATTTCTGAGTAGGGAAACAATCCAACAGTGAGGATTTAGCTTTGTATCAAAGGAAGGCACAGTCAGTTACCTATCTTGATGCGTATGCCACTGACATTCGACTTCCTGCGACTGGCGTAAGACAACAAAATATTCTGCGGTTTAAGGTCTCGATGAATGATTCCCTTGCTGTGCAGAATACGCATGGCTGCTGCAATCTGCTGGAGGAACACTCTGATGGTATCTTCACTGAGAGTTCCTTTAGCTGGAAGTAACATACATCAGCAGATGAGAAAATAAATGTAATTTTATTGGGGCAAAAAGCAATGAACTACCCTGTGAACAGCTGTGGAAATAATGAAGACAATCAGAGTGAATTACATCTGGAACAATCCCATCTCCTGTATTTTCCTACCAATGCAAATGCTCTCAACAACATAGACAATCTCCTTAGTTCTACTCTAGCTGCAGTACTCCAAATTATCTGTTTATACAGCAGTTTATTCAACTTGGTAGCGCAGGAACTGTAAAACTTCTCCATAGAATGGTTTGAGTTGGAAGGGCCCTCCAAAGATCATCTAGTCCAGTCCCCCTGCATGAAGCAGGGACATCCTCTACTAGATCAGGTTTCTCAGAACCTTGTCAAGCCTGAGCTTGAGTATCTCCAGGGATGAGGCCTCAACTACCTCCCTGGGCAACCTGTTGAAGTGTTCCACCACCCTCGTGGTAAAGAACTTATTCCTAACATCCAATCTAAATCTCCTCTAATTTCAAACAATTGTCCCTCATTCTATCACTACAGGCCTTTGTAAACAGTCCCTCTGCAGCCTTCTTGTAGGCCCCTTTCATGTACTCCTTCACCATCAAGCCCTAAACTCACTAAAAAGGCAAAGGAACCAAGAAAACTAAAGAACTTCACAGTCTGGAACATTAAATACCTCTACAACCATGTTACAGCTTGAGGCCATAAAACATGTTCTTTGAACAAGTTATTATGTGGACACAGATAACCACTCTGCTCAAAAATTTCATCCATGATAAAATTTATTTGGGGGGAAAAAAAAATAAGGTGTACTTTTGAAAGTCTCTTCAGAAGGTATTATCTCATGCAGCAGTCTGAAGAAGTACAGACTGCAGGAGCTGGATGATCCTGTGTGAGTCTTTCCAAGGATTTTAATGGGAAGTGAATTAGGCTTTTAATATACACAGTTACCATAACAATAGCTGTTCACAGAAAGATTCCCTTCAACATACTGAGATAAAGAGGCAGGTAGAAGAATATTTTCATCAAGAAAAAATATGAAGATTAACATCTCAGCTTCAAATTTTGTTTGTAATAAGAATCCATTTGTCATGGTTCTATAATGTCTGTCTGCACCTTCAGCAGAGCCATGTCGAGAGGTAAAAATCTCCCCTAAGCCAGAAATGCCTCTTGGCAAAAAGCTTATTATATAAATAATTAAGTATTTTCAAGTTCACATCTTGGAAAAGAAAGCACTGGGAGCAAACCTCAAAATGATTTTTGAAAGAGAAAGCCACACATTTTTTTCAGCATGGTCTTTATGGTTAGAAGTACCTTCTCCCCTATTTGTAAATGTGGGAATGTCACATCCAACTGTTTTGAAAGCAGTGGGGAAAAAAGCATTTTCTGTCTCTGCGTTATTTTATTCACTTATTGTGGGGTTTATTTTCAATGATGAGTGACATTTTAAACACTGGGAAGTATTTATAAACAAATTCAAAACCCTGATGTCTTCCTGCAGCTTCAAAATATAGTTTTCAGGTTACCAAGGTGGCACACAAACACACAACAAACAGCATTCTGCTGCTGATATAACTGGAGCTAGAATACAGACCACATGGATTCTTGGTGAATTCAATTATTCTGATAAAGATACTCTAAAAATCACATCAGGGTAAAAGTGCATTGTGGAATTACATTCTCTGAACAGAAATATATTTAAATCACAAGGGAAAAAAAAAATGTCAGAGGAACAGCAATGGATAACAGGAATACAGAACATCAACATGTAATGCAGGACCTTCTCACAGGGCCATACAGCCATCAATTACCTTGTAAGTAATCTGCCAAATCCCCACCATTGCAGTACTGTTAAAAAGAGAAGAGATTTTACTTAAAACATAAGCACTGAAATACTTATTGCAGACTTTTAACTTTACTAATCTCTTGACAAAAATTAGATCTTTTCCAGCTGCTTACCTTAGAATTGTGTCAATTATTGGTAATTAAGACTTTGAGGTGTTACACTATCAATACTCAGCATCATAAAACAAAACTGAACCATCTATGGACCAACCACTGCTGAGAAATTTCTTAGTGCCTAGGAAATTAATAATCTGGTTTTCAGAACTGCTTTAACATGTCATGGTTATTTTCACAGAGTCACAGAAACATTCAGGTTGGAAAAGACCCACAGGATCACCAAGTCCAACTGATAACCCTACTCTCTAAGGTTCACCCCTAAACCACCTCTCCAAGCACCACATCCAAACTACATTTTGCATTTGTGCAAAAAGAGTTTGTCCAGAAAAAAAAATGTTTAAAATCAGCCAGAAAAAAAATATGTTAATACATACCTCCATTACCAAAAAGACAGAATTGGGCATTTCCTAAAAGAGAAGGAGAGCAAATCCCATTTAAGAATACAAGACAAAGCTTTCAGTACCTGAATTAACCAAGTGTAACATGAGAATTTTCAATCAACTGAGACACCTTATGTTAAAGTCACTGTTTTAGAGAGTAGCAAATATGTACATTCCCCACCATTCAATCAACACTTCACATATTAAAGAGCATTTGTATAGATTAAAAAAAAAAAAAAATCCACCAGGCAACATCCTGAACACTAAGGCTATCGTTTGAAAGAGCATCATACAGTAAGTGACATCAGTTCCCCCTATATGCCACTCCCTTAGCCTTCAACTGCCTTGGACTGCTCTGTCAACACAACCTCTAAATAAACTTCTGCTATCAGACATCACTGAAATCAGTCACTAACAGGACAGTAATACTTAAACATAAATATACTGGACAGAATTCCAAACTGTAAACAAGACAATCGGCTATGACAACAGATTTTCTAAGGAAGAATTCCAAAGGTCAGTCAGAAATCACAAAGCAGTTAACTGTCTGGAATAAACAGATTCCCAGGTGCTGCTCTGTGGGGTCATTAATTCAGGAATCATGCATACTTCTGTAGAGTATCTCCTTCGGTGAGTCACTGGCAGCAGCATGACCCTGCTGTGGAACTAAATGCCTTATGGCCAAGGTGTGCTATTTTATGGCAATCCTATTGAGATTTTCCAAAGCACTGACCTCCTTTGACCTATTTGCAATCTGAATTCCCTCTCTTGTAACTGGGTAAATGTTACTGAAAGACAGATGAGCTAACTTCTATTGTAAATTATCTACGCACACACCTCAAAAACGCAGTCAAAATGTCTGTGCTTAAATCCCACTGTAACAAGAACATTCTTCTTTTTTACAAATATTTACTTTGTAAGAGGAAAGAAAGAGCCTACCTGTCTATGCCAACAATCAACATTGTTTTCCACAGTCTCCTGCATAAAATAGTTTAGCTGAAGACACTCAGAGACCTTTTATAAAGCAAATGCATTTTTTCCCTCTGAGCTAAGACTGAAAAGAACATAAGGCAAGTATAAAATAAACAGGATTATATTCTTAGTTACTTAGAATGTTACCTCCTTTCCACTTCACCTCACAAACAAAGGTGGTCAGCTTGTGGGAAAACATGGGTTTTAAGATAGTTGAAGGAAAACAGTGGGATACCAGAGCAGATATGGGCAGGCATAAGCCCCAGTGGAGAGTGGAATAGTGTTCTGCTAACTAATGTCAGAAATAATCAAAAGGAACATGGCATGGCAAAAAAAAAAAAAACCAAACATGAACTTGACCACTTTTCTCAGTGCTGGTATTACCACTTCAGCACACGTCCTGTTTGACTGTACTGACAAGAACCACCACAGGAATGCCATTTTCAAGGACTCACTAACAAGGCAAGCTAGGAACCTTCAGAAAGAAAAGTTAAAATGGGTCCATGGACCTCAAGTACTGCGCCCAGTTCTAGTGTCCCAATCATAAGAATAACACAGAGCTGCTGGAGCAAGTCCAGACGAGGGCCACAAAGATGATCCAAGGGCTGGAGCACCTCTGCTGTGAGGATGCTGAGAGAGCTGGGGTTGCTCCTAGGGAAGACTTTGGGGGAATGGGGGAATCTTAGAGCTGTCTGCTGATACCTGAAGAGATCCTATGGAAGGCTGGAGGGAGACTTGTCATAAGGGTGCCTAGCAAAAGGACAAAGGTGAATGGTTTGAAGCTGACAGGGAGTCAGTTTAGACTGGAAATTAGAAAGAAGTTCCTCAGTACGAGGGTGACAAGACTATGGAACAGGTTGCCCAGGGAGGTTGTGGATGACTCCTCCCTCGGAGTGTTTAAGGCCAGGTTGGGTGAGTCTAGCTGAGAGGCATCCATGCCCATGGCAGGCAGGTTGGAGTAGATGATCTCTACAATCCCTTCCATCCTAAGCCATTCTATATTATGACACAGGCTAGGGAAACCAACTGCCCTAAATGTCACACACAACATACAACCTATGGATGGCTCAAGCCATTAAAGCCAGTTTCCACCAATCCACCACAGGTAGATACCTGCAGTAAGAACAGTTCAAGACAAACCAGATTATTTTAAGGTTAATTGAAGCCTGTATTAGGCTGCTTCACTTTCTGGAAGCTTTCAGTTTAGCTGCTCTCATCTATGTTACAGCAATGCACTTGAGGTTCTTTCCAGCTCAGAACATCAAGCACGTCACAGATTTGTTTACATTTGGAAATGAGCTTCAAAGAAAGCACATTTCTAGGAATGTTACTCAAGTCTCTTGGGAATGGAAGGCAACCTCCAACCAATATAGAATATTAAAGCAGCAGATGATCACATTTCAGGAAGTCCCAATTGTTCAGTGTTTCTTCAACAGTTGTGGCTAACATGAATGGTAATTTGCAACCCTATAAACCTAAATCCATACATAAGAAGGAAAAAAAAAGGTAATTACTTGCTTTGTAAATTACTAAAAATACATAATGATAAATGTTTCTTTCTACATTGTTCTTTTAAATACCATCATCCAAGGCAGAATCTCCCTTTCTTTCAGGAACCCCAAGGATGCCAAATAGCAACTCCGAAATCCCAGTGTATTTTGAAGTTTCTGCTAGCTGAGGATCACTTCACTTAAAGGACAACCGTGACGTGTGCTAAAAAGCATGGAAGCTGTCTGCTCTCCGGTGACAAGAAAGAAGCTCAGCTAGTGGATTTCCACCCCAACATAGCAATCCCATGAATCAGAAATAGATGTTCCACAGCGTCACTGCCTCCACTACACAACACACTGTACAAAAACAGCAGCTTATGGCAGTATGTAATGCTCAGCTCATGACAGGCTTTTATTCATCACAGAACTAAGAGAATGTGTTTTCTGGATTCCCTTGGAAACAAAGTCCTTTCAAATGAAACTGCTCTCTTCAGAAACATGGAGCTGATGATTTGTCCCGTTGTGTTAGCCCTCACCTGTTGAAATTCATTTGTTCCTACAGACTATACTAGATTTCCCTCAAAGAGCATTGCTCATCATTTTATTTTGACTGATATTCTGGATTTAAAATAATCAAACAAGTCACTGGGCTAAAGTCCTAGTAAAAAGTAGAACGTGTTTCCTTACTGTAGCTTGGATAATCCTTTTTTATTAAACCAGCTGAGCAGATTAGAGGTGTCACAAAGAGACTTTCCCAGACTGGTCAACATTTCTGTCTAATTCATATTGCAGAAGTAATGTTTTGCACAGTTCTGGTACCAAGCTCCCCAGCTGCATCCCATCACAACTTGAACTCATAACAAAACATGTTTCAATACCCTACCAATGCAAGCTTTAGCTCGAAAATGCTGAACTTGTTCATCCCTTCGCAGTTGCTCAAATTTTGTGTTAGAATCCTTGGCCAGCTTGACTGGGAACGTGATCTCCACTGGGGGAGAAAACACAAGCCAGTTCTGCAGACACATTCCCTTCTAAATGATTTTGCTGAAAAACAAAGCTATGCCCAGCATCATTCCCTAGAGCTGTGATTTCTGTTGACTTGCTAAGCAGAGCAAAGTGCTCAAAAATGAAAAGATTAGTAAACCTGCATGTTGAAGATCTAACATTCAGGATTAAAGCTGACCTAGCAAGTTATTTTAAACTGCTTCTTGAAACAGGTAACAAAGCTTTCAAAAAATTTACATGCATTTACAGGTCGTAAAATTATTGCAGCTGGAGTTGTTCTGACCTACACTTCTACCTAGAAAAATAATCATGCAAAAAGAAGTGCATGTAGTGTTGCAATACTTACAGAACGGTTTTGCCCAGCATGCCTTGATTTGTTGCTTAAAGTTTTCTTGAGAAAAGCCTACTCGAGCTTCTTATTCTGAATTTAGGTTTTATTTGTGAGTTGAGAGTAAAAGGTAGGAAAGGTTAATAGGAGACAACTTTATAATTCTGAGAGCTAATGGATAAACTTAATTGAAAGGGATTAAGAGGCAACATATTTGCCCAAACTTTTTGTGTTTTAATCCCAGACTTCCAACAGTTGTCTCAGGGGATGTGAAGTTCCAACCTAAATCACAAGCTCAGTGCAGCAGTTCCATTTAAAAGACATTAATTGAAAAAGAAGTCAAAACATCCATGGTTCCTTCTAACACCTGTTGCTAGAACTTGAGCATGCTGGCAGAAACACTCCCTACATTTCTCTTCAGTTAGGCAGCCCTCCTGCAGAATCAGCTGAAAGTCTGCAAGGAGCTCTTAGTGAGCTGCCAAAGCAGAAACCGTGGCAAATAAAGAGTTAATCTGGTTTTGCTCCAAGTCTGTAGATTCTGCTTAGCTGCAGTTTGTGATTGGAGTCCCAAGAGCAGGAATAGTTAACCTGACAGCTTGTGCACTGTTATCTGAGTATTTCTGAGACATTAATTTGTGCTATATTTAATACTACATTTTTAGCAAAGAATACACTTTTTTTTTTTAATATTAAATACACTTGGCAAAAGTTCTAATGATTTTGTGCAAAAGGACTGGTCCAGATCTTTTTAAGAGTGTTTCTCACTGTGTTGCAGATACTTTTGTTTTGTTTGCAAGTGCACCACAGCAGCAGCTTCTAACATGTTCGGCTCCTATCACTTAAAGGACCGAACATTTTGTTAGTTCTGATTAAATGTTAAGTCTCAGAGTAAATGTCACTTGACGTGTGCCTCTAGGATTCAAAGAGCGTGCACACTGCCAATTATTCACATAAAAGAGCAATCAGCCATGGAGAAATGTACCACAATAGCTGTATCACTCATTTTCTGTTCTGTGAAATGCTGTACTTAACTAATATATATGGGAGGTGGTAAAGGAGCCTGGCCTGCTGCACAGCATGAAGCAAAGGCAGAGCTGTTCACAGCACACCAAACATTTAATGTGCTCACATGCGACAAGATTTATGAACCAGTTCTAAGTAGAAATTATTGCATCTGGGCACAGCAGGTAAGCCAAAGGCTATGTAGTAACTCCAACTCTTTGGTTCTGTGGGCCAAGACAACTTCTAACTGCTTGTCCCTAACCTTCAACACCTACACTGGCATCATTCCCTGCAGCCCAGTATTGTCATAACCAACCTTCCAGTTAGCATCAGCTGCCAGAGAGTATTTCCAAACCTCTACTACTTCTACAGGGCAGGATTTTTCTTTTTGTGTGAAAACTTGTCGGAACAGCATGTTTTCTTATGACTATTTCTACACACAGTGAGGATGGATATTGACAAACACAGAAGTCTTAATCAAGGAGTTGAGGGAAAAAAACCCCACAGATATTGAGACATCCTCATTCAAAAGACAACAGTTCAACAGCCATGATAGGGGTATGGAGGCAATCAAAGCTGTGAAACACCAGGGTCAAGAGCACTCTCACCAAAACGCTTGAAGCAAATGCCTCAAGAAGCATATGCAACACTACCAGACCAACTTGAGTCCTTGGATAAATCAAACAGCAATACTTCATTCCCACTGGTAAAACAGCAGCTATGCATAAACATGGCTCCTTCCATAAGCATCCCTGCTAAGACCTCAGGGCACTTGTCTATTAGCAAAGGCTGAGGAGTAGGTACCAGGACACTGGCTTTGTTCCCGCTTGCTCTCACTGCTTTCAAGGACAGCAAAAGCAGCTGCAGTTACTTTGTCTGCTATCTACCAACAAGCTAAGACAAGAAACAATTTATGTTCAGATACTGTTTCTCCAGTAACACACTAGAAATTAGTTCTCCCTAAACTCCTGTTCAAACAGCCAGCTCCAGACTCCATCCAGTGAAGACATTAATTCATTCTTCTCTAACGCTATCTCCAAGATACATTACAGGCTTTCACTCCGACGGCTGACGTTCTAAAGAGGTTTTGAATTAAATTATTTGCTAAAACAGGCACTGTCTGGCACTGTGCAAGGGATTAGTTCTACCCAGCACACACTTGCGATCATGAACTGCACAAAACTGTAAATTCATGTCCTAAATATAGCACATTCCAACTAACTTAACTGGTATCTTCATGCTTCAGTATAATACTTTACCCAAGGACCTCAAAGTACTTTATGCTGGTGAATTAGAGGTTATTTTAGATTCCTTCTGCTTTTGAGAAACAGTGTGCTCCACTTCCCCAATTAACAGCATCCAAGACTGATCTTCTTTTGCAGATGAATGACATCCCACAGCACCACCATGGGAAAAGAGCTGCAATCCTAAACTGCTTTAGAGATTGAGTTGAGAGTTTTTTTTATTCTTGAATGAAAAGAATACCAAATGCTTGCTCAAGACACAAAGAATTCCTAAACAGGTTACATCTTGCTAACCATCTCTTATATTCTGGGTGTTTTAAAGTATTGTGCCTCATGAAAAACTTCATTTCATATGCAGAGGCGAGCTGCATGTTTATTTTTCAGAGCCCTACTGCTGCAAAACATTTGCCTCTCACAGACGGAGGGCTCATATTTAAGTACCTTCACAAATGCACTCAGTCTCAGAACCTCTGATCTCTACACTCAGGGGCATGCAGACCCCCAGCCTTCAGATATGGCACAAACACCACGGGTATATTCTGCTTACATAAAATGCTTAACTGCAGATCAAACCTGCCAGAGCTGCATGTAACCACCTTACAGAAATCGAGGGCAATTATCGCGCTGGCACCAGAACAAAAGATTTAGCTGCCGACCAGCACACACAGAACATTAACAGCACAATTCCTTCGGGTGTGTCTCCAGATGAATGGGCAGTTCTAGCAACTGAAGCCAGTGGACCCTGCACATAACTGAGTAACAGATCAAAATGGTGTTCAGAGGAGCTGAAGCAACAGCCACTTAGAAGGTTTGTAGTTGTTCAGACACTACCAGCAGAATGGCTCACGAGTTCTCCTTGGATCTAATTAAAAACTTAATGGTGTATCTACTGACTTGTGCCACTGGTCACAGATCATGCAACAGGAACACAAGCATAAATAAACAGAGATGAAAGAGAAGGGATCTAACTGTCTCCTTTGAGAACAATTCCAAATGAAGCCTTTTGCAATATGTAAAATAACAATTACCCTTTCATTCTCAGACTTAAAAGATATATGCTAAATCACTATGCAGGAATATGGCTTTAAAGTGCTGCCATTAAGTGCAAATAAGTTCATGTGATATTATGAGATGTAAAAATATTTATTCTTCATTGCAGTTAACTTCCACTGTTTCCACTTAGTTTTGCCATTACATTGCACACCACCCTTTCCATGTGAAAGCTCTGTACAACAATCAGTTCGTGGATTATTCAGTTAAACTGTCTGCCAAATGGTGCATCTGAAACATAAGCATTTTCTTATTTCCAACTAAGGTTAAGAAAAACTTCAGACCAACGGAACTATAAAAATAAAACAGACTCCCAGTCACACTGAGAGCATCCTACTGTGACACAGACTCCACTGGCTCCAGCACTGAGGGAAAAATAGCTTCTGTAATTTCAAAATTGCTTGAAATTCTGAAGTCTTATCTGCTGTACCGTATCGCTGTGCTCATAATACTACAGCAAAAAAGGGCAGTACATGCTAGAACACGAAATGCTCAAGAAAATTAGTAGGTGGAACAGCCTACTAGACACGTGAATGCCTTGCATAGTGTTCATTCTTGCTGGCTTATAAATTAATGCAATCATACAAGTTAATGATGTATAATATTTCACAAACATAGCCCTGTGCAAAAAGGAAAGAGCTTATTTGTGCAAGTGTCACATTCTTTAGACTGTGTTTTGCCAAGCAGCTTCTTCTGCAGAAGAAGCATCATTCTGCCAAGCTTGGTTTGCCATGAATGTATCTGAAATATATCCACAGTATAAGACCCAGGTTTTCCCTTCTCTTTGCTTTAACTGTTCATTTAAATGCAATAGTCTGTGACAAGCAGCAATAGCCCCTTCTCAAATGGAGAGCACAGAAGTGATTACTCAAGAAGTCCTGTCCCTCTAAGGGCACTCACTCCTGTGGTAGAACAGAAAAGCATAAAAGTCAGGTTTTAAATAGCCTTTTGGGAAAGTAACCACAGGCAAGCATACAGCTCTGTCCTCTTCCCTTGTGGATGTTCTGTACATAAACACAAGCAAGAGCCTCTCTGAGGCTTAGCAGACACACAAAGTCATCAAAATACATCGAAAGTCATCAAAATTCAAATCTAGAACTTAGCAAAGCTTAGTACGTGGTCTTCACATATGAAGAACTGTAAATGTGTATACCTATGTATACCTGAAATTCAGCTGCTAACTCACGCCAACGCCCTCAGCAAACAATTCCAGTTTCTTTTAAGATGTCTGGATATACTAAATTTAGGATGCCAAGAGATTATTGCCACTTAGCAATACTCAGAAAATATCGGGGCTCTTCAAGAAGCACTGGAGACTACACTTTCCCTCTCAGAGCAGCAAGTGTGATTCAAATGCAGAGTTCTGAAGTTAAGATCCAGGAGGGAAAAGAGTCAACACATCCAAACAGGAAGTTTTGATGTGCAGTCTGTTACTACATGAACGTCATCACTTTGTACCAAAAGTCAACAGAAGTTAGTCCATGTCCTGTGGCATTGCAATAAAACCTGAGCCTGCCTAGTGTGCATCTTTGCGAACAGAGATTTCTATAGCTACAGAGATACACATCTACAGAGCAGCTGAAAACCTTTTAGGATGCAAATATGTAAAGACAGAAAACATTGGAGAATGTCAAAATGTCTATTTTGTGTTGCCTTAACTAGGCAATGCCCCAAGGGTGGTTCTTGATAATTTTTTCATAACTCTAACTCTGTATTTAAGATAAGAACTGAGCCCAGGAGATAAATGTATAGTCCTTACCCAGGCAGAACAAATGGCTGTGTAACCTACATCATGTCATGTTTAGCTTTACTCAACACTTTGTATCCTTGGGATACAAAAAGGATGCTTCCTACTAAAGCAGAACACAGTACCCCAGATAGAGTAGAAAATTAATTCCTTCCCCTTATCAGGCAGAATCCTGGGAATAGAAAGAGGAAGACAGCTTGAAGCAATGTAATGCTTACTTCTCCTACTTGAAAAGATCCAAATGTCTGCTTAGCTTTTATGCTACCCTTTTGAACGCAGGCAATGTGTGATCATGCTCTTCTGCTTCCTTCAGTTCTCCCTCACTGTGACACAGGGCTATACAACACATTTCTTTGCTACAGAGATCTCAAAGATGTTGCTCATTTTGTGCTTTATGTTGACTTAATGTCACTTGCTTCATCCATTCAGATCAACTCCTACTCATAGATTTTTCCTTCCGGTGTATTCAGTTGTTATCCATGAACACCCACTTTCCAGTTAAATTATAGGGCCAAGGGAAAAAGGAGAATTCAGAACAGTTCCTGTCAGTAACAGAACTCTTGAGTCCAGCCAGCTAACGCTTATTCTCTGGAGACAGGATCAAACAACACAAACAGTCTCTGCAGAGGTTCTCAGGCTGGCACTTGCCTCTGCTGCCTGGAAGTAAACCATATTCCTCACAGCTTTCTATCACTGTCATGCATCCTGATTATTATCTTAGAATCATTAAAGCTGGAGAAGACCTCTGATATCATCAAGCTCAAGTCTTAGAAAAAGCCAACACAAAATCAGTGCAGTGTGTTGAAGATGAGAGAACTCCCCTGCCACTGGATTACTTTTTCTTATTATAGAAACAAAATAAATGGCCACTCAAAGGTTCCTACTCAGGATACCTGTGAATGCACATTGCATTTCCATTAATAAATTTTAATGAAGAAAAAGGCATTAAAAAGTATTTTACCTGGACATCATAGAGAGCTACAATGTTCTCATGCTGAAGCTCCTGTAAAACAAAATACTTGTATTATGGAAACAGCCTATTATTATTGTCATGTGACAGTTAATATGCTAAGTGATAATCAGAGTCACATTCACAAAGAAAGGTAGCATCTTTTTGACCATCTGATGGAATTTGGAGGAAATCCCAGCTATCTAGACAATATTTACAGGAACAGGAAATTAGGCAATATCTTCAGAGGTCATAAAAACATTTGGTTTCAGAACTTGTATGTCTTGTTACAGAAAGCACTACAGCACAAGACCCTTAGTGAGTACTGGAAACTGGCTACGTTTCATTTTGTAGTCTCACACTATTTCTTGCTTAGCAGAGCAACCAACTACACTAGAGAAGCAAGGACCTGTGTTTTGGCTAGAAGAGACCTTGCAGATCATCAAATCCAACAAGTTCAAGTCAACCTTGTAGTTTCACAATAAAAAGGAAACAAATCAAATAGCAAATAAAATTCACAGAGCAGCTCCAATAAACCATCTGTCTTTGCTAAGTACTTGCAGCAAACGAACACATCCAACATTACAATTTCTGGTATATAATAAATATACCAGAATCTAGTATGTACATATTTGTATATAAAATAACGATCTATCTCAAGAAGCTTGGCAACATGGAAAGAAGGCAGCACTTATTACTACTGCAAAGCTATGTGAAATGAGATGAGTTGAAGATGAGAGCAAAGAACACTATGAGATCATTCAAGGAGATGTGTCCATAAAACAGCACTGAAAACCTAAGTGATGCTCTGCTTTATTTCCTTCGTTAGAGCCACACTAGACATTTTAAGTCAATTAACACAACTCAGAAGTAGGAAGACTGCTGCAGGAATCAAATTTAGCATGCTGATTTCAGCTTTCAAAACATCTTTGAGCAAAAAAGATGAAGGAAGATCAAAGGCTGACATTTCACCCTGAGCTATGACTTTCCTTGTGTGCACTACTTGGGAGAGGTGCCACATGAGCTGTCCTGAAGGACAAAGTTTTTTCTGTATGCAATAAGCAAAGCTCAGAGATTGGTTCTACAATAATTTTCTAACTACAAAAGCATGCCCATCACTTGTTCTGAGACCACTTCCAGAATTAAAAAAGTATCTTTTCCTTTTTTTTTTTTCCTCCTTCCTTCCCTTGATCTTTTTAGTTCTGGATTTTTCCTGCAACTAACAACAAAACAGAAGGCAGAACAGCAATTACTGTGACAATACCCATGACCTAGAGTGAACTAGGTCAAAAGTCTTTTCCTTTCCAAGCAAAGCAGCTTTAAAAATCACTGCAAATCAACATACCTTTAAGATTTTTATTTCTTTTCCAAGTAGGATTTGTGACTTTGACAAGTTCTTTTTGTTAATGCTCTTTATGGCTACTTCCCAATCAGTTTTCTGGAAACAAACAAACAAAACAGTTTTGTTAGCTTTAGATTTGGAGGGTTTTATCTATTAACAAGCAGCTACTAAAGCACTGGAGAAAAGGTTGCAAGATCACCCCTACTCTACCCACCAGAGATTGCTACATCACATGACACCATTAAGAACTATTTCATTCCACAATAGCTTAGGCAGCTATTAAAACCCAGCTGCAGCTACACTGCATTTTCATGGATTCCAAGGCATTTAAAAAACAAAAGCAGTAATCATATCCCATTTGGTTTTTGGTAGTAGTGCTACATAGCTGCTTTTTAGTTCTCCCGAAGGGATGGAGTTACTTTTACCCTCCTTTAAAGACTTCCCATTTTCAGCTTTCTTACTATTTCCATCTGAAAACTGCACAAGAAAACATCTGGATTTTTAAGGAAACTTATGTATTTTCTGTCGATATGTTATCTAAAAATAAGCTGCCTCTTTATTTGTAAGGTGAGACCATCTCCATAGGCCTTTAAAAGTTCCTGTTTTCCTGTCTCCGTTATTTTTTTTAACCCCCAAATCACTGCACTGTGCCTCTCCAAATTGTAAGTACTGCCCTAATGCTCCAAGATGATGAATTTGAGGAGTTTATTTCTGGAAAGCAGAGCACTTCAGGCACTACCACCAGAATAAACTCTCACAGCATCATAACCTAACTATGAATATCAGGGGTGATGAGCGAGCCACGCCAGGAAACCAGACACCTCAGAATTCAAGAAATCTTCAGCCAATCCCAAAGGAAACAATTTTCCATTAGATCCTTCGTTATCCAGCGAGATAAACATGACCCTCCTGACAAACAAAGGGCTCAGCCTCCCATACAGCTGCAACTCTTCGCTCGCCCTTATATTAGGGAGCTACCAAGCAGCAGGGAGGGGAGGTGGGAACGCAGAGAGGTTGCTGGCTCTTCAGGGGAGGGAAAAGGGAAAAAAAAAAAGGCAGGGTTTATGGAGGCCCCAAGCCGGCTGCTCGGCTTTGGGGCTGCAGCAGCCACAGGCCGGGGCTGCCCAGGACGCAGGCCCAGCCTCGGGCCCCGTCCTCGCCGCCCCCACCCCGGTAACTCAACCCTCCCCTCACCTTTCCTTCTTTCTTTTTTCTCCCCAAACACCCAAATCACAACATTACTCCGCAGAGGTGACTCCCCCCACCCCAGCTGTCATCCACCGGGAGGGGCTCCTGACGGCCGCGGTCCCGCGGAGCGACCCCTGCCCCGGCCCGGGGTTGTGTAACCAGCCCTGCTCAGGCTGAAGCCCATCGCTGTTTACCTTGCGGTGGCGACCTTTGAAGACCACAGCAAAGGCTCCGTGTCCTATCAGGTCCTTCTTGCTGTACTCAAAGTCCCCCACCACCTCCATCATCCCTCAGCGGGGCATGAAGCCCCCGGGAGCGAGGGGGGAAAAACAAAGGGGCTCTTCCTCCAGCCGAGGCAGCTACAGCCGCCTCACGGCGACCGGCGGCGGGGTGGGAGCCCGCCCCTCTCCTGGCTGCCCCCGGCGGCGGGGGCAGCTCCTCTCATACCGCGGGGGCAGCCGCAGACCCCCGGGCCGGCGGGGCTGCTGCAGGGCGTCTCCGAGGCGAGGGGCTCCGTCTGGCATGGGGAGGGCACGGCGGGGAAAAGAAGCGGCGGAGGGGGGGTCGTCTCTTAGGGGCTGGGTGTGAGGGGACAGCGAGGCATCGGCGCCAGGACGAGGGGCCTTCTCAGCAGGGAAAGGGGCCCCGTGCCCTGCCGCTGCCCGCCCCCATGGCTCTGCCACTGCAGGGGCTGCTGGCACCGCGACTCCCTTCAGGGACCGAGCCCCCCAGCATCCAGCAAGGCGGAAGGGAGACGAAGCCCGCGGCTCCGGGGGTGTTGTCGCTGCCGCACCCCCCGCGAGAGGAGAGGAAGCTGTGAGGCTGCAAGCGGGGGTCTCTCAGGCCACCGCCGCCACCACCACCTCCTCCTAAGCTCCCACCGCTCCGCCACCGCCTCCCAGGCGATCCGTACACGACCAGTCCCAGCTCCGACTGCCCAGACCTCCGCGCCACCCTACGCATTTTATAGGCCGTATCGCGCAGGCCCCAGTACTCGGCTGCTTCCGCCGGCGGCCAAAGAGTGCCTCACCCCGTTTAACCCGGTGGGAGCGTCCTTCCGCCGCCATCTCCACAGGAGCGCGCTTTGGTCCGGGTTTGCTGCCCGCTCTTCGCAGCTTCGCCGAGCTCCCCTCGGGGGTCCGCCGCCGCCGCCTCTCTGCCGGCGGCTCGGCCTAGGTCCCCTCAGGCTCTGCCATAGCTCCTGGGGTCGGTCCTTGGGATCCCTGCGGGGAGGGCAGGACGACCCAGGTGCTGGGGCACATCTCGCCCCTGCCCTCACCTCAAAGGCGCCAAACTCGGCACTCGTGCCCGGCTATCGCTTTCAACACTTAAGCTGTTTCTTGGCCACTTCAGGCCCAAATGCCCATGAGAACAACGCTGAGGGAACAAAAATAGAAATGGGGAGATTCAGATTGGATGCTAGGGAGAAATTCTTCCCCATGAGGGTGGTGAGATACTGGCACAGGTTGCCCAGGGAGGTGGTAGAAGCCTCATCCCTGGAGGTTTTCAAGGCCAGGCTGGATGTGGCTCTGAGCAACCTGCCCTAGTGTGAGGTGTCCCTGCTCATGGCAGGGGGGTTGGGACTAGATGATCCTTGAGGTCACTTCCAACCCTGATAATTCTATGAGGGGCTACCAGTAGAGGAGGGAAGGACAGACTTGTCCCACAAACCAGCTGCCCTCAGCATGGATCAAGGCAGGGCAAGTGCCAGGGCATTGGGCAGCAGGCAGAGGCAGGAGGGAAGGCAGGTATAGGATTAATCATCCTGCCCTGCCTTGCTGCCAGGGTGGTCATACTGCTTACCCAGCACCTCTGGGTCATGCAATGTCCCTGCTCCACTACCGAACAAGATTCTACTCTAACATCAGGAACTTAAACAAATGAAGAAGCAGTGGAGGAACAAGCACACAAAATGCTGGAAGCCAAAGACACTTCAAGTTGCTTCTCTCTTTGTGAGGAGAACAACAGCTGTAATTTACAGCCTCTGCCCCTCAGCACTGCTAGATCAGCCTAGGGTTGTTTACAGCAACACGTACAAATGTTAAGAAAAAAAATCAGCCACCACACACCAGTCACATGGAGCCTTTGACCTTCACCTCCAGATCTATATAACTGTACTCCTTTCCTTTGCTTCCTATTCCTCACTCCTTTCTTCCCTGTCCTTTCTATCCGTGTTCTCCATCACACCACCTCCACATCCTGGAGCTGGGTGAGGCTTCCCCAATATCTCCATCTGCCCCAGACCCTCTGGGCACTCTGATGCCACAGCAGCAGTGAAGTCACAGCTGACACTTGGGATGAGGAAGGACAGAGCTCCAGAGCTGTACTGTGCCTTCTCATGTGATACAGGGTCTTGCTTTCAGCACTGCTTGATCAAAATAGAGACTAAGCAGAGATTTACGTAGTTAGTCCTCTCCCTGTTCTTCACTTATCTCCCTTCGCTTTCTGGCATTCAAAACCAAGCGTTACTGGAGCTGCATGCCATGTCAAAACTTCCACTGCTAGTCATCTCCAGAGACAGCACACTTAGATTAGGAAAATATTCAGCAGGTGATTCTTAAGGGTATTCTGACAGCTTTATGAAGGACATTTTAAGCTCTAGACATTACATGGAGACATCAGGGGAATTTGAATCTGTTTTGTGCCAAAGAGAGCCACAGGGCTTTAAAACCCCTGACGACTTGAATCCCCTTTTTTTCCCCTGGAGTTCTGACCTCTCATCCAAAATCCATTCATGGCACTACTCTAACAAACCAAACTGAGAAAGCAAAGCTGACCAAGTAATTTCAGCAGCTTAGAACACCCCCGTGGAAAGAATAAATGAGATGTAAAAATATTCCAAGCTAATCATAAATTAACGTGTTGATAGTAACAGAGATGTGTTCTAGAATGCCCCTTTAAAGCCAAGAAAAAGCCTACAAGTCTCAAATGTGTTAAATACTCTGATTCAGAAGATAATTTCCCTCAGATCTGGCTGTTTATTGCCATCCACGTTCTCACACTCAGTACTAAGCCTCTCGGTATCAGGATGTAAGCTCACCCCAGAGTCAATGTTCCCAGCTACATTTTACGGGAGCTAAAAAAAAAAAATAAGAAAAAAAAAAGGACAATCCCAAAAGATGCCTTTTGATCAGAGAAAGTCACTTCAGGAATTTCTAGGACACCCATTCTGCATTACACTTCAAAACCAAGACTTGTTTCCCTACGGTAGCAGCAGTCTGATGTCCTTTTGTCCTCGTAATGGGGCTGGAGCCCTCCAGCAGGTTTGTTTCTGCACAGCAAGGACAAAACAGCCAGGAGCAGCGGCGAGGTTTGACCAGAATAACTAAACACACTGCTGTCGCACTGGGATTCAAACGGGATCTGAAGGGCTGAGGTCTGAAAAACTGCTCCATGAAGGACTGAGGGATTTGTATGCAGGTCACTCATTTGAGCGGGGTCCTTGATTAGCGTCTGGCAGATTCTAGGTGTCAATATTTCCAGCAGGCTACAATAAACCTATTTACAAACAACACCTTCACTTGCTTTGACAGCTGTGCAGTCAGAGACAGAATGGACTGAATTCACCTGCCTTTCCCAAAGGGAGCCTCACTTCTAGAGATGTTGGGAGAGCAATGTGGGATAACCCCACAGGGCTAATGCTGCTCCTCCCTTGCCCAGGGAGTACACAGAGACATTCACCATTTAGTGCTGACAGACAGCAGCAGCCCTGCAGCACTTGGAGGGATGCATTGCTCTGCTCTGCTAAGCCACATGGCAGGATAATGACACTCCCAGTGTGCTCAAAACCCATGGCTGGGCAGGAAGCACCAGTACCATGTCTAATTGGCCATGAGGATCCTTCAAAAGCACAGAGTTCTGTGTCCCAAGTTTGTTTATTTTCAGCACCATACTATGCAAGAGCTGAAGTCCACTGACAGACCCCCAGCCACCACAGCGCAGCATGGACCACTGGTTTACAAGGTCAGTGTGAAGGAAACTGGAGTAACAGCACTGGAGAGGATTTTGGGGTTGCCTCCCAGCTACATTACATTGGTTCAGCAAAATTGGTCCCTCAGATTTGAGCCAGGATTCATGATCACAAAAGCAACAGACTAGGAAGGAATTAGCACCTTCCAGGTTGCTTGTCTGAGTGCACAGGAGAAGCTGCTTTCATCTGGTAGCAGCTCCCCAGCACATGGACATCACTGTTCTGAGTTTCCGTAACACCTTTCATCCTCAAAAAGTGCTGATGGTCTTCACAGCAAACCCTTTCCTGTCATCCATATCACCAAAATGCAGCCCTTTCTGAGGTAGAAACATCACCTGACAGTGCCTGGGTCCATCCAAAGAAGAGCAGAGAGAATGCTTTTCCTAATGTTCATGCAGAGCAATGATTCAAATTTTCTTCCTGTTTGTCAAAAGATTTTTCTTGTCTTTCTCCCCAGGCTATAAACATGCACATGGAAGTTAAATTACTGATCTGGGAAAACAATGAAGAGATCAGCTGAATCAAGCAGAACATGAATGCCTGCCTCCAAGGACCCAGGACAGGAGAGCTGAATGCATGTGCCACTTGGCCAGGCCAGCCCTCCCACACAGGTGAGCAGAACACAGCCTGGAGATCAGTTTTCATAAGGATGCTAAGGACTCACTTATCTAAAGCAACCCCCAAAGGCAGGAGTCTGGCACCATCCTGCTTATCTCAGTGCTATCCCAGACAATCTGCTTCACTCTAGGTGTTCTTACCATGTTCTTCTCTCCTTCCTTCCCTCCTCCATCCATCATACTCAGGGATTTGTTAGACAGGTAAACCTTTCTCAGAGGGCTGGCACACTTTCTAGTCCTTATCATCACTGCCCTCCCATTGGGGATTGGTAATATTAATGGTGGCATCAGCTGAGCTATCAGAGCTTTCAAAGGAGAAAGTAGCAGAGGGCTTTGCAGGACAAACACGTTCTGGATATGCTTAAGATCATTCTTCTACTGTCAGTGAAAAGTAACGCCCTTGTGGTACACATCCCTGCGTGCTGTGCTGAACAAGTCACTCAGGGGACACTGGACTGAAACACAGCAGCAGATCCTGATATACCTGTCACACAGCACTGAGGAGGTTCAGGAGTTTCACCAGGTTTTTAGTGATGTGGTTCCCAGGAAAGCACTCAGAAAGCTCCAGCCTACCTTCTAGGTTGGTCCTTTACCAAAAAGTGATGTTTTCCCCATTTATAACACCATCCACCCAAATCTGCATCTGCAATTGTAAAAATTAGCTAATTAAAGTTCACATCACCAAGGAGCCACCTCTGAATGACAAGCAGTGACTCTTCCCTGGGGCACCAGGAGACTGCAGAGCAAGGCCCGGGAAATGCTGCATTCAAATAAACCTGGGAGGAGCATTACAGGACTGCTTTGGAATACAGCTGGAATGGGGCCAGCTCTCAGTGTGCATGAAGGCTGGTGCTGTATGAATGAGAATAGCAGCAGCTGCCCGGACAGGAAAACACAATTTGCTCTACATGCAAACCCACCACCGTGTGGTTCAAAATCTACCCACTACCAGGTCAAAGATTAAGGCTGAGATAGCTGCAATGCTCTCTCCTCAAAAGGTCTCTTTGCAGTGGAAAACCTTTCTGCCCCAGCCTCAGGAGGGTGAGTTTCAAGCAGGCTCTGCTTGGTGCCTGCTATCACAGCAGTCTAAAGGGACAGCAGGAGCTAGCCTAGGTTAGGAGCATGGCTAGAGGGCACAGTCATCGCTTTGGTTTGGAGATCAGTGGACAAGGACATGGTCTTTAGGTGCACATAGATACACAGCCAGCCAAGCCAGTGCCCACAGGCTGGATCACCTCCCCCAGCTCGGATACATCCCTCCTTCTAACACAAAACACACTGTGGATCAAGAGAGCACAGGGACCCCATGCAGAACTCTGAGAGAGGAAGGAGAAAATGAAACTTCTTCCCTCAGAAGGAGCCATGCACCACCAGGCACTGCAGAGGCTGCTGCTTTCAGCTAGTGAAACCCAGGGACACAGAGCTGAACTCCCAAGGGTGAAATTGTTTCCTCCAGCACAGGCAGCCCAAAACACTTGCAAAATGGGCAAGCTTCTGTCTTGGCTGTCAGCAGAGATCCATCAGCTGCACATGTGCTCCTCTCCATCCCAAGGGTATGGCCCTCTGGGGAGGCAGAATTATCAGACAGTTTCAAATCACCCTGCCCCACAAAGTTTACCTTAGAGAATTACGAAACGTTTTGTTTATGCAGATGGATGCAATGTGGCCTTCACTGGCAGCAAGAACCAGCTGGAGGAAGCATGCTGATGAAAGACCAGGTACAGAATAGAGTTCTTCCCAAAAAAACCCCCATGAAGGTAGAGCCTCCTGACATGACTGGCAGAGACAGACACCAATAGGAACCACAATTTGTGTTCTCATCATACGAAATATTTAACCCTTTGTGTGAATCCTTTGCTCACTTGAACTTTGCACACAAGCACGCAGCTGCTACTGCACCACCCTCTCTTTATTCTCCAAAGCAATCCTGCCAGCAGGAATTAAGTCCCAAAACACAGCTTCTGCAGCTGGAAAGCATCTGAGACTCAAAATCCTGTTCCGAGTTGCAGTAATCCCTCTGTAGCAACTTCAGTACAAGGACTACAGAGAATGTTTTTCCCTTCAGGCTAACTTACTGCAACTACATCTGAGAATAGAATTTCTGCTCCTCAGTAATCATGTCTTGATCTTCACTGTTTCACAAGCCTCCTGGAAACAAACACTAAATCCAGGTCTATATACCTCATGATCGTTGGAAGCCTGTATTGACTTATAAAAGGCTCCTAAGCAAGCTCACAAATACACAACTGGCAGTGTGAATCCCTCTTACCCACTGGGCAAGTAAATGAAATTGAGAAATTCCAGGAGCCAGCTCTGTGCAATCGAAGTTCTGCCGTTTTCTGGGACAGTCCCAGCCCTGCTGTCAGCACGTATCCAGGGCAAGGGACAAACCCACCCAAGCACCGTCTCCATCCTTCCCCTTCCCCACCTGTTCCTTCCTTCCCTCCTGAGCCAGCAGTGGATGGGAAATGAGCGCTCTCTGCCCTGGTCAGAGGTACAAGTGCCTCATTTCCCCATTTCCAAGAGCCAGTGAGAGCTGAAAACTCAGCACAGCTCTAGTAGTCACTTGAAGTCTGACTGTTGCACACTGGACGGATGAGTTAAGGAATTATCTGCTGTGGATGCAGAGGATCACTAAGAGAGAATGCCTGACCCAGCCCACAGGGAACTGGGCTAAGTGAAAAGGCAAAACCTTGCTGGCATAACGAGAAGCCCTAAGACCTTATTCTCAGCAGATCTTTGTCCCAGGTGTGCAGCCGAGAACAGTTCTGCTATGTAATGATGTGCTGGATTTTCCCCTTCCTCTCTCCCTCTCTGAAGGTCACACAAGGATGACCCTTTCTGTTCCCACTAAGAGCCTCTTCTCTGCAGGATTCTTTACACATGAGCCATCCCCTTCAACTGCCTCTTTCAAGGCAGTAGGCTGCTGTAAAGCTGAAATGTCAATAAAAAGCCAGTTGAGATGGAGGCAGATAAGAGATCCCTCCTGTAATGTTCAGAGGAGATCATCCTGCAAAGCACAGCTCTTATTAATAACCAGAATTAAAATTTCCTTAAATAAATGTAAGGAAAGAGTCCATGAGGGAGAGCAGCCAACAGGAAGTGGGAGTTGTGCTCCGGTCAGCCTCCATTGTCCATCCCCTCTCAGATGTCCCAGGCAGACTGTGCTGAGGACAGGACAGCTCAGGACAGGACCAGTGGCTTCATGTTGCTGCTCCTATTGACGCCATCTGCAAACAGAAAAGCTGCTGTGTCCTTGTGTCCCTGCACTGGCACTGCCACACAGCCCAGCAGGTACTACTCAAGAGCAGCCCATGAAGGAACTGTGGTCTGGGCTCCTTTGTCCAGCTGTGCTCAGACAGCAACCAGTGCACAGGAATTTGTCTTTCTGCATAACTGGGAGAAGGAAGAAGATGAGAAAGAAAGGGTCTAACTGTCTGGTATAACCATCCCTTCTGCTCTCCAGAAGCCAAAACATCTGAGTTAAATCTGACCACTGACTGCTCAGCTGGAGCAATTCTGCTTTTCTAGTCATGTCCCAGGGGACAGCAGCAGTTGCTGCCCTGAGGGAGGTCAGGTCTCTAGGCTGGGATTTGCCCCAGTGCTGTGCTCTCTGAAAGGAGATCATGCCCTAACTGCAGATCCCTGCAAGGAGACTGCAGCTCTGAGGGACACATGGAGTAGCTGAAACACCCCCTGTGGACAGACCACAGGTGACTTACATCCGCAGGCACTTGTCCTTCCCTCCGCTCGCTACCCTCTGGCCATCCGGGCTCCAGTCCGTTGCATACACCTAGCATTAAGGCAAGACTCAGCGATCTCTGCTGGGAGGAGGAGTCATCCCTGCCTCCTTCGAACAGCTTGGCTGGGCCAACCCCCTCACCTCGTCTGCATGGCCAGGCAGATCAATGGCCAGTTTCTTTGTCTTGGCATCCCAGACCTTCAGTGTGCTGTCGCTGCTGCCGCTCACCAGCAAGCGGCTGTCGGCCGACCAGGAGATCTGGTACACAGCCGAGACGTGACCCCGCAGCGACGTCAGGTACCTGGGGAGGGCAGGCAGGAAGAAGCTCTTAGAGAAGCAGGCAGCTGGGTTGTTCCAAACCTCCCCTTGCCCAGCTTTCATATTTCTTCTCCACCCGTGAGCGAGCACGGCCGTGGAGGGCACCGCGCACCCTGAGCCAGCACACACAAGGCAGCCAATTGCTATACAGAGTCCAAAGGTGGTTCGGTCGATTTAAAAACCCTCCCAGATGGGCTCAGAGCCTTCTAGGCAATGACTCTTCATCTCAACTCCTCAGCCAAGAAACCTTTATTCAGCAGGCCACACAAAGCTCTCACTGTACAGAGACATCCTTCTCTCTGACTGAGCTATCTGGATTTAGAAGGAATGTTAAAACTACCAACAAGAAAGCCAACCTCATCAGCAGAAAGGCTGATTTATAGAGAAGAGCTCTGCCCCAGAGAGCTCACCAATACTCTCACTGAAGGGTAAAAGCTGGGCTTACAGGAGCATCCAAACACCAACAGCACCACTTGTAACTACAGCAATTTACATGATCCAGAACAAGCTGTTCTCTGGCACAAGAATCATTTAAACTGGGTCAGGCTACAGTGTGCAATGCACATGTCTTCAGGGGATCAGCCAAGTGGAACATGCCATCCCACAGCAGCTGTGCCTGCCCCAGTGAACCAGCCCTGCAGCGGCAGCGTGTGCCACACAGGTAGGGTTGCACACACTGGGCCAAGCACAGAGCCCATAACACAAGAAGAGCCAAGCAAGGGACTTCCTAGCAGCAGAATTACTTCACTTGAGCTCAGGCTACAGAAATGCTGAACATGGCAGGGAGCTCCTGGTCATGACACTGGGGCCCATCTCCACATAACCTGGGCATTGTATGCAGATCCCATATGAGCACCACAACAAACCAACTCACTTTCCTGTCCTACCATCCCAGAGCTTTATGGACTTGTCGAAGGAAGCACTGGCTATTATCCGGGTGTCTGGTGAGAAGAGGACTTGGTTAATCAATGCTTGGTGGCCTGTCATCCTCTCCAGTGGCTTCTTGTCTTCTGCTGGCCTCCAAAGAAACAGCGTGAAGTCATCTGACCCTGAGACAAGCCTCTCTGGTTCCTGGCCCTAAGAAAGGGATGAAAGAGCCCAAGCCTTGTACAAGCCCAGGTGTGCAGAGCTCAGCAGCACACTACTGCTGTGCACATTTACTGCTTCCACCAGTAAC
Source organism: Indicator indicator (assembly GCF_027791375.1). Classification (NCBI taxonomy): domain Eukaryota; kingdom Metazoa; phylum Chordata; class Aves; order Piciformes; family Indicatoridae; genus Indicator; species Indicator indicator. The sequence continues at coordinate 4,041,217 of NC_072039.1, forward strand.
AGTGTGAGAAACGACAGCAGGACAAAAGAGACTTACCCGGACTTGGTCATACCTCTGCTGTGCCCTTTTCTTCAGTTCTACCACTGAAAGAGGGAAAGAAAAAGGGGAAAAAATGAGAGATTTGCAGGGCACAGGTGAAAGGAAACTTTATAACTCTGTGATGTCAATGCAAATCCTGGCTCCATGGGCCAAGCAAACACACTTCTGACTGCTCACCCACTTTCTCGTTGCCAAGACTGGCAATACAGTTGCCATCCCTGACTGCTCAACCCTGAGCATGGACAAGAAAGGTGACCAACACCGGCACAGGACACACTCCCAACTCTCAAGATTGCTTTGGCTTGTGGTAGCATGAAGAGACATCAGATGTCCTTGGCATCCTCCCTACCACCTCTCCCAGCCTGCAATTCTGGTGCTGCACTTACAGGAGCCTCTCACATCCTGAGGGTTGATGGTGGCCTCAGCAGGTTCGAAGGCACCGGTGCGGAGAACGTAGTCAGTGCTAAGGGCCATGGTGTTGACCCAGTGAGCATGGCCCTGCAAGGTGCGGCACAGGACCCCCTGGAAACAGAACCACCTGCTCAGAGAGGGATGGACAGGCAGGACAGAGCCAGACTGTGCAGGACCCACCAGACCCTTTGGGCATCAAGGATCATCCCTAAGATTTCCATATCATCTTGGCTTGCAGGCAGGACTGCAGCTAAGCTTAGCAGGGAAGAAATGGCACTGCTCAGCTTCAGGAATGAGTTACCCACGGGGCCTTGCAAGGAAACCACAGGTTGTTGTCACTCTAGGGATGTTTCCAGCTTTTAGCCCTATCTGACACTTTCAGGGATGAAAACACTGCACAACAGCTACCCCCCTCCAGATGGTGTCAAGCAACAGACTCTAGATGGTCCTGAGGATGCAGCACACACTCTGCATCTCTATTTTTCAAGGAGCAAAGCTACAACACAGCATGACCAGGGTCCTTCACCAGCAGCCCCAGTGCTGCCTGTCTCACTTACGTCCTGGCTCCTCCAGACTTTGATGGTCCTGTCCTGGGAGGAAGAGTAGAGCAAGCCATCGCCCCCCCACTTCACACACGTCACAGACTGTGTGTGGCTGGTGAGGATTTTGTCACACCTGCCCAGCAGGGTGTCCCAGATGCGGATGCTGCCATCCTTGGAGGCACTTGCCAGGTACCGGCACTCTGGGTTTCTGTGCAGAAAGAAGATTGAATCCAATTGCACAGTGCACACAGCTCCTCCACTGAGGCCTTCCTCCATCAGCCCCAGGGGATTCAAGTGCCCAGAAGTCAATAAAAGACAACTTTCTCTTGTGGCTTAAGAACAGAGAGAGGCCAGGCAGGAGCAGAACACCAACCTGCAGAGAACAACATGCCACAAGACAGGGAAGAGGCAGATGGATGCTTCCCTCTAAACCAGTTCACGACTGCACTTTGGAGGCATCAGTCCAGGGTGAACCTGGCACCTTAGCTCTTGGCAATAACCTTTGTCTTCACTGGAGGCAGCTTTATCCCACTGGTTAACAATGGGACACAACCTAGCATCTTCCTTGGGCACTGGCTGGGGAGAGCCTTGGGCAGGGTGGGCACTCTACCTTAAGCAGGCAGTGCAGAGTGACAGCAATGGCAATGTGCCGAGTGTGCCACACTTCAGCTCCAGCAGGAAATGTGTGAACACAGAGTGGCAGGGCTGAAAGCAGCAATGTCCATCCACATGGCTCAGGGAGACAAATTCAACACACCTGGAAGCAGCTGCCAACAAGCCAGCAAAAAGAGGAGAGCTACAGCTCTCCGTCCTTCTCACATTGCCTTATCACTCAGCACACTTCTAATGTTAAGAGTGGTCCCTGGCACCAGCAGCAGCAGGGAAGAGTGTGGCCCCCCTGCTGTTGTGGAGGACCTGAGTGGAGAGAGCAGCTGGCTGGGGACAGAGGAGTGGAGCTCTGGCACGGTCATCTCCCTCCTCTCCATTTCCTCATCCTCCTTCATAATCAGTTTTGGTTAATCCAGTTTTTGTTTGCAAATAGCTGGAGTTTCCTTCTGGCAAATTCAATTTGCAGGGCTCTGCTCTGAAGGGGGTCTTTTTGTTTATTTATTTCTGCAGTGTCTTGGATTATTGGCTACAACTGACCCCATCCACCCATCTCCCCCAGACAGAGCTTTAGCTAATGGAAGGGATAAGGGGATTGCAGTTAATCAGCCCTCATGATAAACAAACCAGATGACAAAGGCAACCAGGATGCAAAAGGACAGAAAGGGAGAGCTCTGCAGAGCCTGACCTCGAGCACTGTGCAGGAAGGCTTTCCTGATCCCAGCACAAGCACACTGGGGAGGAGCCCATCAAATGTTTGTCCAGCACCATCAAAACCTTGTGTTTTCTACCACCACATATGTCATCTATGTGGGCAGAAGCACAGCCTGGCAGTGACTTCCCCAGTGACTTCACAGGGAACTGGGACTCCTGGATCTGAACTAGACATTTTTCCTGGCGTACCTTGGGGGCTGTTCCCCTGCATGCAATCCCCCTCTGTGCACCACAACAGGAAAAAGGCAAACAGGAGCAGCGCCCTTGGAGTCAGGCTGCTCTTTTCTGTAGGAGCAATGGGGAAGGGCTGGGCTGTCCCTACACTTACATGTGGAGTGGTTCCCAGCACAGACATGTGATCCATTTGGAGTGGCCGGTGAGCACCCGGCCGATCTGATTGCCGGTGGCTGGGTCCCAGAGAAATATCTGTCCAAGGGAGGAAGCAAGAGGGTTGTGTCAGGCCAAACGCATCACGTGAATCCCAGGGACCTTCGGGCTTCATTTAGAAAGCAGAGGTGTCCTTGGTGTTGCATTTACATTGGCACAAGCAGGGGGCAGGAGGACTGAATGCCCTTCCAGATCCCTGCAGCAGTCAGCTGACATGTCAAAGAATGAGACCTGCTTGCCCTCCTCTCTGCCTATAACGCTGCTGCACAGAAATATCCACCTCAAATCAAACCCAGTACAGGTCCCCAGGAAGCCAGCCTGAGCCTCTGAACACCCTGAGCCAGAGCCAGGGACTGTTTGCAGAGCGCAATGAAAGCCAGAGTGCGCTAAATGCTACTTATCATCGGATTCCGTGGGTGGGACACATGCTGGTTTTCTCCTGTTTTTTCTCTCTCTACATAAATGTTCATCCAGAGAGCCAAGGCATTAGTCATCTCCAATTTAAGAACTTGGGAGAAACAGGCTAACAGAGGACAAGCAGCTTCCTGGGTTAGATTAAAGCCTGAACAGCACCAAAGCAGGGCAGAAGCCAGCCTGGCCCAGATTTTTTCCGTGGGGTTGGTATCACAGTGGTGTGACAGAGCAGCAGCTCCGATACTGAGCATGGGACAGCAGCTCCATGGTCTCATTGCTCCCAGACAGTTCAAAGGTCAGAGAGAGTAACTACAACTCTGCAGCTCAGCAGGTCACTGACTCACTTTTAATTGAGCACTTCACTTCCCTGGGCACTTCTTAGTGCAACTTAAGTGCACACATTTTGCTCCACAGACAGGGCACAGCCTCCTGCACATTCCTGTAAGAGGAAATCTGGCTGTGTCTGAGCAGCGCTGCAGAGCACGCTGCTGCTGCTGCATGTCTAGGTCATGCAAGCAGCAGCCTTGGTTTGGCCAGGCAAATACCCTTTCTCACTCCAGACACCTCCCTCATGGTGGAGCTGTCTGCCAAGGACCACATCCAAAGCCTGGACTCTTTTCTGTACAGAGGGAAAAGCGCCTGCCACAAGACAGCAGGGCTCAGCAGCAAGAGGCAACAGAGCCTGGCCTGGCACAGAGTTCACAGATGCCAATCGCAACTACTGCGACACATCCATGTGCAAATCTCCTCTGGGGAACAGGAATCTTGCTCAGAACAACTGGATACACCCATCATGTCCCAGGAAATAAGTCTTCACCTCTAAGCCCTCACAGCCCTTTACCAAGCTTTATTTTGGTTTAGAACAGGGCTGCAGAGGGTCTCCATGCTCCCAAAGCCCCTAGCCCCACACCACATGAGTGGGGAGCCAGCACATACCTGGCTGTTCTTGCAGCCTGAGGCCAGCTTCTTGCCATCAGGTGACCATGCAATGCTGAGCACCCAGTGCCGGTGACCTGCAGAGAGAGCACCAGCACCTGTGAGTGGAGAGCTGTGACTGTGCCCAGTGTCTCAGTGTGTAGCCACTACGAGGCAGGACTGGAGGTGGGGGGAATCCTCCCTGTTCCTCCTGGCCAGACCCTCTTCCTCTACTTCATTAATTAACAAGTGCTACTCCCTGCCTGAGCCCCAGCCCCAGCCCGTATGGCTCAGGCAGCAACCAGGCTCTGGTCTGTTTATCCCCCTTAGGCACAGCGATGGTCTCTGAGAGCGGACGGTCAGGAGCTGCCCTCCTGGGACACCCCTAGCCCCACCTTTGGCTGTGAACTGCGGCGTCTCCGTGCTGAGGTCCCAGAAGCGGACAGTGGTGTCTCCAGAGCCGCTGGCCAGGTACCTGGAAAGGGAGGAAGAGCTTGGCTCAGCACCGTGTCCCCAGCTGCTGCTGTCTCACCCTGAGCTCCACATCCGCAGCCAGACCCTCGTACTTTCCCGTGGGGCTGAAGGCCACAGAGATGACAGCCTCAGTATGTCCTTCCAGCGAGCTGGTGCAGCGAGTCACTGCCCGCACCCTGAACACTGCCTGCGGCTGGTAGATGACATCCAGGACCTTCTCTGTCTCCACGCTCTGCCCCACCAGGGTCTTCTCCAGCGACGCCACGATCTCAGCATCATGGACAAAGAAAGCCAGGGGCACCGGCTCATCCTGGGGGAGAAACGGCAGGTAAGGTAGCGAGGGGCGGCCCCAGGATGGGCTCGGGGAGTGCCTGGGGAACGCGAGGTGAGGGGGGGTGGTATCTCACCTTCTGCAGGAGGGCATTGCAGACCAACTGCAGCTTGTCCGGGGTGATGGTGACCGGGACATCGAAAGGGGAGCCCAGGGTCTCCCCTGCCTCGTCCCGGAACTGGATCAGGAGCCGTTGTACATCCTCGTCCGGCGACATGTTCTGCGGGACAGGGGGCTCAGGAATCGCACCGGAGAGGCAGAACAGCCCCACAGCACCCACCCGGGCAACGATACCCGCGTTGGAGGGATGGAGCCACGACGGGAGAACCCAGCGTGGACCCCGCGGCAGGAAGAAACATCATACAGAGACCCGGCCACCACATGGGATGGAGACAGGAGAAGCCCTACAGGGGAACCCGGGAGTTCTCAGAAGGCCCCGGAGCACGTCAGCTCCCCAACCCTCCAGTATCTACATGCTGCCCCGTGATGGTCCGGGCCGCCCTGGCTCCGCTTCTTCTTGTCGAAGCCGCGCCCGTCCCCGCTCCCGGTCCGGTCCGCCTCGGCCCCACTCCATTTGCTCCCCTGCCCCGCCACGGCCCCGCTCACCGCGGCCATGTGCCCGCATGGCCCACGTGGGCCGGAAGTGGCCCTTCCGCGACGGGAGGCGCAGTGCACAGCGCTGCTGCCCCCTAGCGGCCGGCGGTGGGGATAGAGCCGTGCCGCTGGCACCCAGGGTTCCAGGCTGCAGTGGGCGAGTTCCGACCCCTGGGGAGCAGCGAGGTCAGACATCGGGGTCGAGAGCGTCGGGGTCGAGGAGCGTCGGGGTCGAGGAGCGTCGGGGTCGAGGAGCGTCGGGACCGCTGCGCGGTGACCACGGAAATACTTTCTACAGTATTTCTAAAATAAAAAGCAGCAAAACCAGCAAAAATACCCCAGGTGGGCCCAAATTGACAACCAGTCCTCACTTTACCCCTTGGCCACCATTCAAGCTTTGAGCAGTTGCCCTGAGCAGGCGGTTGACAGGCCCCCAGCCTGCTACCCTCCCCTCCGGGAGAGGCCCCATGAACAAGGTGGAGCCCTGGCAGGGACCTCTCCCTTGTTCTTTTGATGGATGTTTTTCTCACCACAGGTGTTTGCTACTGAGTCACTTGCTAAACTGAGTCTTGCCCTTGATCACATCCACCCAAAAGAGCACAACAGCTGAAGGAAACAGAGTCTTGAGCAGCATTTGTGCCCAAACCTGGTGCCTGTGCCCTAAATGCCAAGCTGGAGAACTGAAAAAGTGCAGCATGCAGGACAGGTGAGGGTTCCACTTTCCCACATGGATTAAGATTAAAGCATGTGCATAGCTCAGCACTGTGCTACAGGACCAAGCCCTGCACCTTCTCCCTCTGTCCTAGCCCAGCTTTTGACATGTCCTGTAATTAAAATATCTTCTTATTTAGCACTTAGATATAAATTATTCTTACTTCACATCACTATCATTGACACCGTCCATGAAATATTAAGAAATGTCTGCAAATGGACTCAGGACAAACTGTTCAAGGGTTTGTTTCTTTTATAAGCCCCTAATATCACCATTTAATACCCTCCTCCCGTCCCTGTAGAGTCAAATCAAAACAGAAAATTGACACAAATTTTAATATTTATATATTTTAAATCAAAACACAATTAAATAGACTATGTTTTAAGTACATGAATACTTGGGCATGAGAGAAATAAGAAGTGGTACATAGTACCAAAAAACCTACACACAGCCTTTTTTTTTTTTTTTTTGCTTTTTTTCTGGACAAAACAGTGCCTCTATACAATCAAATATTGCAACAGAATAACACTTGCTAGTCAATCAAAAGATCCTGAACATTGGAGATGATTCAAGTTCTGTGCAAAGTGATTTCTTTTGCACAAGCTTGAGGAGAGAGAAAAAAAAGCAATCATAAAATAAGAAATCCAACAGAGAAGTGTTGTTTACTAAAAATGCAGTGATAAAAGGATGGTGAGACACCAAGTACTTTTGGTACCCTGCAAAATCAATTCTGTGGAGGCAAAATGAAACAGGAGATGCTGTGGAACATGGTTGGGGTTTTACTTAACTAAGGGTTTTGTAAGTTGCAAGTGTTGACAATGTCAGGGAGAAGGGCCAGAGGTCATTAAAAACTGTTTTTCTTTGTAAACCAAACATCCGGAATTAGATATTATGTTGCTTGGAGGACAACAAGCTATGGAGAATGGCAGCAATTACTTTTGTCCTTGCTTGTGGGATGTGGAGGAAATAAAATGGAGCAGCCTGCAAGGTAGAATCTCCTCGAAACATGGGCTGTGTTTGGAGCAGAGGGCTGTATGAGTGCAAGATCAGCTTTCATGTCTGCTCTGTGGTGGAAGCAGGGGATTTGTGTGTGCAGGTGTGAGAGCTTGAGGAGGAAGAGTTACACTGTCCAGGCTTCACTCCAGATCATTCTGTGCTGCCTTCAAAGTTAATGGAGTTATGAAGTAAAATACATTTATCTTACAGTTGAATATGCATCTATTTCAAGTAAGGAAACCCAAAACTTAGAACTTTGTAGGTCATTCACTGCCAATGAATTAAACTATTTCAGGTTCACTTCTCCAATGGCCAACATTGGGGACATGCCCCAAGGCCTTTCCAATTACGTGTTTAAAAATCACAAGTAGCACTAGAAACTACAGCAAAACCTTTCCCCTCTCTCGTGGCTTGTGTCCCCTTCCAGATATTTTGCTTAAAAGTCTTTTTGAGACAGGGTCAAGTATTTGTGAAGTCGATCACAGTTCCTCAGTGACCTTCCTAAGCTGTGTCCTCGCCTCTTTCAAAGCCATCATCACTGTAAATGCCACATGCAACAGGAAGTGTTTCTTGAGGCTCTGCAGTGGAGGTACAGGATTGCTTCTTTTAATGCTTCCTTCCAAATGAGGGAGATTTCAGCAGCTGGAGTAACAGTGCTTTGTTTTTATTGGCTGTGTTCAAGAATCCACCAAAAGGGAAAGTTCACTCATTCTCGAAGCTGAAAACTGCATTCCCTCTTCTGGTGTTTCTAAAATCATAGCTGGAAAAGGAAAAGCAGGGTTAGAGTTCACTCTAAAGCATACAAAGCACTCACTCCACAGGAAGACATTCTGTGTTTGAAACCATTGAGGCCAGGTATGCTTACAAGCTTGGGGCAGGAAAAAAAACTCTCATCCCACCACACAACTCAGCCTTCTGATTACTGCAATCCCACTTGCTGCATTGAATCCAGAGCATCTGCAGCACTTGGTATTTCTAAATACTGTGCTGAGTGACCTTTTTATCTAACCAGGCTGGAATATCATTTGCAGGCAAGCTATGAAGTGAAGCCATTATACAAGTCATTTAAATATAACTGCTCTATTAAAATGAAAACAGTCAGATAGTGAAACTATGGATCCGTGAAACTATGGATCCATCTGTTTGGGTCTAATGACTGGGCTTTGGCACATGCCTACCTTCAGTAATTAAAAATAGTCCCAATTCAGTTTTAAGGAAGGCAGATGCTCAAGTACTGGACATGACCTTGGTTAGCTGCGGCCTTCATTATCTCACAAAATCTAACCATTGCATCAGAACTGGGTTTTATTTTGTATCCAAAGAACATGTGGACTTGTGTGGTGTTCAGGCACTTTGCTCCTGCACAACTCTGAACCTGAGGACTGTGTCTTTGGGAAAGTGCAGGCAGAGCACTGCAGAAATGAGTGTGCCCAACACTGCTGAGCTCTGCTGACAGCCTCAACAGATAAACTCAGAATTCACTGACAGGACGCTGCAGGCGTGAACTCAAACGAGGAATTATAGCACTGAGCCTGCCACATAAATCAGCCTTTTATCTAATAAAATAGTTTGTAGAGACTTGAAATGAACAAAGACGATTTTCCTGCTGGCACAGGAGAGCCACTTCAGGTGGCTTAGGAACTTCCTACATCATCAGACGTAGGCTGAAAACACTTCCAACCTTTGTTTCTTCCTATCATGCTGTGCCAGTTTGAAGATTTACCAGCGTGGGTTTCAGCTGCACCAGGAAGGCAAGTGAGAGCTCTGCTCCTCCCACAGTCTGGCTGAAGTCAGCTGAAGACAGGCAGCCTTTCCACCCCCTTACCTTCGTAGCCTTCTCCGAAGGCTGTTCACATTGCGCCTGCTGCATGACATCATTGACTATCATCTTTGCTATCCTCCAAGCCATCTCTTCTTGAGCCTGTCATGGAAAAACATCCCAGAATACACATAGCTTCAAGTTCTTCAAATACAACACAGTCCTCTCAGCACAATTCACATGCTCAACCTCGGGAGACACAGCTAACCTTTACAACTTAGTGACCTGCAGTAAATGGATCCTCCCCTGATGGAAACACAACCAGGTTACAAGTACAGCATTAACTGTAGTTATGGGTTGGTGCAACTTCCAACAGACTTAGTGAAGGCTTTAGACTAATCTGTTGGGGACCTGTTCGATCCCCTTTGAGGGGAAAAAAATGCAGCCTGTAATCCCTGTACAGGGGTCACTTGACAGTAAAACAAAAGAACTCCACTCTCTATTGTGGATACATCTTGTAAGACCATAATAAGTAAACCCTTGACTGCAAGCACACAGTTAACCATCACGAGTTAAACTAGCAAGCACTGGCAAAAATCAGACCAGTTTCACACATGCATGCAAACCCAATTATATTTAGCACACAGTCTGACAACTCTTGCTGCTGCGTCAGAGATAACTCAGAGAAACAGGCAGCATTAGGAACTTCCAACACTTTAATTCCTTCATCTACACTGTAAAGTCACAAGGACATAAAAGAGAACATACCTCATCCGTGTTTCCTTGAACCCATTTCTTCATTGCTTGTGAAAACATGGACCCTAGAGATAAAAACCCAGCAAACAAGATATATTAGCAAACTCTGTAGCATACCTCCAGAAAAGCAAAGTCCTCCCACCCTTCTGAAGGGTTTGCACTGCTGGCATTAGAGAACACAGAAGAGGGGCAGGAAAGACAAGGGATCACGTGGAGCCATGGTTCAGTAGACACAGCCTGAACCATTCCTCTTTACCAGAGCTGAAAAGCAGCACTAACAGCAGATCCCAAACTGGGTGGGAAGAGTGTGGAGAGCTGGAATTTTTTCATCCTGAGATCAAATCTTTGAGGGTTTGCTCATCAGCTCAGCTGCTAACGGCTTTCATCCCTGCCAGGTTCCATCGACAGCTCTGACTCCCACAGGCTGCTCATACTCTCAGGAGTCCAGCTGGACCAGAAAAGCAGAATTTGGATAGGAAACTGGGCCAGAGATGGGTTTTGCCTCAGTACAGGAGAGCCCCTAAGCATCTCTACTTGGCTTGAGACAGATCTGGAAAGAATCAAGAATCCTACTTATCTCAACTGCAGTAAGGCAAGAGAGCAGCTCTGCAAATGTTCAGAGAATGGGGAGAAAGAGGAAAGCAAACCTTTGGATTTTTTGACATCGGGCTCTGGTTCAGATTCTCTGATAAACTGTCCCAGGTCACTGACTCGTCCAAATGTCATCTTCCTGAAGAGAGGAGGAGGACAAGAAGCATACACATTTCCAAGAGAACTTTGGCATTATGGAGAGCTACCAGTCAGGAAAACAAAAAAGCCCCAATACAGACTCTAGCATCAGAGGTCTGGCATTTTACCAATTACCACCTCTGCCACCTATACTGGATCCACTGGGAAAAATCTCCCACTCTTCTCATGTATCTGAATTCAAAGTGTATCAGAACAGTTGTTCTAGAAAGCAGCAGCAGGGAAATGCTTCAATGACTCAATCATGTGATAAGCAGCAGGCAGAGCTAGGAAGTGCTCTGCACTATGAGAAATACATAGAATGGTCTGGGTTGGAAGGGACCTCCAAAGGTCATCTAGTCCAACCCCCTCTCCAGTCAGCAGGAGCATCCTCAACTAGATCAGGTTACCCAGAGCCCTGTCAAGCCTCACCTTGAGTATCTCCAGAGATGAGGCCTCAACTACCTCCCTGGGCAACCTGTTCCAAGTGTTCCACTACCCTCATGGTAAAGAACTTATCACTGGGGAGAAAGCAGGTTACAGTAACTAAAGGCCAGGAGATTGGTATGCAAATGGATAAGCAAGGTAGAGAAACAAAGAACTCCTGTGCAAGATCTATACAGAAGAACCTTATCACAAAGAGCAACTTAGAAAACAGAAGAGCTGTGCAATCTGCTAAAGAAATGAAGTAAAAGCTGTTCTCTACCATGGGGGTAGAGACAAATCAAAGTTGCACATTACAGTACCAAAGGCATCTGAGCTTAGTCTTTTTTGCTCCAACCCCAAATAAGCACTACTCAGCTGTGTTTTGCAGTCAAGGAGGAATAATAACTAAAGACAAAAACCAATTGGAAATATTCATCTGGCTGCGATTCTGGTCAGAGAAACACTCACTATGACATTGGTGTTAAATCACACTGCTGAAATAAATTTACTTTCAAATATTTAGACATTTACTAAGATTGTAACATCTTGTAGAAATGCAAGCTCTGGGTGCAGGGAGGACACAAAAAACAGAACAGAGGTGAAACATGTAACTAGAATGAGCCTTACCCTGCATATGTTCGTTGATACAAAGATTCTGGATCCAGACTTGCAGCATCTACAATTATTGCTTCATCAAAATTTTTCAGGATTTTAACATTAGCCTTTTTGACATTGGTCTACAAATAAAAATTCTAAGTATTAGTGTCTAATGCAGACAACTAAGAGCTGCTTAACAAAACTGCCATTTTAGTGCTTTTACACTTAAATAAACCTCCATAAAGTCTCTAAGCAAGCATAAAAGATTAGAGGAGATCTAGACAGAGATCAACTCCTAACTCATTATGACATTGTTTTTAAAGAGAGGATGTGAAGGTTATGTGAACAGAACCACAGACACACTGTACAGGTCAGCACATGTAGGTGTAGGGCTGCTGCCTACGTGCTATCAGTGGGGCAGATCTTTGTGAGTACAATACACTGAGCTACCTCTGAAGCTGCAGCAGCTTCACTCATCCCTCTAGTGCTTGGTAAGCAATTCCCAAACACATTATTCTTCCACCATACACAGAGAACAAACATTTATCTTTTGGCCTGGAGTATTTATATAAGATTATGAAAAAAAGCCAAGGAAAGATTAGAGCACCAGCAGGGAGAGCAGAAATGCACAGCAATCCATCAGTGTCTTAACAGCAAACAGAAACATTTACAGCAGCTGCCTTGCAAACTCCCTTCCTGCTGCTCTGCCTCAGAGCTGTTCTTTATGCAAAACTATGCAGAGAACCAGGGACTCTCCTCTTCAGCTAAGCAGGAATGCACACCACCAAATGCAGCACTTTGTTGCCTACCATGTCCAAGAACGCCAATTACCAGCAGTGTCTCCTGCTCAGACTACCAAGCAGCAGAATGTTTCCCAAGCACAGGTTTTATTCCCCAATTTGCAAGTAGTGGGGAAACAGTCACTGCTCACAAATTAGGAGGTTTAAAATATGACAAGCATGTAGTACAGCTTCCAGGTTGCTAGAAACACAGCACATCAACAACGTTGGCCTAGATACTGGATGTGAAACACAAAAGGTTGAAACATCTCTGATGTTACTGGGATGGTTTCAGAGTGCAACGAGCTCCACTGCCTGTTTCTGAGGCTCGGCCCACACAGGAACACAGCCCCTAGAAGGTGGCAGCAGGAAAGGTCATTTTGGCCGTTTTCCAGACAGGACTAGCTAGCTTGAGGACAAGAGCAGGGAAAAGCCTGCTGAGACAAACTAGGAACACCACCTAGCCAGACATTAAGTGCCACTGCTCTATGTGTGAGTGGAGAGATGCCTTTAACCCCAGAACTGAGGAGGCTCTTCAGGACAGAAGATGTGGCACAGGTAATAGAACTGAGCAAACAAAACCTGTGTATTCAGATTTAACTTCTATAGGATGTTCCCATGTGTCAGTTTCCCCAGGAGCTATAACTGTTGCATTGATAACAAAAAAATTCTAATAAAAAGCATTCTTAAATGTTATGGCTCCATGAAGCAGGCCCCATTAACAGCTTAACAAGAGTGTAACTGTGGTGCAAAGAACTCAAAGGCATTAAGTCAAACTCAACAGATACCTTTCCATGGCTGCACCTAGCAGCAGGTAGACTAAATGTGTCCTAACATGGCACAGCCTTTCATGTTAAAGTGGAATGGGAAGCTTCAGACTAGGGAGATGTTTTCTTACAGGGTATGAACTTTGATACTGACACAGAAGAGTTTTTGCAGCATCTCCTCTAACGGGACCAAACCACAAAACTCCTACCTGGGAGGCAGAGCCATCTGGGGCCCCTATAGAATCACTATCAGGAGAGCTTCCGTGGCCATGAATACTCAGTGCAATATTCCCTCCTGGAAATTCATCTCCTCGTACTGAATGGATGAGATCATTCAAGTACTTGTAGTAAAGGTTGCTGGACAAGAAACCAGGTAGGAAAACCTAAGAGAAAGAAGAAAGGGTCCTTAATCAAGGTTGGTCTGCACAAACAGTATAGATTGTTTGCAGCACACAAGTGACACACAGACATCCCAGTCCTTGTGCAGGTGGTACACAAGTGTCCACACATGGAATTACTATGGATTAGCAATTGCATTGCTTTAGATTTGAATCCTACTGTGAAAGGAACAAAGATAATTGTGCAGTAACCAAAGCCTCCAGTTACAAATGTAAGTTGAAATATTTCCCCTCCCCAGAAAAGTCTGACAACCCAGCAGGCTTACTTTGCTAAGTTCCTTTGCTATGCTGCTCCACACCCATCTGCAGCTCAGACTCCAATCAGGTTATCCAGCTATCCTAGAGCTACGCTAACAGCCACACCACCAGTCTAGACTGGAAAAACTACTGCTGCTAGGAGGAAGGAAAAATCTCTGATGATGTATAATAAGCTGTTGATAGCAATTCACATGGGAGGAAATTCTGTTTCTTCCATTAAAATGCAACAACCCCTCAAGATACATTTCACAGAGAATCCACAGCAGCCAGTGGGTGGTAGCTTTTCAAATCAGGCTGGGAAAACAGTCTGGCAGAATTTACTAAAGCTGTTCAATTATCCAGGTAAAGAGGAAGTCAGTACAAGAACAGGACAACTCAGAGGTGCTGAGGGGAATGCCTGACACACTGGGGAGCCTCCACATCCCTCCCTAGCTGCCAAAGGCTTTCTGCAGAAGGCAGCTCACCGTCTCCATGGTGGTCCACGCCTGCCGTAAGGGAGTGGTGAAGCAGTTTGGAAGGGGTCCACCTTCCCTGCAGATGTTGGATTCAATCTCTAACCTCACTGCGTCGTCAAACCCCAGCGGATGCGTGGCTTGAAGAGAGAAATACCTGCGGCAGGGGAGAGGGGAAGAGGACAACACAAAAGGATTGGCAAAGCTTTGCAGGCACATAGCACCAGCCCTTTCTACCGAAAGCGATCACCGACGCTGCAGCCACTAGATGGCGCTGGCCTCCAAAATGCATTCTACAACTGAGCTTCAACTGCAGGGAGAGAAAAGCCTCAGCTCACAGAAAGAGGTTTTGATAAAGCCTTGCCTCGAAGACACAGACGAAGAAACAGAGCATCGAGTGAAAACAATTTAAAGACATAGCCTAAAACTACCACAATACTAATGAGCAGAATCTCACAGACCAGCTTTGTGGCAGGAACAGAGGAGGAAACACCCAGAACTCTGAGGCAGCATTTGCTCTGCTAAAGGCACCACTGGAAACTGAGTGTGTGGATGGAGTGGGGGGTGACAGTGAATTAGAATCACAGAGTTGTTTCAGCTGGAAAAGGCCTTTAAGATCATCAAGTCCAACTGTTGCCTAACTCTGCCAAGGCTGGTGTTAAATGAGGCCCCTCAGCACCACATCTCTGCCTCTTTGAAATACCTCCAGGGACAGGGATTCAACCACTTCCCTAGGGAGCCTGGTTCCAGTGTTTGAGAAACCTTTCAATGGAGAAGTTTCTTCTAATATCCAACCTAAACCTCTGGTGGTGCAACTTGAGGCCATTTCCTCTTGCCCTATCACTTGTTACTAGGGAGCAAAGACCAACACTGATTCCTCTCCAAATATGATTTCCTGCTAGAGTAATAACAAGCTTCTGACACTGAGCCTCACACTTCAAACTTTCTCTGGAAGCAGTTTTGGTATCTCTCCTCCAGTTGCTTTACTGCTAAGGTGAAGCACAAAATAAAGGAAGAAGTTACATTCCTGAGGCTGAGAGGGAAGTCTCGTATTGAAGGGGATCCAGTCACTTCCTAAGGGAAAGGAAACAATTTTGGAACACTAAGAATAAGCATCATTTATGTGCTGTGTGGTAACAATTCCTCCAGTCTACTTCAAATGGAAACCACTTTAAACTTCAGGTTCTTCTCCAGTGATGCATCTAATAGGTTTAAATCCTTTACATTTCCAAATGGCAATGGAACAGCTTTGATGCTTCATGACCAGACATTAACTCAAACAATCCAGCCCTGAAAATTCTGAATTGTGGTTAAGAATGGAACCCTACAAGAGTTTTCTCCTCATGTAAAGACAAGTTTTTAAAGTTCTTGTGTGCACCCACTTAATAAACCTTAATCAAACACTTTCAGCATGACAGTGCAAGACTGAACAGTTACGGTTTGAAAATGAAAAGTTCCTTCTACACAGTGCAATGCAGAAACTACAAGCACAAAATTAGAGCTTCAAAGCAAATAATTGTGGAAGTCCCTCACTTGTCATATAAAATCATGGCATCATTCTGTGCTTCTTGCCCATCATACTGGCCTTTCTTGGCAGCAAGTTGTGACTGGAAGTTATCTGCTGCCAACCAGAACTGCAATACGTTAACTGCATCTTCCTTCTCCATGTACTGGAAGGGAAACAGAAATAAAAAAAAAAAGAAATTAAAGAAAAGTTAGCAAGAAATTTTTAATAAGCACAGACAAATCTGCTTCTCTTTCCCATGTAAAATAAGAAACATACTTCATGTGTCAATGATGCAAATACTGTCATCAGGGCATACAGATATTCTGGATTTTCAGATACAGTGATGCAGACATAAGAAAAAAGAAAAAGAACAAAGAGCTTGTGACATTTCTTCTCTGTACTGAATTTCACATCTAGCTTCCAAGCAACTCTTTATTTATACCACACAAAAAAAAAAAAAAAAAAAAAGGAAACTACTTCCATGCTATGCTTATCTTACACTGAACTCAGCATATTGCCTCAGCTTGTAGTTTCAAACTACATCGGCTGTTCAGATTATCAGGACAAGTATTTTATCATTAAGAGATGATTCCCTAAAGGTAGAGGACCTTACAACTCTAAAACTGAAAAAAACAAACAAAAAAAAACAGCCCAAAAAACCCCCACATTTAATCTACCACATCCCAGCCTGCTATTACCCCTATCTGAAGCTAGTGAATTGTTATCTGTAGGAATGTTTAAAGCTTTCAAAGTCACTATTTTCACAAGATTAAGATGACTTCTACAAAGCAAAGAGACACTGAGAAGCACTGAGATGTGTGAATGCTCATTTTACAATAAGAGTTTGAACATCTGAAAGAGATATGCACAAGCAAGAAATTGTTGAATGCATTTTCTCCCAGAGACAGATACACCTCATCCTCTTTATTCTATATGAGGTCTCTTTACAAGAGCCATCAGGGGATAAAGAGTTTTTCCTATTTGATAAAAAGGAATAAAAACAAACAAACAAACAAACCCAAACCCAAACCCTAACACTCACCTCAGAGAAATAGAACAGGGCTGATTCACAGAAAAGTATGTCAGCCAGATAAACAGTCCCACTAGTCAGCACCTCAATCTGGTATTTACAGAAATGGTGACTTCGCAAAAATTCACTAAAGTGCCTGCACACAGAGGAACAATCAGTCATTGAGGGTCAACAGCATTCAAGGCACTGTATGAACCAGTCAGTTCTTGCCCCAGAACACTTATGGTTTTAGTTGGGTAAAAGCAAAACAAGCAAGGCATGGGGCAGGTCTCCAAATGACACAGGGAAAACAGAATGTGGTAACAGCAGGCACATACAACTTCAGCTAGAATGGGTTTGGAGGAAGAGATCTGAGCAGTTTCCAACACAGAAGACTGCACAGAGAAGCAATTTTATGGTTAAGCCTCCAGAAGCATTTCACACCTTCTGCAGAAGGACAATAGATACAAGAAGCTAAACCATTCCATCAACTTACTCTTGTTCCATTGCATTAAACACTATTGACTGTGCTGTAACAAAACAGTTTGGATCCACTTGTCCATCTTCCCCACAGATCTTTGCTGCAAAGAGAGAGCAGGTTAATTTTAACGCACATTTGGCTGCTTGAGCTGAAAGACAGGAGTATGGGTGGTTAATGAAAAATTGCAATTCAAATCCAGCAGAATCAGCTGGGGTTCTGACTGCATAAAAAGAGCTCTTAAATCACTGCAGAATGCTGAAGAGCAATATTACAGCTAAAATATTTGACTGACTCAGCTGTGGAGTCTCTCCATAACTACCAGGAGTTCTTTCACTAATTTTAAGCAAAGTTTCTGAAAGTTCTTAGAACAAATCATAGAATCACAAAATGGTTTAGGTTGGAAGGCACCTCTAGAGGACCCAACACTTTCTCATGTGTGCCCCTTTCCAAAGGGAACAATGATTTTGTCTTCTAGATGGAGATACTGAGACACAAGGCAACTTAACTGCTCCTCAGGTCAGGTAATGAAGAGCACCAAAAATCACAGAATGGTTTGGGTTGGAAGAGACCTTTCAAGGTCATTTAGTGCAAACCCTCTCCTCTTCAGTCAGCAGGGACAGCTGCAACTAGATCAGGTTGCTCAGAGCCCTGAACACCCTGACCTGGAATGTTTCCACCACCTCTCTGGGCAACCTGAGCCAGTGCCTCACCACCCTCAATATAAAAAATGTCTTCCTTCTCTCTAGTCTAAATCTCCCTCTTTCAGCTTAAAACCATCACCCCTTGTCCCGTCACAACAGGCCCTGCTAAACAGTCAGCCCCCAACTTGCTTATAGGCTCCTTTAAGTACTGAAAGGCTGCAGTCAGGTCTTCCCAGAGCCTTCTGGGGACAGTGCACAGCACTACTAAAATGTCAGATCCACTGATACTTGGAATGGGATCTACTATCAACTGACTTTAAAATCTGTAAAAATAAGTGTGTGGTATTAAAGATAAATTTTTACAGGGAAGGAGGAAGCTCTGAAACAAGTAGGCAGCAGACATTCTTACCAACTATGTCATTTCTCATTGCTTCTGTAATAGGAATTGGTTTAGCAGCATCTGGAGAAATATATTTGGTAAAAGTACTAACTGCATCCCGTTCTATACCTACAAGGAAGAAACAGAGAATCAGACTTTGAATTCCTTGGCACAGGTCTTAAAGTGAGGAGCGAGTAACAAATGCTTGCTGGTCAGAAAAGCAAGTGTCTAACCATCAGTGACAAGTTTCCTTCCTAGGAAGCTTTCAGTCCAGTGCTTTGCTACTGATGAGCTACAGTGTTACCTCTAGGTCACAATAAGCCCAGCATGGACAAGTGAGATGGAACAAACCAACCTAGATCTGAACTCCTACCACCAAACAAGAGAGCACCTTCTTCCTCACCTGCACACCTGAGTCCCACAAGTGATGCTGCTCTGGCAAGAACTGCAGTGAAGTTCCCAATTATTTCTAGCTCTTTTCACAGAGCACGTAAAACACATCACAAAGGAATTACAAGAACAAACAAAAATAAAACAGGATGCCTCAGAAAAACGTGCATGCTTCACACCCCATCTATTGAGAGGTAAGACGCTGCTCTAAGAAGAGATGAAAAAAAAAAAACCTCAGACTTCTCAGATTTGTCAAAAACGAGCTAAAAAGAATTTGTAAGTACTAGAAGTCAGAAAGCAGTGTTGCTCTTCATGACTGAAGAACCATTGTGTTTGTTTAAGCTACTTTGGGGCTGGGGTTATGTATTGTAGAGCTACATGGTAACAAAGAGCAAGAGAAAAGGATGCAAGACAAGGAAACAGCTGGGCAAAAAAAGGAACCAAGATGAAGAAAGGAGTTGTTTCCTTCTTGTCTGGAACTTGCACAGATGAGAGAAGACTGAGCAGATGAAAGCAGAGAAACAGGTCACTGTGCATGTAGCTATCAAAGGTAAATATTTTAATTATGTCCTTGCTTCCAGTAGCCTCTGAGGAGGTAGAAGCCAAACAAGAACAAATCAGTTACAAGGGGAGGTGACGATCTATCAAGTCCAAGAACAAAGACAGTGTGGCCCACACGATCTCTACAGGTCACTTGTAACCATTGCCTATGTCATTGTATGTGATACAGGGTGGGATGTTAATTGTCAATTCTCAGCCTCATCACCCAAATTTTCTGCAATTCTTCTAAGCTGGGATGGGTGAGGGAAGAAAAGGACATTGCAGTGCCCACCTTCATCTCTTAAAGGTTACAGGTGTAAGGACACAAGCAACCTAAGCTTATTAGAGTTCATGATGATTCTGAAGTCTCTTCAGCAGCACATTTAAACCACCAGACAGTCAAACAACACAGAGCTGGAACTAGCCACTCTCTTACACAGTAAGTTAACATTCCCAACACACAACATGATTTTCTTCCTCACAGCATCACTTCACCCTCAAAAGAAGTGAGGCAGCTCACTGTACACAGCAAGCAGCAGCTGGTAGGTTCCCTGTCTCCCTACCTGTTTAAAGAGAGGGAACATTTGGGGCACTTACTTTTCATGAGTTTTCCTGACAAGTCTTTTAGTGCAGTGGAGGGGCTGTTCTTATTTGATACTGTAGGCCTGGAAGATTCTTGCTGATCAGCTGGAACAGAATGAGTCCCTGTCTCAGATTCTGTTAGACAAAGCACACTGGAACTATGGCTCTCCTGACCCGAGAGCAGGTGGTTCTGGCTGGTGCTAGTTCTGTCCTTCTTGTCAGCAGCCACTGGCCTGGTCCTCAGCAGATGGACTGTGCCAGAATCCTCCAGTCTCTCCTGCAGCAATCCAGGAGGAGAAGATGATGCAATTTCCTGCTGTTTTGAGGGTGACACTGGCTCTGCCAAGGAGCTCTGCTTGACTGTGTTCAGGCTGTGTGCTCTTATACGGGACCATGTTGTCGAGTGGAAGCTTTCAGCCTCTAACCAGAACTTAACCAAGTGTTCCATTCTGCGCAGTTCCATAAACTGGATAAAGTAAGGGAGGGCCACACTGTCCTGCAGGACTTGTTCCAGGGTCTTTGAAAGGCTTGATTTGGTCTCTTCAGCCTGGTAATTCAGACACGATCTGCCTAAAGATAAAGGGAATGACACCACACTGCACTTCAGACATGGGGACTCCAAACAAAAACATCCTGCAACACAGCTGCTGAGGAGAATACTCCAACATAATGGCAGTACAAGAAGTAAAGAGACCTCTTCTCCCAAACAAGTGTACTGTCCCCCTTCACAACCCCCCAAAGGAGACTGTTGTAACAGCCCTTAGATTGTCTGACTACCTAATCTCCTTGCCTGAAGGCCAAAGGAGGGTGAGCACAGCAGAATACAGAGAAATGATGTGATTGCAGAGCTGATGAAGCCTTACCTAGGTCTCCAAAATGAGCAGCTTCCATGTGACTTGGCTGCTTCTTAAGGGCAGCTGTCCGACTGCTAGAAAAGGAGTCCATGTTGGCAGAGATGGCATTAATTGCCACATGGCTTGGTCCTGCAGCCTCCAGCAAGGCATGATTCCTAGTGCTTCTCTGAGGGGAATGTACTGGTACTGGAGCTGGAATCAAGACAGCAATGATTAAAAGACAAGGATCCCTAGACCTCTTTAAGTAGCCAAAGCTAAGCACCCCAAGACATGCCAAAGAGTTTGCAAGAGTCAGATGTATTAAAAACTTCCACTGGGTGTCATCTTTGGCCAAAGGTCCAATGAAGACCCCAGAAATAAAGCAGTTTTATTACAGCAAGAGCAAATTCACTTCCAACAGATCGGTGGTAGCCACACATCTCTTTTCTTTTCCTCAGCTAATCAAAAATCTCCAAGTCCAAGTTTACACATAAAATACTGCTCCTGAGTCTTCCTGCTTCCTTGATAACTGCTATCATAATGGCTTCATACTCTGGCAACAAATTAGGTTGGTTGTAACGTTCCTGCCAGGCCACTTCTATATCTCTATCAGAACTAAAAATGTTACCAAACCCTCAGCTACAAAGCTATGTGTAAGCTTTAACAAGCAGAGTTTTCAAAAATATTTGTATTTAGGAAAAAGAAGTAATAAGGAAATGCTTCTGAGAAAACCCAGGTTATAAGCCCTGACCTCACAGCTGTCTCTCTGTGAGCCCAAAGAGAACAAAGAAAAACTTCCTCAGACAGAACTCTGCCAGTGAAAATGCATCAACTCATTGTTAACTGATGAGAAAAGCTGACAAAACCCCCAAACCAACAAGCTTATAGCAGTCTCAAAAGCTCTCAGGAAACAGCATTGATTAGGATGTCATGCAAGGACACCTTACACCTCTGACTCAAAAATAAAGCAAGTCAGATGACACAATCTCAGCACACTGCTTCCTAATGATGGATCTCATCAAGGTGTCAAGCAACTTGGTTTCAATGACTTTAATGCTGCATAACTTTACTTTTACTCAGTTTTATGACACGATGGCAGAAGTGGATCATTTCACACTGGCACATCACAGTAACAGCAGTAATGGTATAGAGGAGCTCAAGTGTTTAAGCTGAGGCAAAGTCTTTCTGAAGTGTAGTGTTTGGTACCACGACACCCCTTAGCACTTCCTACAAAGCTCTGTGTTTAAGAGCAGCAATGATGGAGAACACATTTCAAAGCAGGATGGCAGTTGCTTGACTGATGGCAGTAACTGGGGAACATTTGGAGGGGGCTGCTTGTGTAGAACCAGAGTCAGGCTCCTCACGACGGCTTAGGCTTTTGTAAATTGAATTCCATTTTCTACTACCAACACTTGTTCTGCTTAATCTAAGGATCAAGCACTTGCTCCAAATTCTCCAGAGAGCTCTCCATGGCTAACCTAACATCACACAGGATAGCTGCTTGCCCAACTGGAAGGATACTCTCTGTTTACAGCAGCTCCCAAACTGTAATACAATATACTTTCAAATTTATTTTTATTTACAGGGTATCCACACTGTAGCCTTTTCCTAGTCAACTCCTTCAGCCAGTCATCAGAAACTGCACCTGCATTGAAATCATAAGGTGTGCTATGAAATGGATGCAAGTGACTGTTTCCTGTATTTGATTTGAAAGCCCACCAAGCAGAAAAAAGCCTTTCATTTTCCCTTGATGTTCAGATAAGGCATTAACAAGTACAGAAACAGGATTTTGTCTGAGGATATAAAAGCAACAGATCAGATTCACACAAATTACCACATCCCCTTTTAGTACTGCAATGAAACCTGACAAGATAAATAATCTTGTTTTCCCATGCTTTAGAAACTTCTCAATATTTTTCTCTTCTAACAGATTTAGCAGCCAGATTTCTGTGTCATGTGGAGCAGCATTAGGACACTATTCCTTCCGACCAAGATTGAGTTCTTCAGCCTCACCACCACCATCAGTCAAAGTTAAAGCAGCCAAGACAGCCTCTTTTGAAAATGAGACACAGTTCAGCTGCATTTTCCAAACTGTGAAGCACACAACATGGAAGCAAGAAACTTCAGAAGCCAATTTGTTGCAGATGAGCAATAACCACTGTGAGGTGACTGAATTGCACCATGACTTTGAATTAAAGATCACGTCTGACATAACTGAATAACCTCCTGCACTCACAGATTCAGCAAGATGGCCAGGAAAGAAAAGTCACTATAAATACTCAGAAACAGAATTAAGGTTTGGGTTTGTTGGGTCTTTAATGCACAGGTCACATCTGCAGTCAGTCATAAGGAAACCACCCCACTGGTTCAGCTCAAAATGGCAGATGATGGTAGAAATCTGAATTTACAGCCAAAATAAGTATTGACCTTACTTTTAATTGCTTTCACGTCTGTGTTCTTTTCTTGTTCTCTGCCTTTCACTGTAAAATAGAAAGGAAAAACGTTAATGTTATTTTGGGTGACTAAGGGAATTTGGTAGAGAATGGACATAAAACTCCCAACTCCAGGGAGTATCAGGGGCAGAGGTAAACTACCACTCTTTTCAAGCTCTCTTCTTTAAATCTGCACATCTAGGAGCTGACAGAGGCTCTCAAAGCTTTTGTGCTGGTTTATTTACAAAAGTAAAACTTTATCACCTGTGAATGAAGTTTAGTGAAACACAGTGTGTTAAGACAGACAAATGCTGTCTGCATGATTAAAGCCAGGCTACATCCAAGGTGACTTTAATAAGCCACATTAACTGGGAAGAATGGGAGAGATATTTTAAGTGTAGGGCATTGGCAGATGGCCTCTATCAGCAGGAATCACACAGCTAAAACCAACATCTCCTTGTATTACAGGAAGAGCAGCACCCCACACACAGCCCAAGGGACGTACAGAGAACCAGCTCCACCTAGCCAGAGCCAGCCCTGGACCCCCTCAATCACAATGGATACCACAGAAACGTTCTGGAAACACACTGCAAATAGGTAATTCTCTCTCAGGTAACATTGTTTAACTATCATCATACCTGTGGCAAGCAGCTGGGAGGAGAAGAGTTTAAAAAGTTGTGATGGAAAAGGGATTTTTTTAAACATTAAAAGGAAGTGAGGAGATCCATTTGAAACACACAAACAAAAAGATGAGCAGTACACAGACAGGGTGGTAGGAGAAACAAATGAAGTGGGGTTACTGAAGAACATGATCTACCAGAGGGACCTTCTCTGGCTGCTCCAGGCTGGGATTATTACTACAAATTTAGGTCATCTTTGAACACCGATTGTGGAGTCCTTCCAAACATAACCACAAACCATAACCCAGCACCATCATTTACATCACAAAACACCAGCAGATTACACAAAACCCCAACCTCACCTACTCTAATCTAAGCATTTTAAGTATTTTAAAGAGGAACTTCAGTCTCTGGTTACATAATTGCCCTGCCCAGCAGCAGCTGCAGCACTGCTGTGCTGCCAGCCCTCACTGCAAGGAGCATCAATGCTGCAGGGCTGTGAACTGGCAACTCAGCATTTAAGGATTCAGTTTGCAGCTTGCACATTCCCCTCTCTGACACAGGGGTTTGAGCCTCCGTTAAAAAGAGATGGATTCTTCTAAACCTGAACTCTCACAGCCAGATGCAGCCATGAGCAGTGAGAATAAGCAGATTTTACATAACTGGGGGTGTGGAGATATGCAGGAAGAAAAGCCACTGAAAAAAATCTGCATGTCTGAAGTAACTCAGAGGTAAACAGGGACAAAGCAACCTCTTCACAGCACTATGAATCTTTATCTCCTCAAAACAATTCCAACAGTTGGAATTCCTAACTATCAGCAATGATTCCTGAGTTTCCACAGAAGAATCCACCATAAGCCTATTTTCAATTTAAATACATCCTTTCCTTCTTGCCAACTACTGAGTTCCTCTCTAATTACCTACTTAGTGCTAGCAATAGAAACTCCTGGTGCATGTTTCCAACCTTTTCATACTTCTGTCCCTTCAGCTTCAAGCAGAGCAACAAAAAATAATAATAAAAGAAATGAAATAATTAACAGACGAGGACAAAAAAGCGCCCAAATTTTAGAGCCAAGTTTCACTACAGGAATTTACTTTCACTTCCCTCATAAAAAGGGATGTCTGTGTGAAGGCAGAGAGAGAACTGCAGAACACGAGAGGAGTGGAGTGAGAGGTTGTGGGAACCTCCAGCAGCAAACCCCCATTCACAAAGGGAAAAAGAACAAACTGATGCAAGCTGACCACTTGAGCCCAGAATTTTAATTCACATGATGGAAACACAGAAGAATGAACTAAATTGTTTGCTGGTTTTGTGCACAAAACCCACTACAAAACCTCAGAGGTCGGCCAAGTAGTAGGACTGTGCATGTTCTTTCCAAGATATCCTCAGTGCTTGAACCCAGAGTCTGGCTGTGACAATTTCATAACCTGCCCTCAAGCACCCAGCTGCTGGTTCAAGTCCTCCACTGTCATTTCTTCACCTATTATCCACTCTTCACCTTCTAGACCTTCATCACTCTTCACCTTCTAGACCTTCATTTTAAGGCCCATGATTTCACTATTCCTTTTGATTTTTCTACATGTCAGTAGTTTCACGATCCTGGTGATTTAATTTTTAAGTGGTGTTTAGTTGTACCCAGCAGCTCAACCCAAGAACACTTTTAGACAGTTTTGGGTTGTGTCTAGTCTACAGTTTCATCATAAACCTTAATTTGTTGCTTTTCTCCCAGCTGCAGTTTAAGATCTTCTCTCAAAGCCGGTATCTAAACCAGGGATTATACAAAACAAGAGTATTTTATGGATCACACAGACTAAAGCTTCCTTGTCTCCTTAAGAGTGCCTCTCTTGGGCATTTACTTCTGACTCTGCTTCTCTAACCAAAGATCCTTTAATCATAGTAGCACAAACAGGTTCTCAATCAGACCTCCCTTGACATCTTCCCTGAGAAATTCTTTGCCAAAGCTCACACTGTTCCTATGATTACACATCCAGATGGAAAATCAGCTCCACAATTCTCTTCACCAGCAAAGCAGCTGAAGCTATTTTTGAGCAGTTTATAAGCAGCACGCAAGTTTTATTCTGCAGCTCGAGGTCAGCATGTAAACATCCCATAAAGAACTATGGCACTTGCAAAACCTTCAGTGGGCTTCACAAATCTTCAGCACTACTAACATGAGCAGAAGTTTAAACTCATTTCTTCCAGGACCACTGCACTAATCTCCACAAAGAATGATACTGCTGATGCTGATACTTTGGCTCAGAAAACTTACAGCAGGGTTATGTCAGGTAAGAGCTAAAGCACCTCAGAGAACATGTTCTTTCTTCTTAACTTAATGTCTTGCCTCCCGAGGTGTACATCTTGAGCTTTAGTAACTGAGCAAAGCTTCAGGAGTGCATAGCTGTCACTGCTGGGAGAGCAACAGTCGTATTGCTTGAGCTACAGCATCAGAAAAACAGAAGTGCTGTCCCAGAAGGCCCTTCCTAAAAGGTGCCACTTTCAACAAAAACCACTCAAACCACATACCCTGCAGATTGGAAGTGCTCCACACCACATTTCCTCACAAGCTGTAGCACAAGTGCCTTAAAAACACTTCACTCTCAAAGAGCATTTAAACGACATCCATTTGCACTAAAGGAATATTATAAATATTTCAAATCCTGGCTTGTGCTCCATGACATCAACAAACATCGATGGTTGGACTCGATGACCTTAGAGGTCTTTTCCAACTGAAACGATTCTGTATTACAAAATAAACTGTCAATGACTCCTTTGGCTTTTATGAAGATCTCGGTGCAATGAGGTTTAACACCCTTAGCCTATTACGGTTTTGCAGAACCATCTATATCAGCACTGTCAAAAAGTATTCTGCAAGCAGAGAGGCTCCAGAACTGCATACGGTACGAAACGTGTTACACCAGCCCCCGGTTTCAGAACTGCTAAGAGGTATTTCTCCCGGGCAGAAGAAGAAAAGCCCCGGGAGAGCGCTGCAGCTACAGCCGCTCCCCGAGCAGCTGCAGCCAGGAAAGGACGGAGGCTGCAGCCCGGCGCTCACCACCGCCCGCAGCTGGGCGTGCGTCCCGAGGGCAGCCCACACCTCGAGGTCCCGCAGCAGCGATCCCTGCACAGCCCCGGCCCCCACCCTCAGCCTCTTCCCCGAACCCTGAAGGAGGAAAAGGGCCCCGTCCCCGGGAGGTGGAAGGACTGACCGTCATTTGCGGGGAGCCCGCTCCTCACGGACCGAGAGTCCTCCCGGGGCCCGGCCGGCGTTCCCGGAGGGGCAGGGCCGGGGCCCAGCAGCCGTGCAGGGGATGAAGCTGGCAGTCGCCCCTCAGCCCCGGGCCTCCCGCCCGCCGCCCCCCTACCTTTCCGCCTGAAAAAGGACATGGTGCCGGGGTGGGGGCAAGGCGGCCGCTGGGGAGGGGGGAGCAAGGGGAGGGAAAGCACTAGGGCAGCAAACCGGGCTCCCTATGAATGAGACTCCTTCCTCCGCCCGCTGCCTCCTCTCCCTCCGCCTCTTCCTCCCGCGGAGGCGCCAGCGGCCGCCATGTTGTCAACAACCGCCCCTCTCCCTCTTCCGGGAGGCCGGCAGCCCGCCAAGCATGACGGGATGAGGCCGCTGCCCCGGCCTTAGTCAACATGGCCGCCCTAGCGTCGGCATGCAGCCAATTCGCGAGTCGGGGCGGCCATACTGGATGAGGGCAAGAGGCTCACGGGGTCCACGGTGGGAGGGGTGGACGGAGGGGAGGTCGGCCATCTTTGATCAGGGCTAGGGGCGATAGGCGGACTGAGGCCCTAGCGGCCATCTTGGATAGGGGCAGGAGGCGCTTGACGAGGTGTTTCGGGGCCGCTCCAGCAATTTGCGTACGTCCCGTGGGCGAAGGCTGACAGCCTGTCCTGAGGGCTGGTGACAGCCAGCGAAGGACAGGAGGGAGCGGTATGGCAGGGCCACCGAGAGCCAAGGTGTCATGCGAAGTACCCCAGAGACATCTGAGACCTGGGCCCAAAATGGCCCCTTTGGCCACAGGGCTGGGGCAGAGGAAATTAACAAGCCGGTAGACCCCATGTCAGTGTGCGTACCTGTGTGGGGACTTTCCAGTCTCAGTGGTGGCAGCCACAAGCTGCCCGGCCCCATCCGAGTAAGGTCCTGGTCCCTAGAGGCAAGAGACCATTCCCCGGCTGCACGAGGTGTGTGGTGCACCGGCCGATGTGTGGTGCATTCATCTGACGCCAGACGTGGCATTCCTTCACAAACTACCTGATTATTGCTGCCGTGTATCCAGAAAACCCTGCCTGGCAGCATAGCACCGGTCAGGATGTGGGGACACTGCCGGGGTGCTGGAAAGCAGAGTGTCTGATAAGTCAGTTCCATCTGCATCCTGAATCCTGCCACAAAAATCCTCTTAATTATCCTCCCGAGGCAAAACTTCTCATTTCTCAGCTACAAAGGATGTTTGTCGTTATAAAAATTGATCTCTGAAGGGCAGTAGATCATACAGACACTTTAGAAAGGCTATGATTATAAATTCTGGATTCTGTAGGAGGAAACTGTGGCATGGCACCAGAAAGCAATTCTCCCCAAATCACACAACTAGAGCCCATCTGTGCAGCGAACCTTATGACCTTCTGCCTTTGGAATTGCTGTGAATGCTGAGGGCTAGCTGCAAGCAATGAACTCCAGCAAGGGTAAGCATGGAAGAAACACAAACCATGGCCACTTTCCTGTGTCACGATGGATAGCTGCAGTGTCATCCCTCTGAGATGTAACTGTCTTGATGTTGGTATTTGAGCCACGAGAAAATGATGTAATTAATAACCATTACGTAGATTTCTGCAACAGTGTTGCAAAGCTCTTTACAAGCACTCAGTAATTAAGACTCATAAATTGCATAAAAGGTATATGGGAATCTTTCCAGGGCTGAGATGAAGCTGTCTCCTGGGGAGGATGTTGAAGCTGATCGACACCCTATAGCGACTGCCTTTCTCTTTGGATGGTACTGTGTTAACTGATGCTCTTTGAAACATTTTTGTACACGTGCCCAGAGGCTGGTTTAAGGATAATGAACTGAATTAATATATATGGGTTTTGCCTAATGAACTGAATTATTCACTTGGCACCTAGGAGGCTGCCAACAGGCTAAAATATTCAAAAGGTGAGCAATGTGAAGAATTGTTTAGGGAACACTAAATGAACATCTTCTGTCAAAAAAAGTTTGCACCCAGTCCTCTAACAAACCTGCTCAATAGCTGACAGTATGAAGAGAGCCCTGATACAACCAGTCTGATCCCCCAGCAGACTGCACATGGATTTATCTTTAGTTCCATGGAATTGTCTGTCATTAGAGGCTCTGGTTTTGCAGATCACGCTGTAGGTTTCCATTTTATGTTGGTGTTGAAGCAGAATGTGATGTATTGCATGGTCCTGGTCTGCCAGGCTGCCTAAGCTGAAGCTGGTAGCAAAGTTCCCAAGGGAATCTGTATTCTGCACCCTCTTTCCAATCTTACACACTGATGAATGTCTCCGCTGCCAGGCCCATGGATCCTGCCTGACATTGCTCCTCTGGCTGGGCCGTGACAGAAGCAGGTGTGTTTTCTAACAGGTTTATTTAGCTTTGCATATCTGCTTCAGGCAGAGGGGACCTTCTCATGCTGGGACATGCACTCTCCTGAGACTGCAGTACCAGTTGCAAAGTGACAATTGGTACCATCAGTACAGGGAGGCTGGCAGAAACCCAGCCAGCTGGCAGCGTGGCTTTTGGGGTGTGGAAATCACAGGCATCCCCCATCACACCAGAGGAGGAAGACCTTCTATATTGCAATTAATTTTCAAGCAGCAGCTCCTTTTCCAAGGAAACCCTCATCCAGCCTGTCAAAATCTTTGGGATAATTCAATTACCTTTGCATCAGATTGTAGATAATTGATGAAACCTCAAGCTACAGGTATGCTTGGCATGAATTACATTTCCTGGTATGAAATTTTCTCCCCTTTTTGGGAATGTGCAGCAGCTCCAATCCACAGTCTGTCACTCAGCCTTGGACCCTGGAGATTTGAATTGGAAACATGAATAACATCAGGTTCTGGAGTTTTTAACAGAATGTGACAGTTTAATTAACTGAGCAATCAGCTGAAATATGACTTCAGGACATAAGTTGGCCAACATCAAAGACACTGGAGGACACCTCCCTAAATTAAAATATTCAAAGGAGAAAAGAAAACCACAAAAAACAAACACCAAGCTTCACTTCCTGCAGATTTTTTCCCTCTCTATAGCTAGAAAAGTAAATAAACTTTAATGTTTGAAGAG
The DNA here is from genome assembly GCF_027791375.1 of Indicator indicator. NCBI lineage: Eukaryota > Metazoa > Chordata > Aves > Piciformes > Indicatoridae > Indicator > Indicator indicator. The sequence goes on from NC_072039.1 coordinate 4,070,987, forward strand.
ATCTAAATGGGATGCTCTTGTTTGGACAGAATTAATAGGAGACTTTGTTGATAGCTTGGCGTCTTTGCCTCAGATAATTAACCACAGGGAGCTGCTCTGCTCAATGACAGCATTCAGAAAAACATGAATGTAACAAATCATGCTACAGGCCACTGCCATGTCTCACATCTTTGGGACAGTCTTTGAGACAGAAGCACATAACCAGCTTAAAAATCGTTTGAAACACTGTCATTAGCAATGTGGGGAAAATGCTGGACTATTATTTCAGACAAATAATTCGATGTCTTAGACTTGCAAAATAAACAATACAAACACTAACCACTAAGAATCCAAGCTGATGGGGGGCTGGGGGCAGAGGGAAAGGTGCAGCACATGCACACAATTGAGTAGGAGTACTCCAAAACCGTGACCCAGCAGCCTCAATTACAGCCTTGTGTTTGTCTCTTTCTTTTTAATGGGGAAACAAGTGGCTGCTTGCACACATGAAATTCACTGCAGACTGGGACTGTGGCTGACCTCAGTCCATTAGCCTTAATGGGGATGGGAGGTTTGCTCCTAGCTTCTCAACTGTGATGAGGCTTTCAAAGAAGGGAATTATCCTGCATCCAAGCCTGGCATAAATTAACTGATTTTATTAAAAGGTTGCAATCCCTCCTTGTCTCCTTCCACTGAGCACATGCTCAAGGAGGAAAGTATGTTTCTCCATGCCTGATGGTTGGGCACAAGTGAGGGGCAAGGGTGAATGGGTAGATTAAAGGTTAGAACTTGAAGCTTGAATTGTAGTACAGAACAAAATTGGGGTGGGGCAAAACCCCAAACCCTAAACCCTTCATTCCCAGCAAAAAGACCTGCGTTGGTGACCTGAGGGTGATGATCTCTGGGCGTCTGAGCTCTGGTGAAGGAGCACTGAGCAGGAACATGAACATGGGAAACAGAAAAGCCCTCACAGCAGCTTCTGCAGCTCTTCCCAGTCCTGGCCCTGCTGCAGGCTGTTGCTCATGGCTGTTTCTGTGGTGCTTTTGTGCCACTCTGGAATTATTCTGATTCACTGACAACAAACTGGGTCCTCCCTACCTCCAGTCTGTCCAGGTGGCATTGCCAGCACTGTCTGAGACTCACCTCAGATGACCTTTCTCCAATTCACAGAGTTTTCCCCAAATTCCTGGCCACTTCTGGTATCATACATGCCTGAATAAAACCAAGTTTTTTAAAAAAATAATTTTAGTTTTAAATAACTTTCTGTTATTTCTCCATTTATGCCTTTTTTCCCTTTTGTTTTCCTAAATGCCTCACAGTGTATGAGTGATGCAGCACAGGACAGCAGTTGGGTATTTCTGTGAACCAGGGACATCAGGGAAAGACAAGGCTGAGACTGATTTTTTTTTTCTTTTTTCCCCCCTCCAAAACTTCCCTGGAAGTTACAGGACAGGAAGCATGAACAGCGTTTTTAAATGCAAGCCAAAGACACCGAGGCCCTCCATGAAACTCCAGCACTGCCCCCAGACACAACTGCGATATTTTATCCTGGAGTTTTTGTCCAGGAATTCATCAGGAAAGTGCAAATTATTTGCCCATCGCTTCGCTTTTGAGGCAGTCCCGAGGAGCTCAGCACCCCAGCTCCTGAATGCCAGCAGTCTGTGCTCACACCAGGAGAGGGTGCCAAGCCCCCGGCTTCTGCGCTGCCAGCATCTGCAGGGATTCCACCAGAAAAGTCCGGCTCTGGCAGTCCCTGAGCCGCCTGGCTGCGAGGACTGAGGCTGAACCCCCAGCCAACGCACCCCGGATCTGAAGAGAAAGCTCTTTCCCCCCGCAAACACCTTTAACTCTGTTTCAGCAGTAAGTGCCCGCAACCCGCCCGAGGCCATTAGTGCAGAATAAATGTAATTTTGCTATATTTTAAAGAGAATCTGGGTCTTCTGGCATGCGGCTGCTTGCCGTGGGTACCACTCGGGGGACAGCTGAGCTCCTGGAGGTCCAGAAAACCCTCTGAGATCTGCCAGCAGAAGCGTGAGAGGTCAATTCGTGCGGCAAAGCGATCGGGAGGTTTAGCAGGAATAAAACCTGGCCGATCCATGAAGTTTCGGAACGTCTGTTTTTTAAAAACACTGGGAGGCGCAGCTTTTATACCTGGAGTGACCCCTGCTCCCCGGGCAGCCGCTCTGCTCCCAACACCTAGGAGAATCCTGCGGGATTCAGGGATACAGCTCATACTACCCGAGCGAGCACACCCCGAGGAAGAGATCTCCCAGGGAGGGGCCGTGGACCCGGCGCATCTCCTTGGGCCGAGGGTGCATTTCAAGCCCCCTCCCATGGTGACACTCAAGCTGCGAGAAATCCGCGCAGCCCCCACGCGTGTCCCTGCCCGCGGAAGCCGCAGCATCGCCCTTTAAAAATACAAGCACGAACGGCAGGAAGAAAACGACCCTTTAGGGGCCGCTCCGCAGAGAAAACGGCGTAACCCCCCTCCAAAACGTGTGCGCAGGTGGGGAGCGGGGGGGGAGCTGCTCCTCCGCCCCTCCCGGGACCCTCCCCGCCCGTCGCGGGTGTCGCAACCGCGCCCGGCCTCAGCCGCGCCCCGGGGGAGGAGAACCGGGGGGTTGCGGCGCGCAGGCAGCGCGCAAGCGGCGCGCAGGGGGCGCGGGCAGCGCTGCCGGCCCCGCGCCCGGCCCCGCCGGCCGCCCCGCGCTGCGGCGCCCGCCGATGCTGTCGGTGCCGGTACCGGTGGCGGGCGCGGGGGCGGCGCGGGGCGCGGGTTCCCTGCCCCGCCGGCGCACCATGTGCAGCGGCGTCGGCTGCTTCTGGGCGCTGCTCTCCGCCGGCCTCCTGGCCGCCTGCGCCGCCGCTTTCGTCTCCCCGGCCTGGCTGCTACCGCCCGGCCGAGCCGCCGCCGGTTTCGGCTTGCTCTGGCGCTGCGCCGGGCCACCCCGAAGCTGCCACGGCTCCGCCGGCCCCGGCGGCTTCGGAGACATCCCCTCCGGTTCCTGGCAGGTGAGCGCCTCCCTCCACCCGCCACCCTCCCCAGCCTGTCTCGGGTTCTACGATCTCCCCGGGATCCCGCATCACCTTCCTGGCATCACCCCTGCCTTTTCCTGGACTCCCTGGCATTCCCCATCGTCTCCCCGGAACTTCTGCCCTTTCCTGGACTCCCCGGTGTCCCTCATCACCTCCCCGGCATCGCCTATGCCTTTCCCTGGGCTCCCCAGCGTCTCCCATCACCTCCCCGGCATCTTCGCTGTACTTGCCTTGGCTCGCCGGCATTCTCCATCGCGTCCGCGGCATCCCCCTCGACGTGCCCCGGGCTCTCCGGCACCCCCCGCCCCTCATCATCCCTCCCACATTCCCCTAGACCTGCCCGAGGCTCTCTGTGCTCCTCGCTTCCCTAAGGTCACACTGTGGTCACCCCAGCAACCCCTGTTGTGACCCAGCTTCCCCAGTATCCCCTAACCCTGTCCCCCAAAGCTGCCCCAGCATCCCTATCCTGGCTTGAGCATCCCTGTGCTGCCTGTGAGTATCCTCTGCATCCCTCCATGCTGCTCTCAAGCATCCCCTTTCATCCCCTGCATCCTGCCATGTCCTGCCCCTGACCGCTCCTGTGGGGCCACATCTTTTTTTTTGGATGCTTTGCCATGCTTGGGATGCTGCATAGACACCACCCCCACCCCCCCCAGGTGCTTTTGTGGTAGTTGCTGCAGCCTGAGCGTGGCCACAGTGCATGTCCTGGCTGTGACCCTGGCAATGCCACAGGTCTGACCCAACCACCCAGCCCTGGCAGTGCCTCAAGTCACCCCTAACTGCCTGGGTGAGCTCCTGTGTGGGTGTGTGGGAGTGAGCTGGGGGAGAAATGGGAAAGGTTTGGTGCTCCCCAGTGAGGCACTGAGCACAGCTTGCTGGCTGAGTTTGCTGAGTGGGAGAGAAGCAGGGAGGTGGCTGAGGCTGCTGTCCCTGAGACATGAGGCTCCACACACTGAGCCTGGACTGGGGAACTGTGGCCGTTCCCTTGCCTGACCAGCCTGGGGAGATGCCCTTCCCAGGTTTTGGGAAGGAGGCCAAGGCTTCCCTGTTTGCCCTGTGGGGGAGCTTGAGGTTGCTCTGGTGCCCTGAGGGGACCAAAGAGCTGCCCACCCCTGCTGGGTGTGCGTGGGGCCCACACAAAGCCCAGCCCCAGCATCCCACCACCCGCTTGCCCCTGCCCTTCCTTCCTCCTCTCCTTTCCCTTCCTTTTATTCTTAGCTTCTTACCCTGAGGTTTTGTCTGTGATTTCACTACTGCTGCTCAGAACTCAGCAGCTTTGACTTGCTCCAGGTCACTATGGTGCAGAAATCCCAATGGGAGGGCTCAGTCCCCCAAGAGGTGGTGGCACAATGGGTGTCAGTAGTTGAGTTTCTCAGCCTGCAGTGAAGCCGTGCTGTTATCTCTCCCAGGATGGCAGGTCTGCATGGGATTGCTTAATCCCGTCACGGTCCTTAAAATTGTCATTAAAAACAAATATTGTGCAAAGGAAAGAACAGGCTGCATAAAACCCTTCCTATTTATACAAAAACGTGCAAAAATGCTGAGGTTTCCGTCAGCTGGCCTTTGTGCAGCTGGATTTGTCAGTGTAATTCAGATAAACACTTCCAAGTAATAACAAACTTTAAAGATAAGAAGTGGAGCTCAGCAGTGACTCATTTGAACAAGCTTCAGCCACACACAATCTCATCTAACAGCCTCTGAAATCACTTGAGAGCCAGAATATAGCATAACACAAAACCTCTGAGCTTGATATGTGCTAGGGACAAATAACATCATGATGTGGAGTTGAGGTTCCAGTGGATTTTGGTGACATGCCCTTGTCACCTTTATGAGTGCCACCCAAATAATTGGTGAACAACAAACGGTGCAGTCTGTTTCAGGAGAAAGTGCTCCCTACCAGCCTTCTGCCACGGTGAGGATGAGAATGCCTTTTGTGATGGGGATTTGATGGGGTGGAATATAATGAATTAGCCCTGACAGCTCTGCTAAGGCAGGCAACAGCTTCAGCTTTCGTGCATGAGCAGCCCTCTGCACCTGACCGCTTCAGTGCTCGGGACGAGGGGAGCTGGGCGCTGTGAGCCCTGACCACAAGTTCAAGCAGGAGATTCTCCTGCTCCTTCCTTAAATGAAAGCTGAGAGCCTAATGTGGGTCGGAGTCGAGGAGCTTTTGAGAACAGCCACCAGGGTCTTGCTGAAGGCTGTCAAGGAGGGTGTGAAGCTGTAACTGTAGGGGGGGACCATGGGGATCAGGAGCTCTTCTAGTGTGAAGCTGGTGATACATCTGAGGAGATACTGAGAGCACATCTGGGAGGATGCTGACAGCATGCCTGGGGAGATGCTGAGAGCACATCTGGGGAGGAAACTGATGGTGAAACTGATGGCATATTTGGGGAGATGCTGAGAGCATATCTGGAGAGGCTGCTGACAGCACACCTGGGGAGGATGTCCACCTGCAGGGCACAGGGGGTGGGAGCAGCCTGCAGCCAGGATGTCCATGCCTGGGGAGCATTGTTCTTTTTGTTTCCTGAGACCTGCTTCCTTAGCTGCCCATTGGAACTGGGCTGGGGAAGCCTTCAGCTCTGCAAACCATCCTTAATGCCAGTTGTGTGTTTGCACTTGGGGGATTATGTTAATCATGCTACAAATGATGCTTTGAATCATGTCTAGAGGTTAATTAACATGCCTTTCTTCTCTTAAGAGGACCTTCACGTCTGCTTAGAGTTGCTGGCTTTTTTCTGCTTCCTTTCATAATTACTTTGCAGCTCTGTAATATCAGGGGTACCTTTAATTTAACCCTGTCAGTGCTCAGGCTGCTGGGGCTTTGCACTGTGCTCAGCATCCCGATGGTGATTTGATGGGGTGGAATATAACAGAATGTCCCTGATGCCTGGAGATGTGGTGGCCAGGTTGTCTCTTGCAGGCTGCAACCTTGCTGGAGCTGATGGGAACTGGAGAGGGTCTGGCAGGAGCCAGGTGAAGAGAGAAGATGGAGATACTGATCAGGAGCCATAGACAGTTTATGAGTGGAGCCCTTAGATGGACAATCAATGGAAAGGATGATCCATTGTGGGAGGACCTGGAGTTGTCAGGGCTGGAGGGGGGCATCATGAGGGATGCAGGCATCATAGGGTGAGAGGAGTGTTCTTGGGAGGCCAACTGGTAGAGCTGGGAAAAACAGGTGAGCCTTTCAAGCTCTGAGCTGCCTCACTGCATCTCACTACCTTTATTTCTTTGATGCCAGATCTCAGTGTGTGTTTGTCTGCGTGCAGAGTAGTGCTTATCCAGAGCTAATTTATTTTCTTTTTTTCAGTGGGAGCATTTGGCTCATGGATTTCTGTCTCAGTGCTGCTTCATTTCAAATTTCTATTTTTATTTTTCCAGATAGCCTCCAATTATTTTCAGGCTTTGCCAAGCATGTAATCTAAAATAACAAAGAAGCTGATCAGCCTATGGCATCCAGGTTAAAACCACATGGACCACTTGCCTATGAAGCCAGTGATGCCCTGCTGGAGTAGAGCACAAAATAACCCACTCAGGACAAAGTAAAAGCTTTGCATGGCCCCCTGAGGTCCCTGAGTCGGTCTTTCCTGTGAGTTTTTGCCCATAGCAGGACTTAAGTTCAAGCTGGTGAAAATGCACACTAAACCTGCTTAACCCTTTTAGCAGCAAATGAAGAAAGGTTTCATTGCCCTTCACTGCTGGTTTCTCACTGTGTCGGTTCAGCACTGCACTCCTGATGTCATCTGAGGTTTGCCCCTTGAGGTTGGGTTTGCAGAACTATTCAGCAGCTCTGGTCCCAGTGAAAAAGCACCTGGAGTGCTTGTGGAAATGGGAAGATATTTGGAACATCCATCGCTCCTCTTCTAGCAGAGTCTGGCACAAGAGAGAGCTGAGTGTTGTAGGAGTCCCTGTCTTGCAGCGTGACCCAAGCAGGGAGCCACATGTGGGACTGGCTCTTGGGCAGAGCCTGCCCTGCCTCTGCAGGCTCTGTCAGGCCAGAGTATTTATTTGGGATTATCAGGAAATCAACTTTTAGCTCCTCATCCTAAGAAGTTCCCAGAAGAGCAGATCTTTCCCAGCTTCCCCTGTCTACCAGTCAGTTTGATTTTTAATTGCACTTACACAACCTTGGCAAGAGGTCTAAGTGCTCAGCAATTCCTGAAATCCCTGTCTTCCTCTTTATGCATATCACCTTGCAGTAGGCTTTATCTCCTTTCATTAGCCACTCAGAGTTTCTGATCTACTTTAACTCAACAGAAAACATCTGGTTTGGGGAAAACCCTTAAATTTGGGGCTGTGGCCTTGTGCTTCAGTGCCCAAGTAGCAAACCATAACTAGGACTCACTGAACCAGTAAAGCACTCACTACTAAGCTGGGCTGAAATGCATGCTGAGACAGGACCAGCCTATGGGTGGGCCATGGAAGGCCAAGTTGATTGAAAATGCAGACAGGCTGCTCTCAGGATTAATTCTATCAACTCTGCTCTCAACGGGAGACAGGAGCTGCTTTGTTTAAACAAAGGCTTGGAGAAGTGGGTATTAGCCATGGCCTCATTGTCTGGGCTGCAGGACCAGGGGCTAGGCAGCAGCCAGGGGTGAGATGTGACTACTGATGTCAGTGATGACCAGTTCATGTTGGGTCACCAGCCCACACACCTGCTCAACAAATAGCAAGTCCTGACCCCTGTGCCTCAGGAAGGGCCTTACCTGGGTGCAGCAGAGACATTCTGGGCTGAACATTGAATTTTCCCTTTGTAGGGCCCAGAGCAGAGTCATGGGGACAGGGCAGGGACATTTGGGTAGTGGGACATTCCCTCCATCATCTTGAGGCTGCAAGTTCCACTCTCTTTGGGCTCCTCTCCACTGACTTTGTAAGGCAAAGCCAGCTGGGAGAGCTTTGTGACCTGCAGGGCATTGCCTGGCCCAGGATGATGAGCCCAGCTTTGCTGCCAGCACCGGGAAAGGGCTTATCCCACAGAAGGATAATAACAGAGTGCTGGTAAGAAGGTCTGATCTGGTACCCAGCGACAGCACACTGCTTGCTGCCTAATTAAAATTTCATTAAGTTGGTTCACATCCCTTGATGGAGGTCACAGCCACACCATTGATGTGCTAATGTCTTACTTTTTCACTTTTTTCCCCTCTTTCACCACTATCCATCATCCTCTTAGATAAAGCAGTGCCATTAGGAACTGCTTTCCAGCATCCCCAGATGCAATGGCACTGAAAGACAGCCAGCCATAATTCATCAGGCATATTATCTGTCCCTTATTTTCTCCTTAATTAAAAAAAACACTTCTTTTTTTTTTTTTTCCCTTCCCGTTTGGATTGGTTTGGGCATTAACCCCTCTGGTATTTTTGTGGAATACTCTGATTAGCTTGAAAGTAGGAACGTTACCTGAAAGGCCAGGACTGGTTGAGCTCTGTCTGGGTTGGTTTGGGGTTGTTTTTTTCTTGCTGAATTTTGTGCATGAGCAGCTAAATCTGGGGAGAAAAACCCTCCTATGTGTGCCATGCACAGGCAGGTCCCCATCAATTAAATCCTTCGTTTGAAGGGGAAGAAATGAGGCCTGGAGCCTCATTGCCTCCTCTGCACCTCTGTCATAGAATCATTAAGGTTGGAAAAGAACTTTAGGATCATCAAGCCCAACCGTGCCCCAGCCCAAACCACCCTGGCTCGGGGGACTCAGACATCAGCCACCTCCCTAGCAGCATCACACCTGGGGCTCTGCTTTACTACCAGACTGGTTTAGGGAGGCTGGATCCGCTCCCACTCTTCCCATTGGATGACACCAGGCACTTCCCAGTGCTGCTGGGCAGAGGATAGCACTTGCATAAGAGCAGGACGGAGAGGGAAGATCAAATAGGAAGGAGAAAGCTGTCGGATGACGCCAAAAGGAAGGTAATTGCCGGGGAGGAGAGGAGGAGGACGTGCAGGATCCTCTTCCTGGCCCTCACTCGAATGCTGAGCAGATGGTGGCTGTTTGTTGCTGTGACTCTGTGGGGGAAATATGCAGAAGCTGCCAGGCTCTGTCCTCCCCCCTGCAGATGCAGCATCTCCTGCAGAGGGGGTACCTTTCCCTTGTGCCTGAGTAGATGTTCCTGCTTTGCACCAGGACTTCTTGCACCTTTGCCCAAGGAGAAGGCACTGCTGTTATGGGTACAGGGCAGTGTTGCCCTGCATAGTGTGGATGAAAGCAGAGGAGTTAAGGTTTGGAGTGAAGGACCTGGTGGCCATGTGGTGCTGGTGGTAGTGACTCATGGGCTGCAGGGACATTCAGAGACCTGTCTGGGGTGGAGGGAAGATAGCTCTGTTGCTCCAGAGTCACTGCTGCTCTGCAAAGAGAAACCAGTTTATCTGTGCTGATCCTTTCCAGCTCTCTTGATTTGACTGATCCTCCTCCACCAGGAGCCTGGCCAGGGGCATCTTGAGCCATGGGGAAGAGCCAGATCCAGCTGCCAATATCTACATCTGCTTCCCAGCATCAACCCATGGTGTGGCCTCCTGTGTCCTTGCCAGCACTGCCGCAAATCCCAAAGCCCAGGTCCCCACCAGCACCTCTGTCCAGTGCTGATTATTTTTTTTTAACAAGGTTAACCCCCTGGTGTCCATTTGGTTTCTGCCTCTCCAGGTTCAGCACTTTCCAATTTAACCCCAAAACATGTTCCCCAAATGAATATTTAGTCACACAGACCTCTGATGGCAAGGGGTTGCACGTAGAAAAAAAAAATGGTTTGATCTATTTTGCTTCCTCTTCTCTTACAACTGCTTTTACAGCCAGTTTTTCCCCAGCTCATTCAGGGTTTCTCAGAGCTTTTCTGCCTCAACAGACACCCCCAGAAAGCCAGGCAGTCTGTGACCTTCACTCTTTCTCAGACCATGTCTTCATTTCCTAATTATTTATTTGTTTTCTGCCCACATTTGCAAAGATGCTTAAGCATTTGTGCAGGGCTGAAATACTCAAGCAGTACAAACAGCTTGCCTTCAGCCTACTGCTCCAGGTACTGAGGGGCCCATCCAGGATGGCAGCTGTTGGGAATACTCAAGTTCATAGATTCATAGAGTAATTTGGGTTGGAAGGGACCTTAAAGATCATCCAGTTCCAACCAATCCATGCCCATCCATGGGCAGCCCCACCTTCTACCAGCCCAGGTCGCTCCTGGCCTTGAACACCTCCAGGGAAGGGGCATCTACCTCCCTGGGCAACCTGTTCCAGTGTCTTCCCACCCTCACTGTAAAGAAATCCAGTTAATAAATTGCATTAATAAGCTAATGTGCATTGTGGTGTGGCCACACAGGACATGATGGCAGGAGCTTTGCCAGCTTGGTTTATCTCTAAGCCAAACACCAGGTACATTTCTTAGCACTCACTTATTGAACCAGGGTTTTTTTCTCATGTTTGCCCTTTTCCCTTTAAACTGTAAAGGTCATGGATGCTGGCTTCCAAAGATGGGTTAACCTTCTAAAATTTGTAATTAGGGATATTAAGTGATTCTTCCCAAGATGGTCATTGTGTGACATTTGAATTTTGATTCTTTTCAGTGAATGAAACAGCACCATCAAGAGATTTATTGCTTAGTGACTGTCACAGCCACGGTGTGTGTCAGATCTGTAAAATATTAAAATAATGGGTAGGGGATTGCTGTTAAGTAGAATTTATTACACTACATATAGGCATGTTTACAGTCCCACCAGGGAACTATTAATTTGTTTCAGGATAAACAATTAATCTCCCTGGGAGTGGGAGCAGAAGACCTGATGGGGTTTTATGTCTTTTATGTCTTTTCCCAGCGTGCTGGATGCAGGATAGCTCACAGACTTGGGCTGCTGAGTTCCCTAGGGGGGTACTCTCCTGGGAAGCACTTGGGTCTGTGATGCCTGGGAAGAAGCAGCTCACCAGGCAGTGAGAGGTCCTGCTCCACCCTGGCCTGTTTGGAACTGGTAGCTGTGCTCTCAGTTGTGATGAATGAGCTTTTTCCTGACCCTGCCTGAGCCAGGCTCTCTCAGACTGCCTTGACACATCCCGTTTGTTTCCTTCTCCTGTCTATTTTTGAGTTTCAGCTTTTGTATCCTGTTTCCTGCAGCCTTTGCTTTCTTCTCAAAATGCAGCAGGCACAAGCACAGAGGAAAGAGGCTGCACAGTGCAAAAGATTTTTAGCTGCTACTGTTTGGTAGCTTTGCTCCATGGACTTCTTCAAACATAGGCCTTATTTTTCTTTGGAAGTGGCTGTTTGATCTGCAGGTGTGACTCCAGCACAGGGCAGGAGCACTTGAGATGATTCCCCATCAAGGCCCTGGAAAGGTTACAAGAAGAGCAACGTTTCTGGTTTACAAGAGCACATCCAGTGTTTGGCAGCTAATGCCAACACCTTAGGGAAAGAAATTCACACCTTGTGCCCAAGCAGCTCTGGTGTAGCAGTGTAATGTAGGAGTCAGACTATGACCACCAGCTTGCAGCAGGGTCTCTTGCCATCTGCCCTGAGGCACCCTGTGCCTTTCCCTATTGCCACCTGTTTTGGGGCACCTGCACCACTGCCACCCTTTGTGCCCCCCAGCAAACCTGCTCAGCTGCATTATCCCTTCTGCCCCTAAAGCTGCCCAAGACTGGCTCAGCCTCCATCACCCACGTGGCAAAAAGCAGACTTTACCTTTTACCTGCACCTCTTGCCCCCATGAATTTTAACACATTTATTTAAAATGAGACCTCAGTTTCCTTTTCCAAGCCCTGCTTGAATTTGATACTTTTTTGGCCACCACTGTGCACATCAGGGTGCTCCTCACCCCAGAACCCTGCAGTCTTGCTACTGCCTACATGAACTGTGATGGCAGGACCCAAACCAGACCCAGGTCCTCCTTCAGTGTAACACTCACCTGCACCCATCCTATTTGTGCCTTTTTTCTTGCCTTTCTGTCCTGAAAACCACCTTGGCACCTTTCTGCAGGGATCAGTAGCCTGAGTGGCTCATAGGTTGCTTCCAGCAGGAACTGAGTTTTTAGGGGATTTGCACTGCCATAATTAAGAAGAACCTAGATCATTAAAAATAATATCCTTCACACGAGAGAGGAACAAGCCTGCTTCGCAAGACCCCTTTCTGCTGAAAAATTCATTGCTCTAAATAATTAATGGTCCTTGCAAAGCAGGATGGTTTTGCATGTTGCTGGGTGGAAGGTAAAATGCAGATGCTGGGCAGAGTAATCCTTTTTTTTAAATTGAGTCTATTTCCTTGCTGAGCTTCTGCCCTGGGAGTGGTGGGGAGCAGGGGCTGTGGCTGCTCTCCCCAGTGGACCCCACACTGGGGGATGTGTGCATGATGGGGTCACCCATCCCAACCCAAACCCCTTGAGTCCCTGCCAGGGTCATGGGACAAGGCTGCTGCAGGTGTACCAAGCTCGCTGTGCAGGTGTACCAAGCTCATCTCTGCTTCCCTGAAGCAGCATTTTTCTCTTTGGGTCTTGGTAGCTTGGAAGGCCCTGGAGAGGAGCAGATCCCCCTGCTGCCATAATCCCTGCCAAAGCAGCCCCTTTGTTTCTCTGGTGGGCTGTTTGCACTGCCCTGCCTTTTACACTGCATGGCAGGAATTCATTTATTGCTGGGACATCATCTGCATTACTTGTGTGGGGTATAAATAGGCTGTAAATAAGATGCTGATTTCTATGCACAGCATCGAGGGAAGCTCTCACACCAGAGTGTCAGGGGGTGCTCATGCCCCCCCTAGCCTGTCCCTCACCAGCAGCAGTGGGTCTCTTTTTGGAGCAGCAGCAGCTCCTGGGTGGGATCCTACATAACACAGCTCTGCCACCAAGGCTCCCACCAGTTCAGCTCCTAAAAACCAGCTCAGCAGTAAATACCAGGGGTAGATATAGGACAATGCCAGAGCTGTGGGGCAGCACCTCTAGTGCTGCAGATTTGGGTGGGGTTTTTAACTGCTTGGACCCCAGATAGCCATTGCAAGGTAAACACAATTCCTCTTCCTCCCTTTCAGCCTGCCCGTGGTTCCTGCTGCGTAACTTGCATTTGGCAAATTATTTACTCCTGATTTGTAACTCCTGTGGTGAGAGGGGCAAATGGAAACATGTATTGGTTTTGTTCCTAGAGTAACCATGGTTGTGCAAAAGCTCAGATACAGAGAGGAAATCAAAAAGGCAAACTGCGTTTCTAACCAGAATGCCTCAGCAGGGCAAGAAGGCTGGAGAAGGGCAGGTGGAGGTGGGACCTGAGCTCCTTAGGGCAGCTCCTGCACAGATTATGAAGATGAGGCTTGTTAGGAAGATGGGGCTGGGACCTGTCTTACAGCTGTACAGCTTCAGGGAGTCAAGACACTGACATTACTGCAGGGTGACTCACCAAAGCCAGGAGCCTTGTCTGGAATTTGCCGTGAACTGACAGGACTTGACGTGGCTGCTGCAGTGCCAGGACTGAGGCGCCCTCATGCTGCTTGAATGCTGCTGTGGGCTGGGTGCTGGAGAAGAAGGCAGTCCTCATGGGTCCCCTTCACTGCTGCCAACCACACTGTGCCCCTGGCTGGGCTGGCCTGTGTCCTCACTACAGGGGATCATCTCACTGCCAGTGCCATCCTGTTGGGAGAGGTGGAAATGTCTTTTGAATGGGGACAGAAATGGCAACAGTGCAGCAGCTGGGTGCCCATACCCCAGGACAAGTTGGTTTTGCCATAAATTATCACTGTTCCCAGTTCTAGATGCTGATGCATTTTGCATCTTATTGCTAGAACATCAAATAACAAAACTGGCTCCACCTCAGGCAGATGATGGCAGGGAGACAGGCTACTATGTCACCTCCCCTTTCACTGCCCCAGCCCCTGAGGAAAATGCTGCTCACCAGGCACTGCTAGCCACCGGTACCCCAAAACATCGATGGCACAGCGTGAGCTGGGTTTGAGTAACAGCCCCAAATGACCCAATTTTGTTGCAAAAGAGGCTAAATCAAAGGCATGGCTCGTGCAGGCAAAGGCCAGTGGAGCTGCTGGAGGTCAGCTGGTGGGAGCAGCCTGCTGACATGGCAGAGGCTGGCTGCAGTGAAACCTTTGCAGCAGCAGGTTCCCCACTGTGGAGCTTCATTGGCAAAATAACTTCTAATTGCCAGGCTTGCAGGGGCAGGCTCCATCACGAGCTACATTTCAGCTATCAGTGGGGGCACTGACACGTGTCACAGGCATCTAATGGCACCTGCATTAGTGACTTAGCCCTTCATGTATGTAATGCACTTGCTATTCTCACCACAGCCTGAATACTCATAACCCCTGGGAGCAGGTGACAGGTGAACTCCAGATGTAACAGGGAATATGAGCAACAGAAGGGAGAAGGGAAAAAGTGGGAGAAGCCACCCACATTAGGCCCCCACTTCTTACATCCAGAGGAAGAATCTGTGGGAAGGTGTCATGGAGAAGGGGTGGGGGCTCACCTTGCTGACATCCTCACGTGTCCTTTCAGACAAGCGCTGTGCTGTGTGCGGGTGGCTGTGCCCTGCTGGCCCTCAGCTCGCTGCTGGCCATCGTCGCCGTCCTGCTGCCTGGTGGAGCATGTGAGAGAAGAGTCTGCACCCTGGCTGGCTACATGCAGACAGCAGCAGGCAAGTGATGGGGACTTGGATCTTTGGGGTGGAAAGATGGGGTTTCCCTGGAGTGCTGCCAGGCCATTCACAGCATCCTAGATCTCTCACAAACCCTGACTAACACTGGGATAGAGAGAGGTCCCTTGCTTCAACAACTGCCTCTTGTATCCATGCCTGTAAAATCTATTGACAATCACCCCTCCCAAGTACACAGGTCTGTGGCAGAGAGCATGGGCTACAAGTCCTGCTCACTGCCCCCTGCTCAGGCCCTTTGAAGTTTGCAGTCCCATTTGGGCCATCTTTGCAGTTAAATCTCTGGAAGGATTTCCCTCTCTGAGCCTTACACCTGAGATGGGCTGTTGGCAACCCTGTCCTGTCTCTCCCCCTGGCCTGCTTGATGCTGCATTTGTTTATATTTCCATGGCAATTGCTTAGTGCTTCTGCCTTTGTGAAGTGCTGATGCAGAGGGGAGGAGGCAGGCAGCTGGAGAAGGTCCATCCCCATCCTGTGCTACCTGTGGAAGGACAAACCCCACCTGAGACCAGTCTCCACTGCAGGGAGCCACATATCTGGGAGCTGAGGTGTTGGACTAAACAACCCCAGCTGGACATGAGCCCTGACAGAGATTAAACCACCCATTTGTGTCTGTGCCCGAGAGTAAACTCCTTTCCTTGGAGAAATCCTCAGGACCAGCCACGCTTCGTTATCCGCCCAGCAGCCTTCAAGCGGCTTTTGGGGGAAATCCTGTTACACACTCTGCTCACCAGGGCTCATCCCATGGGAGCCGATTTGGGAACAGATGGAGGGGCCTGGCTCTTTAGCCACAGCTGCTCCAGCTCATCCGGACTGTGGGTTCACAGAGACAGTTGCTCCATCCCTTAGAGGCCACAATTTGGGAATTCCCATCTTCATCACCCTCTATGTTGGCTGGCGGCCGCGGCCAATGCGTCCCTTGGGTGCAGGACACAGGATGGAGGAACCCCGTGGTGTGGGTCACTGAGAGGTGGCTCAGGGTGGCCTCACAAAGTGGTCCCCCACGCAGAGGATAAGTAGGATGGAAAGGGATAACCCTGCATTACCTTTGCTCGGGGAGGTGGCACATCCCTGCTGCGTCTGGCTCTGCAATGAGAGGCAAGCAGGTCCAAAGAGAGGGATTAGGAAGAGTCCCTGGAAAGGAAACGGACTGTGGCAGCTAAATACAAATGAGGTGCTCTGAGGGGGTTGGGTAATATTGAACAGGTTGTAAATAAACTGTAGGCTCTAAGCGTTATTGACAAATGAAAATTTACTGGGTACATTGGAGGAAGCTAATGGGCTGCTCTGAGCCCTGCTGCTGCCTTGCTAAGCGCTTTGTATTGTGCTTTTTAATTTTGATTCGCTGTGGATTAATTCCCATTCAGAGCCAGGCAGCCCTGAGTCAACAGAATTAAATGGTTTAATGTATTTGCATTCAGAAAGGCTGCCCCCTCCTAATTTCTCTCCCTGTTCCCCACCCTCCACAGGAGGAAGCTCTTCAATAGAAATCAGCTGCAGCCAGGTGACAGTGAGAGGAGCTCCTCCCCAAAAATCACATTGTCTCATCCAGGAAAGCAGGGATTTTAGGGTAGATGAATTTGTCTGAAGGAAGGAAAGAAGAACAAGCCCTTGAGGTTTGGTAGAGCAGCTTTCTGATGCAGAGGCAGGCAGCCAAGGGACCCCCTGTAAAACCACCATAAGATGCCAGCAGAGCAGTGGAAAGGAGAAAGGGGCCACATTTCTCCCAAACCTCAAGTTTTGCTGAAGCACAGCAGGGCCCACAGGCACTTCCCCTCTGCCTGCCCTAACACTGAAATCCAAATTTTGTTGCTATTTCTCCATCCCACAAAAACAACTTGAGGTATTTTGCAGAGCACCAAAGACACAAATAAACAAGCTTAACACTACAAATTAAATCAGACACTCCATTTTCCTAATAAAGAGCCAGGTGCATTCAGGCATGAGCATGGAATATGCCATAAAATGCATGAGCAGAAGGACTGGCAGAGCCAGGATCAGTCCCCACAGGCTCCATGCTCTATCAGAAAGATGCCCTGAGCCACACTTACATAGATACAGGTGCAGAGGCCAAGCTGAACCAGAATCAATCCTGAGAACAGCCCTACAACACGGGGCAGTCAGGCTCATGTGATGTCTTTAACACTGTCCTGCTAATTTTTCAAAGATCCAGGCTGTGCCTTTTCCAGCCCCAGAAGGAAGAAAGGAAAATAGAAATCTCATGCAGATAGAGCAGAGCACTAATTGCAGACACAGACACGCCATCAGGGTTCAGAGCTGGGCTAATTGCCACCATACGTTGAACACATGATTCCTGATGGCTGGCATCCACCCCTTTGAAAAAAAAACAACACAGCCACACAAATGACAAGAGGATGATCCCTAATGAAAGAGTAAATGAGCAGCAGAGCAACTGGGGAGGATGGGAAGGATAAAAACCAGAACATTTGCTCAGCTCTCACACCCTACAAGCAAAGTCAAAGCTATCTCTGAGAAACTAGAGATGAGGTTCACTGCCTAAGCATGGTGTCAGCTCACTTGCACCTCCACAGAGGCTGGGGCAGCCAAGTTGCAGCCCATCCCCCAGCTGCAGCCCTTTGCTAACCCCAGGGACAGGGAGTGCAAATGGGTGAAAAGCTGAAATCCTGCCACAGCCCTTTTCCAGCAAAAGCCTCTTCGCTGGCATTTTAAAAACAGGAATTAATTCCAGAGGGAAATATCTCCTGAAAGGAAGGGCTGAGGATGTTCTCCAGGGCTGGCTGTGCCTGGAGAACCTCTCAGGTGGCTCCCAGCTGCTGTGCCAGGTGCCTGCAGCTTATAGCTAGACATGACAGGTTACCTCTGCAAAGCTCTCAGACCAGTTTTCAAGGAACTGCCAGTGGTGAAGCTGCTGGAAGGAGCATGGGGCCACCACAGTGTCTTGGGCACCACCTTCACCCATGGGCACCAGTCATTGATGCCAGGGCAGCCCCAGGGCTCTGCTCTGAGCTTTCACACATAGTCCACACTGTGCCCATCAGTGCTACCACATTAGAAGAGTGTCCTGAAGGCCAAGGTTGCTGAGAGCCAAAGAATCTTCTGCTGGGTTTCTGTTTCTGCTCCCCGGCCCAGGAGCATCTGTGCTTCCATGGGAATGGCCTTTCCAGGGCAGTGAGGCTCACTACTAGTGGAACCTGAGCTTGCAACCAAGGCTGAGCAGACCCCATCAAACAGCAGATGTGGGCAGCTTTCTGCTTTTGGGGCTTGTGGCAGGAAGGACAGGACAAGGAGTCTGCTGTTGGGTGAAGCTGCTGATGACTACGCTCTGGCACCAAAGCTGATTGCAGCTGCTGCTCAGGAAAGGCAACAAGTCTTTGTAGGTGGGCAGCAGGGACTAGCAGCCTCTGTCCACAGCTCCTTTTGCTACCCTAAAAACCTCCATTAAAAAAAAAAACCCAAAAAACCCAGGAAGGTGTTGCTTTTTGGAAGCTTTTCACCACATGCTTTGCAGGCCCTTGTTGCTTTGCTGGCAAGTGGTAGCCAACCCATAATAATAGCTGGATCACCCCCAGCTGCACCATAGCTGCTGCTCATTTCCCTAGTCTCTGAGATGTGCCTGTGAAACACCCTGACAGGAGGAGGCTGCAGAGCTTTGCACCTCACTGAGGACGCAGGCACAGTTGAGCATGAGGGAAGCCTTTGGGGAGAGTTTTGCTTTCACCCCACACTGCTCACTGTCTAATCCCACCACCATCAATTTACTGCTTGAGACAAACCCAGTGCTGAGGGCGAATGATCCTGACCTAAGGCTCTTTTTGTTTCAAAAAGCAATTTCCCATCATTGCTGTGACAGAATCAGAACAGTCATAAGACTCCAGCAAGACAGGCAGAAACTCCCAGTTACACAATTCCCTTACTGAGCTGTGCTTTAAGCACAAATTTCATGGTAGTCCCAAGAGCTTCTTCCTGCAAAATTTGATTGCATTCTGCAGCCAAGATGCCTCTTACTGGTAGAAGCATGGTGGCATTACAGAGATGGACATAGCTTTTGGTTAGTTAAGCAGCAGAGCACAATGCAGGAGGCTCTGTGCCTTTTGAAGTAGTTAAGACAATGATCATCAGGTAAGAACACAGAAAGAGGGAGAATTGTTCATTTTCAGGTTGAAGTGAATCTCTTTAAATGTGTCATTTCCCAGGAATTGAAAAGCAACCCAGAATAAAATGGACTGTGCTATTCCCAAGGGAGGGCTTTGCAGGATGGTTGGGATGCATGGCAGGTCCCTGGGCAGGAGGCTGCCCAGTTTCTATGTCACAGTGTTATTTAGGAAGGCAGTGTGTGGTCACTGCCCCCACTGTGCCTCCCATCTCGCCCTGCATCTCAGCCCACCCCTGGGATCAATGGTTCCCTGGATTCTCAGCTTGTGCAGGCTCTGAATGGCAAACAGCACTGTCACCCACGTCCATATTGATCCCTCAGACGGGTATTGATCAGCCTGGGGACATATAGGTAATGTGTAATTAGTATCTTAGATAAAAATAGCGCCAAGAGGGTGTAACAACCAAGCTGCCTGGGTACTCCAACCTTTGCTAGCTTCTCCATGGTGGCAGCAAATAGAAGGGTCATAGCTGCCTGGTAATTGCTGACCTGCTATTAAAACCACTGTGGAAGTCTCCCTTTCCCTGCTGCCATCATCACCATACAAGGCAGTCTTGGAGCGCTGCCTGATGGGGCACCAGTGGAGCTGTTGCCATGACTTGGGAAAGTGCTGCTCCTCTTGCCTCTGTGTTTTACTCTGTAGCTCAAGTGCTGTATTTTTAGGGGTGAAAGATGCTGTGAGCTGACAGAGCTTCACACTCATCATTGCATGGGTCCAGTCTGCACCTGCAGCAGTTGCCTGCAAGGTCTCAGATCCCTCCTGTCCCTCCCCTCACCAAGAAATCACTATTGAAATGATGTCCTGGGGAAGACATTGCCAAATATCACCTTCTGATGCACTAAAGGACTTGTGGCACCAGCAGCTGCTGCAGATGATGGAGAGCAACGTCCAGGGATGTTGCAGGAGCCACAGGACAGTGGGAAGGCAGCATCACAGCATAGCCCCAATAGCACCTCTCTGAGAAGACATAAATGGAGCAGACATCTGCCCAGGGACAGGTTGAGGTTGGTTGACCAACACTGACACTGACAAAACGTTCAGGGCTGGCCAAGGAGATGAGGATTGGACCTGGTCTCAGACCCTGCAGCTTTTCCCACCCCCTCCCCCACAGCCCAGGCTGGGAGCTGACCTGCAGCCAGTTTCCTGATGGATGTTTTTGTGGCCATGGCACCCGGGAGCCCCATCCTGTTGACACAGTGTTGTTTGTCAGAAGACAGCCCTGGAATTTGGAAGAGGAACTTGGCAGCAGAGGCTGGGTGGGGAGCAGCACCCTGTTGTCCAGGCATTGATTTGATTTTAAACTACCTAGAACTTCCCCCATTCTTGTTTTAAAAATAGCATCTTGGCTTTTACCACAGAGCCAGTGGTCCCTCTTGTGGGGCTTAATAATGTGCTCAGGCCTGATGCAGTGACCTTGCTGGCTGTGTTCCATCACCAGAGCAGCATTAAAGAATGCTGCCATTCACAAAGGTCCCCCAAAACTGCAAGATTTGGCTAAGCAAGAGGAGAAGCACCAAAAATAAAGCAAAGTCCAATCTTGATGCAAGGTGCTCAGGCATGAAATTAAAAAGAGCAGCATGAAACCTGAACACAGAGATGGGTCCAAGGGCAGCTCTTCTGTTTCCCCCTTGTGTTTCTCTGGTGAAAGCAATGCTCCTATCATAGCTGGGAGTAATTGCATGATCCTCATCACTGCTCAGGTCCTCATGGCCATTTTCACCCTCTCCCCTCCATGTTTCACCTCTTTTCCTTGCAATAGAGATAGCAACCAACAATGTCAGAAGCCGCCGGTTCCTTCCCTGGTGCAAGGCATTTCCTCTTGCTTTCTTTAATTACATTAGCAAAGTTGAAAAACTGCCTTTGGCACATTATTATTCAGTCAGTGAACTCTCACTAATTCCTGACACAACTAATAAATATCTGATGGTAGGAGCCCACTGCTGGGGCACTGGAGAGGGAGCTCTGTCACAGCCCAGCCCAAGAGGTACTTCACACTGGTGCCAGCGCTGCTTATGCCTGACTTACCTCTGCTCTTGGTTTTTCCCCACTTCACTGATGTGAATCCCTTTTTGCTGCAGTTTTTTTGCCAATTTGCTGCAGAACTCAGCTCAGTAAAAAGCCCAGTGAAAGCCATCTTCATCATCAACCTTGGGCCCCTTCATCATCAACCTGGAGCAGGGACTGCTCTGAACCCTGTGGAGATGGTAGGCACCAGCACCAAATCCCAGATGATGTTATTCCACCAGTCACTACATGCTCAAGAATTTGATGAGCTCCCGGGTTAAACCCAACCATTGACTTTTTTTTTGTCTACCTTCCAAGTGGGAGGTGTCACCTGGGAGGATGTTGTAGGGAAGAAGAATGAATTTGCCAGATTCACAGATGGATGGGCATGGAAGCGGAACCGCAAACATCAACTCAACTTCAGCCTTTCAGTAGAGGAAATTTTTACTTCTGCTGAAACAGTAATTTCTCTGTGCTCACTTCAGTGCATGCACAGGAGTGACAGATCATCTTGGTTCCAGAGCCATTTTGTGACTGTATTTTCCAAAGCTAAAATCTTCAGTGGAGAGCCAGACCATTAAACTTAGCGTTAAAAGGGAGCAGTGCTGGCAGATTTCCTAACAGGCAGGCTCCCTGCCACAGGTTAAGCGTAGATTAGCCTCCCCTGGGCTTCCAACTCATTTCATATGAGGTGCAGAGCTGCTGGAGAAGGGACCAGAGCCTGCCTGTGCTGTAGAGGAGCTGAGCCCTGCTTCACCCTTGGTGAGAGAAGCTGTGGATTAATTTCCATCTGGCATTTCTTTCTTCTGCCTGCTTCTCCAACTGTGCTTTGATTTTTCTCCAGGTATGATTTTGCCATTTGGCACAAACCTCCTGACTTGGTGCCTTTGCCCTTCAGGTTGAGGATGTGGTGCTAGCAGCGTGCTGGTGCCAGGAGCAGTGTATTTCTCAGTAGCCCCATTTAGAGAGCAAACCAGCCATGTCCTTTCATTGGTTTCTTGGAGAGAGGCAATACATTTCCAGTAGCATCAGTGACAGAAGCAATATCCTTTCATTGCTATCATTGGAAAAGAGCAGTTCTATAGTGCAAGAAAGAACTATTTCACTTGTACAAAGCATATTTTCTATTCCCTTAAACCTTGTCATATTAATATGTGGCGGAATTGCTTCTCTTTTAACAGTTCTCCTAGGGATTTGAGTTTAGACCAGTTATTGCACTTGGATGCAGTAACAGCCCATAAAAAGTGTGCTTAGTAAATAACAACAATGCATTGCAATAAATGAGAACAACAAATACCAAGTACCTACCACTGGGCCTCCAAAGCTGTGCCCCCAAGGAAATACAAGCCAGTCCCAAGAATCCCAGCACTGTGCCAGAGCCATGAACTTCAGTTTTAGAGGGAATTTGGTTCCCTTCACCAGGGACTCTCCATTTAGTTTACTGGCAGTTGTTCCTTCTTCTACAATGCAGGAGAGTTACTCCCATTCTAACGTTTTGGAAGTCTCAGCATGCTGGTCAGAAGAGCTCTTCAAGCCCTACCCCCTTCCAAGCAGGCTCCTTTATATGAGTTTTTGGGGAGGGGTGGCTTTGATTATGGTTTATCTTTTGTGGAGCTTAATCATGCTGGTTGGATGTTGCAGGAGAAAACCTCTTCACAAGAGGATCCCTCTTCCCTTGCAAGGTCAGGTTGTTGGCAGTGCAGCCAGGATATCACAAACCATATCCTGCAAAGCTTCAGAGAATCTATCATTTAATAGCTGTTATTAGAGGCTGCCCAGCCTGCTTGTGGCATGTCCCCAGCGCTGGGAAGAAGCACGTCTCCTTATCTCCTTGCTGTGTAGTTCTGTGCATTGGCTCATAAACAGTTTAACTTTTCTGCGCCTGGCTTGGCTCATGTTTGTATCTGCTGTTGCTGGGAAGATGGCAGATCCTTGCAAACCTCTTCCAGGGCCACCTGAATATTCTCCCTTGCTGTGGGAATGGAGCTCCTCGCTGAATCTCATACACTCTGAAGCAGTCGTGTAGAGGTCACATCATCTTTATTGACTCATCCATCTGAGTGTATAATCCAACGCAGAGGGGGAAAAAAGCCTCACCATCCTCTCTGATGCTAACAGGGAGCTTGGGACTGTCATGGCCAGCCTGCAGGTCAATCTGCTCAAGAGAAGGATGCATGTATCCCTTCATTTCAGGGAGCTTTGGTCAATGTCAGCCCTCTCTGTCTGTGGCGGAAGTTTTTGGTCTGTTGTGATGTGCTAGACCAATATATCAGCATCACAGAAGACAATCTCTGGCCTTGGTCTCAAACATTTGCTGGGTTGTTTGGATCCTGGCTGTAATTTAACAGGCGTCTATCTGAACATGGAGACAAGGACCTGTCAGGACACAGAGCAGGGCAGTATCTAGCAATGAGAGCAGCACCAACACACTGCCCTGAAACTGAAGGTTGGTGTCAGTTCAGGGTGAAGCAGGAAGCCTCTAAATGCTTCAAAATCTGTTCTCCTGAGATTAGATGAAGCTCACACTATCTGTAGATCCACCTGGGAAGTCATTACTGGGCCTTGCTGTAGCTGTACAGTGAAGATGTGTTGGTCTAGCCTTGGAGAGCAAGGTGATAAATCTGGGCTGCAGCTGCTCACTGCCCTTTGTGTTGCAAATTGCCCAGGCAGTTAACGGCTGTGTTCATGCATCAGCCAGCCCTGCTTTGAGGGAAGGCATGCACAGAGGTGAGATTTCCAGGAGAAATGAGCTCTCTTTCCAACATTTATAGCCCTGGCTGACTGGCAGGATCCTGGCTGCCTAGGTCTGACCCTTGGGTGGCATGTGGAGCGTTTCAGTCCTTCTTAGCTGGCTCTAGAGGAGCATTTTGGCTTCAGCATCCTGAAGAGCGGGCAGGCAGTGCTGGGTGATCTGGGGAGCCAGCCCTGGAGAGCAGACCTGTGCGAGGTGGCTCTGGGTCAGATCCTGTTTCCTTATTGCAGAGTCTGATAACGCAGGGTCTGGTGAGGGGCTCTGTCTTTGTGTGGGCACCAAGCACAGCTCCAAGTGAGAGGCTGCTTGGGAAATGTGTGAATCTGTGCTGAATTGCGTTTCTCTGCTGGTAAGGAACAGATCTGCTAGGAGAAGAAATTTACCCCGCAGTGAGTGTAAACACAGATGGAAACATGGAGAAGCCCTTTTCAAAGTCAAGACAATAAATCTGTTGAAATGACTGAACATCTGGGGCAGCGAAAGAGCAGGTGGAAAACTAGCCCAGGAAAGGACAGTGGTGGCTAAGGGATGGCTAGCTGGGGAGAGGCCACAAACTGGAGGACAGTGGAAGTGTTGAAAGTGGGGAAGCTACCCCAAAGAGCAACAGAAGGCTCCAGGAGGTTACTATTAACTTTTTTGGATATTTTTAAAGACTAATTTTTTTTTTTTTGGAGTCCTGGGAGTTGCAACCTAGGCACTTCAGATGGATCAAGTTGGTAGGCTTTTTTCCCTGAACTAATCTCATCTGACCTTTCTAAGGCAGCATGCAAGGGATGCAGCTCAGTGACACCTCCAGATGCTGGGATAAGCAGGATTTTGCTCCCTGGTTAGGCAGCATTCGCTGTGCTGCAGAAGCTGCTCTGTGCATTGCCCTGAAAGGGCAGACCTGGCATGTTCACATCACTGGGAATCAGCTTCATGCTGATGGTTTGGGTCAGCTTTTCGGGTCCAAGTCAGTGCATTTTCTATGCTCCACAATAAAAGCATGCCTGAATAAAGGCCTTAGTCCTGCAGGGCTTTTTTCGCTTGCCTAACCAAAAAGCTAAAAACATGGATAAGCCTTGGATGGCTGAGGAAATGTTAAACTGTCTTCCTCTCCCAGCCATAACCTTGGCAGAAGCACAGCTCTGGCTGCTAAAACCCATAAAATGAACAGCCCCTGTTGCTCCTGATAGGGGTATAAAAATATAATTACTTGAAGAATGACTTACGACTCGGTGCAACAAGGATCTTCTCCTTTTTGATTGAATTACGCAGCGGTATTCCTCCAAGACTAGAAGCAGATGGTGAGCTCCGGCCAGGCATTTAACTGCCTGAGTTGCTGTGTGGAGGGGATGGAACTGAGCAGGGCTCCAACATACCACCTCTGCCATTCTGCTCGCCATGGGTCACCATCATGCTGTATTCCTGGGGAAAAGAGAGGTTGGAAGATGGTTGGGGGCAGGATGGTTTGCAGCAATGGATGGAGATGTGGAACATATCCAGTACCAATAGGCTTGTTTTGAAGCAGCAAAATGCAGCTCAGGCAGCAGCAAAGAAAGGCAAAAATTTTGATTCTGCACATCCAGTGCTACTTTGATCTTGGGCAGGCACATGGTGATAGCAATGCCAGTGTGTGTTCTGTCAGGACCTACCTCATGGACTTGGGGGGTGACAACTGTCCTTCAGTCATGCAGGAGAGCTTCCAACCCCTGTGGGCCCAGGAGGAGGATGGATGAAGGCAGAGGGAGTCCCCCGGGCTGCCGCTGTATAACTTGCTGCTTCTCCTGCCCCTGTATATCTTGAGCACATCAATAAAATCAAGCAGACTATTAGCAGCATGTCATGTTATCAGCCATGGATGTGGATGATGTGCATTAGGCAGCCATGCAGCCTGCATTTCATGAAGTGAGCTGCCCATACCACTGCTGGGGTTGCAGCGATTATCACATCCCCTCACAGCTGGATGATGCTGCAGCTTTTATGAGCTACCCTAAATCAAAGGGCTTTTCTTTTTAAAGACAAATTAACACTTCTGTCCCTTTTTTTTTTTTTTAATGGCATGACAGCCAGCTGATTACTAGGTGAGACACAAATCTTGTTGCTGAGTTGTGCCAAGTGCATTGTCTTCCTGATTATTTTTATCGAATAAGCAAATGTTCTTGTGGAGCTCTGAAGTCCTTAGGAGGGAGACTGATTTTCTGCTACTGTGATCTCTTTGTCACGGGTGGGTGATGTATGAAAAGGAATTGCAAATAGCTGTTTACAGCAAGCAAAGTCACGGAACAGCCCACTTTAATTTCTGCTATCTGTCGGAGACTGTTGTGGGTGATGGTCAAAATTAATTAAGCAGGAAGGAAGAGAGCAGGGAGGCAGCATGCATCCAGTTCTGACATTGAAATATTAATGGGGAGCTAATCAAGAAAGAGTATCTATGAATAGCTAATCAGCTTACAGTTTGCATTTTTACTGATGCAGTGAACTTCTGGGCAACAGCCCTTTACTGGAGGTGTCAGGAGAGGAGGCAGGTTGCCTGCTGCCTGATTGCTCTATTTAGGAGTAAACAAAGAACTCATGTCTGTGTCAGCGGCTGAGGATCGTTGGCTTTTTGCACCTCACAGCTCTGCTGCATCCTTCCCACTGCTGCCTATAGCAGCTGAGTCAGAGGGTCTAGCCCACAGCATCCCTGGTGCTGTGTTCCTTCCTCTTCTATGCTAGAAGGCACTTGGAGGGCTCCGCTTCTCCAGGACTAAGCTGCAGCATGTGTGCACATCCAGGCCTTGGGCAAAAGCTCAAAACAGCATAGCCTTGAAAGCAGGGCCTTGCCCCACAGGAAGCAGCAGGTTGTGTTCCTGTCTCTCCTGCCAGTGCATGGCTGGTGTTTCCAAGTTGAGTTTCCAAGCTGTTTGGGACAAACACAAAGTGATGGTTGTGGTGCCAGGGTGCACTGCAGAGCCCCCATGCCCAGCACCTGCTCTGGGCACAATGGCTGCAGCGGGGGCTCAGCTGCTTTTGCCAACCCACCACACGAGCAGGGGAAAATAGAAGGAACCAATTCCATGGCAAAGCTGAGCTGATTCTAATCAAAGTCACTGAAGTAAATGTCGCCTTTGGGTGCCAGGAGGAGTCAAGTGGCATTTCTCTCTTCCACATCAGCGTAACGAGCGCTCTGGCTCTGCAGATTTGTATTGCTGTGTTTCTGCAAACAGTTCCCTCCTCTAACCTCTTGGAAATTGGATTTTGTGGGGCTGAGCAGTTTGTGTGCGGCAGATAGCAGCAGGACTGATAAGCAGAAACCTGTTTACACACTCGCTCGTATCTAACGTTACAATTGGGCAGGGGACTGCCTGAATTATTTTTTTCCCAAAACCTCTCAAACGTAATCCTTGTAGCTGAATGTCTGCTTGCTGCTTAACAGGGAGAAATCTGAACTGGACAGTTTTAATAGGTAACAAATGTGAAAATAACTTCATGTGAAGCAAAAGCATGAAAGTAATCAAATTCATCTTCAATGATAATAAGGAAGAATCAAGTGGGGATCAGTAGGGAGTAGCATGCCTGCACTCTCCTGTTCCAGGTGGTGTTTCACTTATTGCCAAGTGGGAACTGAACACAACCCCAAACACAGGTAGGAGAAAGTCCTGGCATGTCACTCTGACAGCAGCAGGGACATTCTGAGAAAGGAAAATGGAAAACAGATGGCATCAGTTAAGGATAGCAGGAATGTCCAGAGATGTCCAGGAAGCTGGTGGAGTTCATTGGCTACATCTGTGCCTTGTGGTCTGTGGGAGTGAGAACCTCCCTTGCTGCAGGTACGTGGGCACCACAATGCCGAGCTCCCATTGTTGGGGATTTCTCCAGGAGGAGCACTCTGAAACACACTTCTCTCTGTTGCTCAATATAACCCAAACCTGTCAGCCTTTAGGGCTTGCTGTGAAGGTCATCTGTGAGCTAGGCTAATTATTTCAAGCAAAGCAGCAGGCTGATGCCACTAACCTGCTCCCGGGAACTGAGCTCTGCCCAGCGCGTGGCTGTGTAGCTGCACAGGAGCTGCAGGCAATGACGGATGCAGGGGGGGTGTATGTTAAGCCCACAAATATAAACAGATCCCACTGGCATGTACCTCAAGCAGAGAGGGAAGCACACATTTTTCATAGCTGATTCATTCAGTTGTCATGAAAATGCTGTTCAAGCCAAAAGGTAGTATCTCTCTTTCCACCATTTAATTTTCTTTAATCTGCTCTTGACATTTATTGAAAGAAGTGTCTTGTGCACATCAAAGCCAAAGATTTCAAAACATCACATAAAAAAAAAAAAAAGTAAGGTCAATGCAAGAGAGGATATGATAGCAAACATGAGATGAAAGACTAGTTTCTCTAAGGAAAGTCTGTGCAAAATGAGAGGTCACACTGATCTGTGATCTGGGGGCACTTCATTTGCACCTCTAACAAGAGCTGAGAGTGGTAGGCTTTTTATGTTGTGACACTTTCAGCAATTTAAGCGAGGCTGTCCTTAACACAAACAGGTTTAAAAGTAAAAGGTGTCTTGATAACATGATTGTCATGAGCTTCTTCACCTGAGTGAAGAGTTCCCCATGTTGACTCAACTTGCTTTGCCTGGGGCAGTGCTCACAGGGCTGCAAGCAGAGCTGAGCCATCCTTTGTGTTCACCCCCACTGAGTGAGTGCTGCTGCTTCTCACATGATTAAATGAGCCAAAACACTTGACAAACTAAACCAGCTGCTGAAAATCCATCCAGTGGAAGGGCCAATCCTGCAGGATGCTTCTGGATGCATGGAGCATCCCAAATGCCAAAACTGATGAAAAAGAAATGTAAAAGATCCCCAGAAAACTTCTGCCTTTAGTTCATTTTACATGGGTAGAGGTAACAAACTGACACAGGTTAATTTATAGCTCAGTCATATGCTGATTGCAAAGTATACATTTCCAGCTAGCAATCATTAGTAAATCACTTTCCCACCGGTTCTCTTGGCACATAAAAGAAATTTCTCTCTTCCTGACATTTAAAAAAATCCTAATAAGTTATACACTCCATGACTTTATAGCATTTTTAATATTTAAAGGCAGGCTAGAATCTATAACCTCAACCTTTAACAAATGTACAGTAACGCGATGACAAATTTGCTGGAACAGCTGCTATCTTGGTACCAACTGGCATGAAGAGGAGGGATGTAATTGGCTTGTTTTCAGATAATTACCATAATTGTAGTGACACCATTTGGATCACATCTAACTGCCTTCCTGCTGCAAGTTGGATAATTTAATAATTGGCAGAATTTAGACTGGCAGTAAAGGTAAAGCCAGTGTATGGTGGGGAAGTCAGCAGGCACCTCCCTGCATGGGTGGTGCAGGCTCTGCTGCTCTTGCTGTGAACTTTAGCAAAATCTTTAGATTTTGCTGCTTTTCTTAAGTCCTGTGCCAGGCTGACATCTTTGCTCTTTTTCTGATGCTTGACCTGATGAAGCCACATTCTGCACCTTTTGAACCTTTTGATTTGAGATCAATCACTTCTGTTCAGTCCTACTCAAAACACTACTTTCTTTGTGCACTGAATATTTTTAGCTGTCCTAGTTCTGCTTGGGGCTTGTCAGAGCTCTGCACTGAAAGGGGATTAAACCACAGTCAGGTGCTTACAGACAGCAGCCAAATACCTTTCCCAGAGGTTGAACCCAGACCCTCCAGAACAGGGCTTGTTCCCCTGGCTGAGCCCTGCCAAGCTGCAGAGGTGGTGGGGAGCAGAGTGTGTCAAGCTCAGCATGATGCACTAAGGGAACTTGTCCCCTTTATGCCTTCTTGTGCCTGCTGCTTGTGGCCAGTACGAAGGGGACTCAGCACCTCCTGTGTTTCCAATCCTGACAGCTGCCCAGCCAGAGTCCCAGGAGCAGGGGGACTGAAAGGTAAGACTAGGTAGTGGTAGGGCTGCCAGGGAAAGAGAAGGTCTGGGCAGGTGCCTCTCAGGGGTGGTACAAGTACCAAGAGCTTTCCTTCAGGGCCCGTCTATGGCCTTGCCCTGCCTCCGTTTTTGCTTTGTGATGCCAAGGTGGAGACACTTGACAGTGATACTGACAGTGCCTAAGGAGAGGGCTCCACTGGAGCTTTTCCAGTCCCCAGATGAGAGAGTCTCTTTGGGCACATTTGCCTCATGCCTCATTCCTGTGGCTCTTCTGCTTTCCCTGTGCTGAACCCAGACACCTCTACCAGATGACAGAGAGGTCAAGGAGCCTGTGCCTGACCTGCATGGTCAGCAGAGTTCATGCCCAACAGGGCAAAGCAGAGTGCTTCTCACCAGTTACCATTCTGCTGTGATTCAGGTTGAACCAAGCTCTCCATCCCACGTGTGCTCTCAATGAGTACCAACAGGTGAGGTGACCTTTGCTGACTAGCTGTAGATGCAGACTGTATCTGGGGGTCTAGAGGGTGCCCATCTGATCACACCCTAGGGAGGACTTTGGCACAGAGCAGCCAAAGCACTGGTCTGTGTAATAAGCCTGTCTGTCAAGAGGATCTTGACGGCTCCATCCCAGCCTCTGGTACCTGGGCACACAAAACACTGGCACAGGGAAGGGCAGGAGGATGACTGAACAGCAAATCCCATCCCTGTTTCCCCTGGCTCTGGGGTTGGTCCATGGTGTAGCAGTGGGAAGGTTTATGGCACTGGGGCTACATGCCTGGGAGCAGCCTGCTGGTCCCCACACATCCCATCTCCCTGCCCCTCACACACAAACTGCAGGGTAACCATTTCCTTCCAGCACTCCCTCCCCCTCTGTGATTTATTGCTGCCAGGAGGCTGTGCATGTGGAGGTGGCATAAATCTCACCCAAAGGAGAGAGAAGGAGGAAATTTGCATTTGCTTCCTCACTGGCATACTGAATGCAGCTTCCCAGTTCACTGCTGGAACCCTAAGCAAGTCCCAGGGAGAAGGCTGAGGAACTTCCCTCAGTATAAAACAGGGGGCTTCCATCCCTGCTGGAGGAGTGTCCCAGCAAGGAGCAGTTCCCCATTCAGCCCAATTACCCCTAGATTAATTTCAATCCACTCCTATTTATAGTCTGTGGTATCAGCCTACATAATTCTGTAGCATTTGCAGGCTCCAAGCATTCACTGTGCTCCCCTTTAGTGATCTGCCAACAACCACAAACCCTTTTTATAGCTTTTTCCTCATTCAGACCTTTCGATCCAAGTTGCTTACATCCTCCTCCTCTGCAGTGCCTGCAAAGCACACCCTGGGTTTACAGTCAGTGTGCTGGAGTTAAAATCCTGCAAGCTGCTATGGGGAAGGAGACTACAGAAAGCAATTAGGGAGATTATGGTCAGACCACGGTCATGCTGCTGCAATGGGTCTGGATGTCCCATCGCTAGCAGCCAGCCTGGACTAAGAAGCTTTCAAATAACAGAGGATGAGCAATGAGAAAAGCCTGGCGATTGCTGTCTCTGAGATTACATTTTAACTGGAAGCCCATCAGTGTTTTCATATGTCAACAGTAATCTGCACACAAGGCAAAGCCAGAAACGCAAGAGAGCAAGGAGAAAGTGAGGTGGATACAAGACGTTAAACAGAAGCAAAAGTTGGAGGCAGTCTGCACACCTCTGCTTCTGCACTGGGCTGATGGCTGTAAATAGCATATTGAAGCAATGGAGGAAGTAAAGAATTAATTACAGTTCTGAGACCCAATCCCACTTCCAGCCACAGGCAGCATTTATTAAGATCTCACTGAGGCGGGAAAGATTGAACTTGGGACTCGGGGGACTACTAAGGGGAAAAGAATTAATCAGTTTGTCTCAAGAGAGTGGAGAAGTCAGATTAAATAAAAACTGGAAGTGAAATGAAGAGGGGAACAAAGTGGTTGGAAACCTGGACCTGTCTGAAGGAGAAGCTTTGGAATTACAGCTGGGAGCAGTCGCAGGGGCCCTAGTCCACCACTAGATAAGCTGGGGAACTTTGGGAGAAAGGCTGACAGTTTGCCGTGACTTCTTTACTAGCTTTAGAAACGCCACATTATGGCTTCTTGCTTCCTCCCTGGCAGAAGAAGGCCATGCAAGGTACCTCTAGCCCTCCCACTTCTGATCCTTCCTCGAGTGCATCATAAAAGTGGTCCCATGTCACTAGGATATGACAGCTGTTCCCCAGTCTGCTGAAATTCCCTGATAGCCAAGGCAGGGGCAGGAGGGGACACTGAACTCAGATGAATAGATGTCCAAGTCCCACATGTCCTATAGTCAACACCCTAAAAGGAAAATCTTTCCCCCTGCCTGTTTTCAGCCCAGTGTTTTCCATCACAATAACATTCAATTATTTATTTTCTAAAGTGTACAACATTTTCCTCCCTCTTTTGTGCTGTTGCTTTTCTGCCTGTCCCTCTGGGAAAGGTCACTGGGCTTCCACATTCCTGCTGTGTAATGAGCTGTAACAAATGCAGCTGATGGTGACCAGCGCTGGGGTCAAAGAGTCCTAGTGGGTGTTGAACACCAACATCACAAGGAGGGAGCCTGTCCCCAGCTTGTGAATGGGTGACCCATTGCCAAGCCCCTTCCCTTCCATGCAGCTCAGTGACAAAAACTTAATGGAAGCCAGATTAGAGAGTTTTGTCTCATTCTTTCCCCATGAAAACCCAAGCCTGACATACAGCCACAAATAAAAACTTCTCATGTAATCAAAGCAGTGAACAGGCGAGCATGCTCCCTCCTCCTTAGTAAGTTTTCATCTTCAGGAAACAGGACAGCATTCCTATTTTTCTGGCATATCCAGAAATAGCTTCTTTTGAGAAAGTCCTTATGGAAATGCAAAGTGCATATCCCAGAGGAGAGTTTCTTCAACCCCCTCCAGTATCAATTCTGGAGACACCAAAGGTCTCCTTGTTGTTGGCTGCAATAGAAACACTTGCCAATAAAACTGCTGCTTAGAAAGTTCCTGACTTTATCACATCCATCACAGTACAGCTCTGTGCCTGGCTTTTTAGCAAGCTTCCAAGTGACTAGAAATGACTGGTTCTAGTAAAGCACAGAAAACAGCAAAGCACAGAAGAGAGGCTATACTACAACAGCTGCATTGGGTAATAACCCTTAGGGTATCAAAAAGCTTCATAGAAGGGTAGCTTTTTTGCTTGTGTTATGCCTAAGAACAGTTAAAAAAAAAGGGGGGGGGGGAGGAGGAGGATTTTCTGCTGATTCTACAGTGGTACTTCCTGACAAAACCACTAAATACTGTTTGGTATGTTAGCTGAAGTTTAAAATGCACAAATAATGGTAGGGAGGGGTGTGCACTGTATTATAGCTAATGGGTTTGGAAACCTGGTGCTTTCTAGCAAAGCTAGATGCCCACGTAGTGCATCTCCACCTTCCAAACACCCTGATGCCCAGCAGTGCCTAAACCTGGTCAGTCTGACCCTGAGCACCAGCCCCTGGCTGCATGGTGCCAGTCCCTTCCCATCAAGGCAGAACTGACCTCAGATTCAAGGTGAATAAATCAAGCCACAGCTGCAGGCAAGACTAAAAACCAAATAACTCCCCCCAAGCGTGTTCCCCAACACATGCACTGTTTTTCAAGCAGAAGCCAGCCAAAGAACTGAGTGTGACTGGCACAGAAATACATTCTCCTGAACAAACTAACGAAAAGGATGTTTGCTTGGAGGTATAGATAAGACGGGAAATTACTTCTACTTCCTTTACTATGAATTTGGAGGCAGAATCTGAAAGCTGGAGGTGGAAGAGCCTCCCTGAACCACCTCTTAGGGTCCTGAAAGGCCCAATTCTCAATCTTTGGGGTGTGCAGGTGCAATTCCACCCATCAGCTTTGTTTGCAGTTGGTGCTGCCCAGTGATCCATGTACACTGAGGTGGCCATTAACTAACCAAGAGCAGACAAAATCTTCCTGTCACTTTCCAGTCAGGCTTTCCAAACACAGTGGTGAAAGACTTGATGCATCTCACTTTAATGCCCCTTGGGTTTATTGATGGATCCCCAAATTAGATCAGTAGACCCTGGCAGGCTCAGAAGTCTAGCTAGGCTTGTTACTGTAATGAAACGCTAATTGCTGCTTCTGCAGTCTAAAAAAGTGCCTTCAGTCCTGCAGCAGCTTCAGTTAAGCAGTGTTAATTGCCAAAGCTAATTATGTTGCTGTTGCTCCTAGAAACTGGTTCAGGTTAGGTCTATAAACAATAAAAACAGTACCCAAACTGCTGCAGCTTAGCTGGTTTGTGACCTGTGCAAGGCTGTGGCCCTGAACAGCTCTGGCTGAAGGCATCTCTCTGCTCTTGATGCTTTCAGCACACAGAGCACAGGCCAGGAGCTTTGTAGGAGACAAGGGCTGCGTCTTCTTAGGCAAAAGACACCACAGCAAATCTCATTGCTAAAATTTGTAGGATTTCACATTTGAGAGAAAATGCTGGAATAAAGCTTGCCTCTCCTCGGTTCTGTAAGTGCAGGTTTTATTCCTCTCTTTAAAAAGCTATCCTAAGGAGGCCTGAAATTTCTTCTGTGTTGCAGTTAGCAGAAAGCAAGAAGCAAACAGAAGATTTGGGGTTCCTCTCCTCTAAGGGAAAAAGTCCCTCCAAACACCTTTGTGGTTGTACATCCCGTGTCTGTAAATTCCCAGCTGAGCTGGTGCATTACACCAATTAAACCACCAGCACTTTCTAAGAGCTTTCTGGAAAACAAGCTCACTGTTAGGATCCAATATTTGCTGCTTAGAACACAGCCTCCTATAATTGCTCCGAAGGGGTTATGCATTGCCAGGCCCCTTGGAAACCTCTGCTTTGGGACTGGAGGCAGATGCAGCCCCGTGTTGGCAGCTGTGCTGCAAAACCCAGGGTGAGTCTTCACCAAGATGCTGGCAGCCAAACAGAAGCAGCCTGAGAGCACCACAAGGAAGCAAATTTCTCTTGAGCTTGGCCATGCTGCCTCAGTGCTCTCCTACTGGGTGCTGGAAAGGAGCAAAACAAAGAGGCCAATGCTTTAGGTTATTATTCTGGAGAGGACTTTACAGAATCCTGCTTAGGGAACATGTGGTAAAATAGATTTTATCTCAGATCCAATTAAGAGCTGAGTTGCAGGACTCAAGTGAAATAAAGGGCAGTGAATCTCAGAGACTCTATTTACATGATTTATTAGAACACTGCTGTCTGGGGGAGTGGGCGGCAGCCGCTATGCTTAATTTATGAGGACACGAGGGGGAAAGGGCTCAGTTACCAAGCTGTTGGGGGGTTCCTACCCCAGCAGTGCAAAAATTCTCCTACAACAAAGGCACTAACAGCCCCCCATGCACCAATGTTATTGGCTGTTCATGGGGCTAAATGGCATGTCAGCCACTGCTTGCCAGCACTGCTGGTGGAAAAGCACCGTTCACTTCCTCTGACTGGTTTCAAGGTTTGTGCAGAGGGAAGAGTCAAAGCTTAGAGATATAGAGGGAAAAAACAGTTAAATTCCCAGCCTTGCAGCTGAACTACCAGCAAGGAGCAGTGCATAAAGGGGGAGTTTTTGCATCAAGAAGACAAAACATGAGTCCTCTCATCTGTCTCTGAAATTTCCCATTTTAAGCATCTTCCAAGCCAGAAAAGGATATCTGAGCTGACAGCCTTGGAAGAGCTCCACCATTTGATGTTTGTGTGTTTGCAGAGGAAGCACAGAAGGATTTTCAGTGACAGATGAAATCTGCAGTCCTTCTAACATACCAGTTAAAGTGATTTTGCCTCTTGAAAGCCAAACTATAAGGTTTCTATCAAAGAGATGTTTGATATCAGGAAACTAAGAATGGTGAGAAAAATAGTGAGTGTCCATAGTTTTCTCACATTGCAGTCAGTGTTCATAGAAAATAGCTGCTTTCTGTCTTACATAGCAATGCACAGCAGTCAGGCCAGCTGCTGCTTCGCTTTGTCTTTATTTCTTTCAGAAACAGCTGATGTACAGTGGTAGGAAGACACAACCACAATCTATAACTGGTTGTTCTCAATAAAAGTGGTTTGCTGGGGTTTTTTAACACTTCAATGATGCTCTGAATATCTGTTGAAAGAGGCTCTGATGCCCTGTCATATTGCTATCACAAAACTGGGTGCTCCAGAGGAAAGGAGTCTAATTAGGTTCATTATTTATTGCTAGAGCAGCCTTAGATTTGGCAAATGCTCTCCCAGCAAGACTGTGTTCAGTTCCAGCATATGCTGTTTGGATCCATAATTTGAACTTAAAAGCTAAAAGTACTTTTTTTTTTTTTCCCCCCTAATGGGTAGATGTGAGCTTTCTTCCAAATCACTACAGGAGGTGGAATACTCTCCCGAGGGTTTTGCCTTTTTCTGTTAAGTGTTTCTCTAATGGATTTGGTGAGAAGCAGTCCTGACACAGAACAGGAGGACCAGAAATCAGCATTACAGTCACAATCTAAAGCTTCTGTTCCCAAACACCTTCTCAACTTCTCTTCATCTTATCCACTTAGTCTGATCTCTCATAAGAAAACCAGGAACCTCTCTTATTGTTTCCAAAAGCTGACTTAATTTTTAATGCCCAAAATTACAGTTAAAATATAATTTGCAGAGTAAGAGCCTTCCATTACAACTCAGGTTGCTACATTTGGTTTTCTACTTGCAGACAGGGAACCAGGGGTGCTGATGAACTGCTTGAAAGGTGACTTTCAAGTGAGACTGCGTTTAACAGAGTCATTTGTGCACCTTGCTGCCTAAGATGCAGCCACAGAAGTATCTCCAAGGGTTGTTATTCCTGAGTGACCACTAACACAGCTCTCAGAGGCACTTGAAACATGACACAGTAAGAACAACTGAGGCGTATGGGGAGTTCTAGGCAATTGCTCTTGCTGTCAACGATGATGTGATCTCTCATGTCCCAATTTAGGGGACACAAGAGAAACAGCAGAAAACATGGGTTTACGTGAAGAGCAAGAAAAATGTTAGATAAACGCATCAGTAGTTAAGTCTCTGCAACAGAAAGCTGCTGTGATGTTTTCCCAACACCACTTCATCCAGTTCCTAGGTTTAAGACAATAATCCTACAGTTCAGATCTGTCTTCCTCAGTAGTGCTTTGGCATAGACCACATTTAGGGGGTCTGCACACACTTCTGTTTTGCTTTTAAGAAGACAGGAACACACAGTGCTACCCCTAGAACAGATGGGGATGGTCTGCTCTTGCAGGAGTGATAGTGCTTGAGTTTCACTAGAAATCAGAAGAGGGAATTCAGCCTCTCAGGAAAACAGAGATGTACTTCAGAATTAAAACCAGGTCTCCTGAGCCACAGACAATGCTAATCCCACCACTCCTTCTTATTAGAAAGGGTCATTTCTCCATTTTCCTCATCCAGACTCACAATGGCAAGCGAGAAGATGCCTGCAAATTTAGCTAAAAGCTTTCAGCCACATTCCCATGAGCACCAGTGCAATGGCTCTTGCACACGGGTGCCAAAAAAAGCATTATTTGATATACAGAACATTTTCACAGTACAGGGCAGAAAGTGATTTAATTCCTTCCCCAGCTCCGTTCCCTTTGCTAGCCCTTCCAGGAGAGTTCATGGAGGTTTTGTTGGAGTCACATGGGACACCAGTTTCCAAGCATGACTCCCTGAGGTGCAGGTAGAAGTACTGTTACTGCAAAATAAGGGCTCAGTAAGGAGCTCCCTTTCCAACTTACATGAGCAAGGCTGCCAGCAGGGAAGCATTAGGGGCAAAATGGTTCCTCTGGCTCCCTTTGAAGAGCTTGACTTGGACACAGAGCCTGTTTTATCACATTACTTTAGGAAGTCAACAGGTAACCCAGACCAAACACTAGAAAAGTTAGTGTAACATTTCAGGGTCTCTGTTTTATCAAGTTATTCAAAGTTTGGCAGTCAAGTAGCGACTGTGAACAACCAACCATTAGCATTGTTAGCATTATTATTATTTACTGTCCTGAAACATCTAATACTGTCTGATGCACAGCAGGGGGAAACAATAGGCAGGCACTACCTCCCAGAAACCTAAAGCCCAGATTTAACACAACAAAGCAAGAGAATTTGTTTGGTTGGGTTTTTTCCATCTTTCCCTCACCTCCCATCAAAGTCACCATGAGCTCTCAGTCGGAGCACAGCACTGTTATTGACAGTTAAAAAACATAATGTGAGAACAAAATCCACAACCAGTGGCTTTGCTAGGCACTGGAGTACCATGCACAAGGCAGCAGAGACCCTCACTCAGCTCCTTCTGGCAGTTTCAACTCCCACATTTTGCATCACAGCAGGCCTGGCTGGCACATACCTGGGGCTGTTATCGTGGCTCAGATGACAAGCAGCACCATGAGCTGGGATGGTCTGATGAGGTGTGAGCCCTACTTCATACTTAAATGGGCAGGTACAACTCCAAAAACCAGCAATTGCTTGGCTCCTCTCTCCCCTACTCAGTCCCCAGGCACTCACAGCTTGCTCCTGCAGTGCTCCACACCCAGCAGGAAATCACCTTGTAAAGCCCCTGGCTCTTATTCTCCATCAAGCTCTCCCCCCCACCCCTGCTGACAAACTCATCTTTAAAAACTGTGTCAGCTGCGAGGTTGCAGATGGTCGCATTTGCATCAAACAACTTTTAAATTATCATTCAAATTAAATTAAATTGAAAATGCAATGAGCTGTTCCTGTAGATCTAAGCTCACACAGACGAGTTAATGAAGGTCACATTTGTACCCAGTGAAGAACATTTAAACTGTATGATGCCTAGCATGCTATGCTATTAGAATAACATGTCTTTCTAAATAAGGATAAATTACTCTTGAAGGCCTTGTTCAGGGTTACTCCCTATTCCTGGGAAGGTTGGTCTTTGGGATTTTGTAGATCAAACAGGAGGAGTTGTGCTGGGTCCCACAGAACACCAGCAGAACTTGTTGGCCGTGCAGTGTGGGGCCTTGAGCATCAGTTTGAGCCATGCAGGTCCCACCTGCTCTCCTTGCCTGAAGGCCAAGCCAGGCAAGCATGGGAAGCCTCATGTTACTCGGCTGAGAGGCACTCCTTCAACCAAGGGAGCTATGGTTTTGCAAATGTGCAGTCTGCACGCCTCTGGTTGTAATTGCCTCATTTACATGCACAAAACTGTGTGCCTTTTGCCTTGCTCCATGTCTGCAGTCGTCTTTGAAAAACTGCCCTGTAATGGC
This sequence comes from Indicator indicator, assembly GCF_027791375.1. NCBI lineage: Eukaryota > Metazoa > Chordata > Aves > Piciformes > Indicatoridae > Indicator > Indicator indicator. The sequence goes on from NC_072039.1 coordinate 4,109,601, forward strand.
TTCTGTGACATCCGTCATCTTCACGGCTCTGTGTTGTCACAGCCATGTCACACAAATTAACCATACCTATTCCGTCTGCTGAGATGAAAAATGTAACCAGTGTGGCAAAGCACAGCCTGCCTCCTTGCCAGGCTTCCCATGGCTGCTCTGACACCAGGCTGAGCTCCAGCAAAACTCTGGGCAAGTGCAGGAACTGGGCACTTGACTGAGTGACCTGAGTCCAGGCAACCATAGAGCAGCAACCTGAGCAAGCCAATGCCAAGCAGAAACCTGTAGTTACTGCTCTTTCTCTCTCCTTTGCCTGATCCTGTGCCTTACCTACAGCTGCTGCAGGCCACATCACATGCGCTGTCCTGAGAAGTGAAGCATCATTAAGTAGATGGAAATAAACAGCAAAAATACACACCAAATGTTCCTTAGCAACAGAGATCTTGTTTTCACACCTTCTCTGTTCCACACTCAGGTGTGAAGTCACTGAGAGACCAGAGAAACCTGTGAAATGGAGAGTAATAATTGGTGAGATTGCTGGCATCTGGAGATAGTTTTCACCTGCAAAGTCTTAAAACTGTTGGTTTGCTACAGTAGTAGTAGCAGCATGCTGCTCTCTCACAGCAAAGGGCCATCAACAGGGGACTAATTCACTTGCTTTAATTAGCCACCGAGGTTTTAGTTACTTGAAAGTGCCTGAATGCATCCAAAAATCTTAGAAAGCACATGTTATAAAATCCACCCATCCATGTTTCGGATATAGTCTAACAAAAGCACTCAAGTCACAGCTGAATGCAGTTGATAATTCCTTGCCACAAGAATTCCCAGATTCAGTTACTGAGCTGAGGACACTGGCTAAGAGGGTTAACCTCATCTGTGAAATGTGCTGCTGAGAGGTAGTGTTGTACCTTTGCTGACTCTGGGAAGAGCATTGCTCAGATTTTTTCCTAAATGCTCATAATGGTTGTAAATCTGAGAAAAGCCCCTTTGATCTCAGTGGATGATGATCTCATTTGTATCAGCACAACTGAGAACAAAATCTGGACCTGAGTGTTCTACTCAAAGCAAGCTTTTCTGTGATGGCATCTGAGAAATTGCAGCAACTGGAATTAAACTATTTTACATAATCCATTCATAAGATACAGCTCATAAATAAGAGTAGGAAAACAAAGTGTCAAGCCAAACTGATTAAAAAACAAGCTTGAAAAGCTGCCTTACAAATGAGAGGCACAATAGTAGCTCAGCAGTGAATGGTGATTTACTCTCTGGTTTGTAAACCAATTTATTTATCAATAGTTGAAGTTAAAGATTATGCAAAAAATAACAAAGCCAAGGATATGTGACTGGGAGAAATGCATTACCAGTGCTGCCTAGTTGGATTCAACAAAGGAATTGTAGGCTTTGTCTTCTCTTTGATAACTGCAAAACAACCTCCATACAAAGCCTCTGGGCATGGGAGTAGACTTCTCACCCTAGTTTCTGTGCTTCCTCTTCAGCAGCACTGGGAAGTTGAATTAAATGGCCCTGATCAAGGAGGTCACAGACTTCATGGGTTTTACTGATGCCTTTTGCCACCATTGGCTGCTGTGGTATGTGGCAAGCCCCTGGCACTGACACAGCTCAGTTACCATCCCCTGAAAACTCAATGACTTTTCGGAAGAGACAAAGACTTTGAGTCTTACCATGGAGTTCTCTTGCACAGCATCAAAGTGTTGCAAATAGGAGCCTGTGCACTGCCAGTTCATGTCCTCCTAGGAATTGCTATGGGAAGGAAAATTTTCCTTTTTAGATGTTCCATTAGAAACTGCTGATGCAGAATCCATCCAATCCATTAAAAGTCCATTAAGTCTGTAAGGCTGCTGTTTGTTTTCCTGTGTTGTCTGAAGAATTTGGAAGGCCACAAGCTGGATGTTGCCTGTGGCAGATTCCCCTGTGTTGGCTGGCTGTGCCTTTTGGCTGCAATATCCTATATGCAATATGGTTATGTGAATTTGAAAAATGAGAGGATACAAGGCACTGAATGGCCAGGCCAGTGCCTTTGAATTATGCTACACAAAAGTGACAGCAGTAGAAGACAGATGACAAATGAAGCCCAAACAGCTTGGCCCAAAAATACAGCATGCCATTTTACATCAGAACAACTCTGAGTCTGAGACATTTGCTCTTTAGTCAGTTATGAACTGTAGATTCATCCCTAATAACTACATCAACAGGTAACACTTTCTACAATTATAGCTACATATACATTAAAATAAGTTGGGTACTGAGTGTACTTTGTATATTGAGCTGAATGAAAAAATCACATTGGATTAATGTCCCAGAGCATTTTATGCACTTGTATTAACACATCAATTTTAACTGATATGCAAAGGGTAACTTCAGGTAGCACCAGGAAATAGCTATTTCTAAGATAAAACAAGGCACAAAGGATGCTATGCTATCTGCAATGATCAGGGGCTTTAGGCAGAGCAGACAGGCTAGGACACAGGATTTATCTTTGTAATCTATGTCAGTCCAAATGGAGAGTCTAAGCCAAGGTTGTCCCAACTAGCAACACACAGTGATGATCTTTTGATGAAAGCTGATGACAGCCTGTTGTGAACTGGTGAGGTATAAACACGCAGCATCTCAGCCTCTTGCAAATACACCTGGTGCAGCACAGAGGTCAGACACTGAGTATGTGAGACGCTTGTCTGGTTTGTTACAGCCTCCTGGGAAATTTGTTTAGGTTTGGTTAACTTGACTTTTAAATGAAGGCATTCTACGGAAGGAAACTTCCCTGAATGACAAGTCTGATGCAGTTAAACAAACCCATTTTTGAATGCAGAACTCCAAACATGATTAAAATGCAGGTTTTCCAATGTATATTTCATCAAGGCTAACCATGAGCAATCCTTTTAAAACATTTCCTTTGATGGCTGGCTGTTTATTTGGCTTCAGTGAATGCAGGTTTGGTGAAAGAGTGTGTCAAACAGGTCAAGAGGCGAGACGGACACTGTGCCCTGGAAGCTCAAGCCTTTATTATTTGGTCTCCATGGGATTTCCTTTCCTGCATGGAAAAATGTGTGGTAATGCCATAGCAACAACAAAGGAACAAACATAGCAGGACATATCTCTGCTGTTAGAGGCTTAGTAGGCTGCATTTCATAAATGACTGCATTTCCAGAACAGTTGTTTTGCTCAGAGTAGTATAAACAATGAGAAGCTGAACTAAAGGCGCAAGAAATAAGGATGAGCAGCTTTCCATCTTCCCTTTGAGGATTTGTCTGTAAGGCAAAAGGAGCCTTATAAATTTTAAGAACAAGCTGAAAAACCCTCATTTTAATTTTAAACTGATTCCTCTCGTCTCATACCAAACTTATAAAAGGGGCATCCTTAAGCCCCACGAGAAATCTCTCTCTCCCTGTGTGGGTAAGCACAGCCAGCCAACCAGTTCCCACAGACAAAATCTACTGCCTGCTTGGTAGGCAAAGGGACTTCACTTAAGGATTCAGGGGCTAACTGGCCCTCAGGGAACTGGGATGTCTATGGAGATTCACAAAACTGGAAGAGGTTTCCCCAGGTGAAGCAGTTTAAGGCTGGGCAGCTCCCCAGGGTGAAGGTTCTGCTCTTGGATGGCATGGGCCAGCTCCTGTGCAGTGTGTGCCATAAGCTGCCTTTTATTTTTTTTTCCTGTGGATTTGATCTCATATTTCACAGGAACACAAGACTCAGCAGCAGCACTCTTTCAAGCCTTTTGCAAATGGTAGATCAACATGATTTATCAAAATCAGGTTATAATCATGACACTGATCTGTCAGCCAGCAGCCCCAGAGGAAAGTTTTTGCAGCCCTCCTATAACCTTTAAAATCCTTGACATGAAATGCAAGGCTTCATAAGCTGCTTCCTGACCTTATGTATAACCTTCCTTTCACAAGCCATTACTCTTCAGACAGTGAGCCCAGATAGCAGAGCCCATCAGCACCTATTTTGGCTTAAAACTCAGTCTAGCACTTTATCAGAGGAGACCAAAGTCATGCCGTGAAAAGATGTAAGAGGAGAGTGTGTAAGAGGGGAAAAATCTCTCTGTTTTTCAGGAAGAATAGTTAACTATAACTACATTTCATAGGTGTCCAGGTTTTGCTGCAGCAAATCCCAAAAACTGGATTCCAGCACCCTCACTTACAAACCTATTCTACATACACGGGATCTCCAAAGCAGTACCTCAAACCTCGATCTCTGCCCACTCCTCCTGCTCTGTCCAGGATACTCAGTTGGTTGTTTGGTGTGATTTCATAATATCTACTTCGTAGCTGACCTGTTCTGCTCAGATCAGTTCTCAAGGGAAAGTGCTGAGAGTCAGAAGTTCCCTGCCCTTGTGCAGAGGGGACAAGTGCTCTGTGTCTTCCCTGGACCAAACCCTTCAATCATTGTCTTTGAAGCCTAAATCACAGTGTATTCAGGCTCTTGTCACAAAAGAACATGACCATTTAATTTATAACTCACCTAGTATCACACTGCCTTTGGTTTCTTTGAAAGGAGTGGCCAAAGCTGGAGTAGTATCCAGAGCCCATCAGAAAAGCTGATGGCAAGAGGTCCTAACATGCCTTGGTAATTACTGTGAGCATACAGATATGGGTTTTGTTCAAAAGATTCCTTCATAAAGAATAATAACTGCACTAATTATGTGAATTCTCTAACAGTTCAATACATGTCAAAATCATTTCATGAGGCATAAAAAGAAATATGGTGAGATTAACACTTAAACAGATTGGAAACAGCTGGGTTTAGAAAATGGATTGGTTAGACAGGCAGCTTTTGCAGGGCTTTGCAGGGTTATTTCCCCCTTTGGATTAATCTGCTCGACTACAGAATAAGTATTTTTCTGACCTGCCAACAGAGACAATATTAATAGTTTCTAATTCTTTAGTCAGCAGAACAATAAGGAGAATGTGTGCTTGGGATTGGATAGAGGGGAGTCTTTATGATCCTCCAACATCCCTTTAAATTCTCCTTCTGACACTTGCAACAAAACAGGCACTTTTTGGTATGGGAAACACAGGGCACACAAAGAAAAAGGAAAAAGAAGGCTGCCACCTTTAAATGCAGAACTGCACTTAGATTTATGGGGCTGTGGCTTAGGAATAGAATAACAGCTGATATCTTCTTATGGGTGACGGAGAAAAAGCAAATGTATTTCGTGTACTATTAAGTACTGCTATACAATGATCTCAAAGAGATAATAGATGGACTTTTTTTTCATTAAAATGCCATTAACAAATGGAATGGGTGGGAGGAGCCATTGTCTTGAGACTGGTAAATGACCTGATCACAGGTGAGTAATAATAATTGTGCATCAGCAGTGATCAGTGCCAACTTGACAGATAGCTGAGATTTGACCAGCAATATTTGGCATCAAGCCTCATTTCTATGCATCCAGCTTTACGACTTCTATCTTTATTACCCAGTGCATTTTCTTTTCTGAGAGCAGTCTGATTGCTACTAATCTTCTAGCCTGTAACCTAATGCTCTTTCTTTAAATGAAGTCCCCATATTGTTGATAAAGAGTCATTGTGTTCGCTTATCTCCCTCCTCTCCAGAAATGATAGCAGGAAATCTGACTTCTCAATTAACCTGTGCCAAATTCGAATCATTATGATCAAACTGGTTGACGTGTTTTTTTTTTCTTTCTTTAATCTGGACTGCTTGAAACTCAGTGGGAATTAGGATTTGTGGATCTCACCAGAGCCTGTGTCAGGGATTGCTGTGGTGTACATAAATGAGAAGCCATTTTCTTGTCATCCTTACAAATTGCTTCTCTTTCTTGAAATTTTTGAAGGAGGAATGAACATGGCACTGTGTGTCAGGCAAAGCAACAGAAATGAGATCATTTACACCATGGAAAAATAATGGCTGCTGCAGAGATGTAGCAAACAAAGGCGAATATGGCATAGATCTGTCTGCAAGACAGGAGCCAGGCCCTCCCCAAATTAATTACAATTATTATTTTAAATGTCTTTTTCTAGGATGCTATGTTGGCAGGTGAGAATGAAGACATTCAAAACCCAATATAATTGTGTCTGTTGCGTCTTTTCCTGTTGCGTTCTTTCCATATTAAAGTATAATCTATGGCTCACAAATGCCACATCCCATATGGGAATCTCATCAAAGGCTGAGGAAAAACTAGATGAGTAAGTAGTCAAGAAAGGCAAGATTTTCCAACCAAGCCAGCCCAAGAGATGTGTGGGCTGCTGGCTGGGAGCACATCCAGCCCACCAGCCTTGACATGGCCCCTATGTCCTGGGCTTTCCTCTACTCTGCTCCATGGGGACTTCCTGGAATAGGGACATCCTTCTCCGCCATGGCTGCTTTCTAAAACCTGGTGTTAGGCACTGTCTCCCCTGCATAGCTTTGAATTAAAGTGGGGCTTAACCTGGAGGAATAAGGCTTGTTCTAATTCCTTGACATTTTACATAGATAAACCAAGATGTATAATTACAGAATGTTTAATTAAAGACTGCATTTAAGATGATCAAAATGTCTCCTCCATTGAAAAGCATATAAATTTCATTAAAATATGGATACCTAAGAAAAAAAGATTTAGATGCTAAATGGAAACCCTGCCATTACCACCTCATCTCCTTGATGCTCTTTGAGTTTTGACGGGAAGGGTGCTGGCAGCAGATCCTACTCTGATTAATACATTTCTGTTTAAGATTCCACCTGTAATTAGCCACTGTAGGAACATGAGGAGTTGGCCAGGTTTAAATATCATGCCCTGAATATCTCCTTTATTCACCAGATAGGCACTTCAGATATTTCTCTTGTTCAAACAGAGATCTGAAGCTGCAGTTCATGGAGGGCTCTTCTGGGCTATGTTTATCTGGCAAGAGGAAGCCTTTTCGCACACACAGAGGTTGGTACAAGTCACATTTTCCATCTCCCCACTACAGATTAAAGCACAAATTAAAACTAATGCCATGAAATTAAAAGGAAAAAAATGGACACAATACAAAACTTTAGTTTGTATTCCACAAAAAAGTAAGGAAGGAGTTGGATCTGGGTAAGCTGTGGGCTAGCAGCAAGGATAAAACTAACAGCAAAGAGAAAATAAATGAATGTCTGAAGGAAAACTTCAGAGTGAGGTGGCACAGGTGAGGGATTGTAGTCGTGGTTATATACAGCTTTGAAGAGGACTGGGTAGCAATACAGGCTTTTGGCATTCTCTTTGAAAACCAAGACACTGCCTGGAGAACGTAACTCTTGCTTTCTGACTGTCATGGGTGAATGCTTTGTAATGTTGGGGTTTAGGTAGCTTTGCTGGTAGGAGAAAATTCTTGCTAATCTTTACACTTCACAAATAGATCTGTCCATCAGGAATTTGTTTCAAGATACATACTTGTACTGACTGCCATGTGCAAGATACAAGGTAAAACTCCAACTCAGAGGTGGATGCTTGTCATAAAAATATTCTTCTGCTGAAGGTTCCAGCAAACTTCAACAAATGCTTTCTCTTCCATCCAATATTTATGTTTTCCTTGCTAGATTCAGTTTAAATTCACACTATTTCAGGACCATCTTGTAATGTTTGTGCAGTATTTCAAAGCACCTCCCAGTAAAAAGGCATTAAGGTAATCTATGACACTATAAATAAGAGGCTTTTTTAAGAAAGTCCTTGAGTCATTTTGCTGTAATGACAGCAGGCCTCATTAAACAGCTGCATGCACAGCACAGGCTGGGGCTGTTCGCAATGCTAGCTGCCTGCACTTTCTAACAGCCCCAAATGTGACCCCTGGAAAGACAGCAGTAACTGAGAGCTGGGACTTATATTGGGCTGCAAAAGGAGCAGGAGTGCCAAAGTTGGCCTCCGCCCATGATGGGAAGCAGTCTGGGCAATGGCTGGGGTCCTGCCTCCCTTCCCCTCTGCTTAACGCTTTGTTACTCAGTTCTACTGTGCTCAGCAGGGTGACATTGTCCTGTACAGGACAGCCACACCACAGCTCACCTCTTCCCAAAGGAAATCCCTTGGCTGTTTTGTCCAGCATCTCCCAAGTGGTGTTTCTGTGTTGGTGCCTTTCTTCCTGGTGTGCTTAGCTGTGTGTTTTACTTGTGCTGGTTTAGTTGAACATGTTATGTCTCCTGCAGAAAGTGGAGCCATGGCTGCCTTCACTGTGTCCATGTAGTGAGCTACCTGGCGGTCAGGACTAGGAAGATCACAAGTGCTCTGAAGGGCACTTTCCTCCTCCTGCTTGTTGTACACACAATCAAACAAATCAAGCTTGAGAAAATCCTATAAAGAGCTGAAAGAACCCAGTTGAGAATTTGTTCAATTAACCTGCTGAAAGTTCAACTCTGTATTATACAGAGGCAAACCATGCAAGCCAGGACACCCAGGCACACAGGGGTTTAATTAGGGCTTTGTAATTTGCCACTGGACAATCTGCACTAGGGATTTGTCTGAGGGGTGATATCCTCCATGGGTCACTGAACACAGGTGAACAGTTGATAAAATATTGTTCCTCCAGCCCTTCACTTTGTACAGAATATCAGGCTTCCAGGCTCCTGAATTAAAGCTGTAAATTTGAACTGTCAAAGCCAAAAGATGTTGGACCAGGCAGCAGGTACTTTTATGACACTTCCTTATTACAAGCACTGAGATGCAATTGCTCATAGAGGGCATTAAATCAAGCTGTGGACAGAAGCTGTGACAGAAACACTCCAGGTTCCAGCCTTCCTGCAGGCACTGGCAACATACTTGCAATTAACCTGCATGGCTGGGGAGCTAGGAAGTGGAGATGCTTCTCTTTTGGATGGGTTTTGCCATCCCAAATTTAACTGTGCACGTGTGACTCTGACCAGTTGCAATTATCTTAATGGACCATTAATGAACTATTATCTAACGAAGCCTATGGAGCCACTGTTGCAACACACTTGTGAGACAGCATCTGCTGTGTTGCCTGGTTGGGTATGTGGTGCTCCAGTAAGAGCTCCAAAATGGTATAAGACACCATGTCCAGAAACACAGGAGAAACAGCAAGTCGACAAAATTAATGATGCTAGAAGACTTTGTTTCTTACCCAATCCACAGCAGTCCAGCAGACAGCTGAGCAGTGTTGTTGACTGAAGCTTGCCTGTTGGTGTTGCGTTAAAGGCTTGGTGTGGACATGCCTCTCAGGACAGCAGAGGCAGACATTGTGCAGTCAGCATCCTTCACCCAGGCTGTGGCTTCCAGATCAGAGGAGTTTACTTGGGCTTTGTTGTTAATTGCTCCACTCATTCCTTCTTTGTAGTCAATCAAATTTAATTCTGTCTGTGGATCCAGCAATTACATGTCCTTGTTTTTATGTAGGGCTAATAGACCACCTAAGGCTTCATGTAAATTAGTTAATGTTTTCTCCTGCAAAGCTGGCATTTTTCCTGCATTATGGTGGCAGGTGCAAAATGTTCCCTCGCAAAAGCATATGGTGAGTTGCTGAAGTACAACAAATGCTTATGGGTTTCTGAAGGACAGGGTTAAAGGAGCATGTTCTTTATGATCACAGTGTTAATTTTATTGTTCTTCCATAACCTGAAATGCCTTAAAATCACTGCTGAGAAAGCAGATATGGGACATGGAGGCAAGAAATTGCTTAAGACAAATGGGAATGGCAATGCTGGGCAAGCAGCCTGAAAAGGAGCATGGATCATTGTCTGTCTTGCACTGCAATACAAACTCATGGAGCAAAGATTTTAGTCCGGCTGCATAAAAATGAAGAATTCTTTAGGGAAAGATAAACTGGTGCTGTTGAATATTAATCTGCTAGTCACACTGCTGGGGAATTGTGGTTCTTTGTTGATAACTGGGGCCTAATGAGGTCAGTAGCAACATTTCTGTTGACTCAATACAGGCAGGATTTCATTCTAATTCTTTAAATGTTATTTCCTGTAAATAATCCTGGTTTGAGTTGAAGAACATTTTTAAATGACACTTTATTTCTGAGTGCATAACTATAGTGCATTAATAAATCATTAGCCAAGCTAAATAACTACTGTTTTCTGATTATGTTTCAGCCTTCCCACTTATTTCTGGTTTTCCTCTTTTTCATGTTATGTCGAAAACAAGTCAAAACTCCACATTTCCTGGCAATTTGAGGATGCCCACAAGAGGGTAACACATACTCCTCTCTCCACCAGACAACCCCTGCTGTGTGTTCAGGCAATTGTGGAGTCAAAAGCACAGCATTAATTCAGCTTTGGTTGCCTTCACTTTCTGCTGATCCCATGAAATTGAAAAGGAAAGTGGAAAAAAAAATATAATCAAAAGATCCCATCACATTTTCTTCAACTTAAAGCACTAACTATCATGTTATGCAAAAGCCTGAGGTAAGCCACAGAGTTGGACCTCTTACATGGCAATTTCCTTGAAGAGCTGCTGGATCACATTTTTGTATGGCTTTCTCCTACGCACAAGTATTTTATTGCATCTATTTATCCCAGTGACCTGGAACTCATTTATCTGACAAAGATATTTCCATGCCTGAGCCTCCAAATGCACAGGGAAGAGTATGACACATCTGCTGTTACTTTTTCCTTTCTGTGGCTGATTTGAAAATGAACACTAAAGAACTAAGTGCACAGGGGTTGCACATCATTACTAGGAAACACCAGGTTGCAAACTTCTAGTTGGAAACAACTGTGCCAAATCACAAAATTAATCTGACTGTGATGAGTAGGGAGGACTGCAGGCAGTGGGCATGCAGCTTTTGTCAGGCACTAAAAGCACAGGGTGGGATTTAAATCAGCTGATGAAAAATCTTGCAAACCTTCTAACTTGTTCCCAAGTCCCTCAAACAGGAATTGTACTAAGACCTTTTATCTTCTCCAGAGCAGACTGTCTAAGCAAACAGCAGAGATGTCTTCATTTGGAAGCTTACTCTTGTGCATTTCCAGGCTCTGAAATGAATGTGGGGCTTCTTTGTGCCTTTATCAGCAAAACCCTACAGGAATTAGGACAGAATAAGTGCTTCTAAGTCCTGGAGCTGTGCTGAAACTTGCCCTTCTCTTAGATGGAAAATCAGTTGAATGTATGGAAACTCTTGGCCCTTGATGGCTGCTGTGTGCGCTTGGGGTTCATCACCTGCCCTGCCTAGATGCACATCACTGCTGCCAGAAGAAATGAGTATTTCCCTGATTAATCAGTGGTCCTCAGGGAACTGCTCTTTCTGCACATATATTATGATCATTAAGCAGCCTTGCTGTCCTGTGCTTGGGGCAGGATATGGAAAATGCAAAGTAAATTGTGCAAAATGTACTGTTTATTAGACACATTTCTCTGTATCTCGTTCAGTAATGGTGCAATTCAGTATCCTGAGACAACAAATGATATATTTAAGTTGATTTTTCTCTGCTGCCCCATAAATGCTATTAACTGAAACATTTAAATGCAGGAAAATGGAGACACTGTGGGGTTATTTTTGTCATCCTTCAAAGAAGCCCCTGCTATGGAATAACCAGCCCTGCCTGTGGCGTTTCTCACTGCTGTGTTGTAGGGCCAGCAGTCTCAGTGCTGGTGCCTGCAGCAAAGTGGAGGTCCCAGCTCTCAGCAGGGTGGGAGGCACTGGGCAGGCACAGCTGAGCAAGGGTGCCTGAGGCTGGACACTCTTTACCCACTGGAGTCAGAAAAACCCATCTGCAGGGCTGCCATTCCTTCCAAAAGCATCCTCACACCCCACTGACACACATTGATCCACTAAGTGACTGCAACCTGCCAAACCAGCACAGATTCTCTGGAAGGTTTGCTGGTCTCTCTCTGATCTCCTGGCTCAGCCAACCCAACCCACTCCTGACATCTCACATGGGACAGCTGTGCTGGGCAGCATCTTTGGCAGGGCCAGCATAGCTGGGATCCAGCAACAGCACAGGGGCAGGACAGAGGATAGTCCTTCACTGTATTTGAAAGCACAGCTTTCACTTTGCAAGTGAATTACTGGTTAAATCATATTTGACAGACTCCGGAGTAATTGCTGTGAGAGAAGTGCTTGAGTTTAGGAGGCAGGCATGCCTGTGAGTTCACCTGGGTGGTTCATCCCATCCAAGCAAGCACCTCACCATTGTGTGATATTGGACACCTGATTAAACAGCATATTAACATTAATAGGTCCCCTTTCCACTAGCATAACCACCTCATTCTGGTACTGCATAATGCTTGCCTGTCCTATTTCAAAATACATTATTTGCCTTCAGGCAGCAAGGTCTGTCTGCTTCCTGCCAAGCTTCTGAAGAGGGGCAATCATGCCATTGACAGCCTCTCATGCCACAGAGTGCATGAACCAGATCTCTTTATAATTTCTTTCTTTCCTTTTGTCCATGTTTAGCCTGTATCCAGGGGTAAACTGTGGCAGTTGCCCCCTGATGATCCCTCCCCAGATGAGAAAAGGGATCAGGAAAAGGAGAGAAGATCCCCGGGCTGAAATGAAAACAGATTCAATGAAACAGCAAAACTAATACTGACACAGTTATAAAGGATATAAAGTGAGCCCAGTGAGCACATGGTGGTCACAACAAACAGGAAAGCAGTCCTCAGGAGCAGAATGGTGCCTGAGCCCCTCCAGGGATGGCAAGAAACAGGAGAAACCTCACCCTCCCCAATTTCCCCAATTCATGGTATGGGATACACCTGTAGTCAGCTTGGGCAGCTGCCCTGGCTGACTCTAAACTGCTAATGGCTGCCTGTGGCTGGCTTGTGTTTCTGTCCCTGCCAAGCCAGAAGACCTTTCCTTCATCTTCACACTCTGGTTTCTATGGAAGGGAAACTCAGACCTGCAGGCTGGATTAGGACAACCAATGTGGAGGCTGTGTCCTGGGCTGAGACAGATGGAGAGAGAGGGGGCACAGGGCTGGCTGGTGGCAGAGTCTTTTGCTTTGCTGTCTTAACCACAGGAGCATCAGCAGTTCCTGCTGCCAACACTTACTGCTTAGCCAGACAGAGCTGAGAGGTGACTGCACAGGAAAGCAGCCATTAAATGCTGCTTGCATCTCCCCTGCAATCACAGGGTTTGAGTGGCCCTGCTGCCCCAAGCTCTGCATGGTGCTTGGAGCCAAAATGAAAGGAAATGGGAAACTGTGACTCTGTTATTTCAAAGCAGATTGCACAGAAGTTAGTTGCTGCTAGAGGGAAGAGGTCTGGTCCTTGCAAGCTGACCTAAGACTTGTGCTCATCTGTGACGATCTTTTGCTTTAGGAAACTGAACAGAACCAAACCCACTGAATGGGAGAACCTTCCACAAATTTCACCTTCTAGAAGTCTTTCCACTAAAACTTTCCTCACATGAATGAGAATTTGGCTGTCTGATATTTGCCCCTGCTGGGCCTATATTGATTTCTTTTTTAAAGATGAAAATGTATCATGCAGTGCACTTGAAAAATTAGATAAACAAATCAGCCTGGAGCTCAATATAATATGTAATTTTCAAAATGCTACCTAAAGACTAGGTGAAAGAGAAGAGAAATATGCAAATTTTTTATCACAAGATCTGAGCTCAGAAACTGGCTTCACTGCCCTGACCCCCTGGACTGAAAGACACCACTTTTCTGGCACTCTCACATATTACCAAAGTCATCTGCACTCACCAGAGAAACTCAGAATTCAGAACTGGAGTTTCAGTAGATAAAAAACAGAAAAGAGAGGCTGATTTGCAGGGTTTTTTACATAAAAATGTATTCAAAGACATTTCCAATGCACATGTCTCTGGCTATGGCTGGGGTGCTTAAGTAGTTTGGTTTTCAGGAAAGATCAGTGTTTATTTTATCGGAACATTTAATCTCCTCTTAAAAAAGAAACCCCTGAAAATAAGTAAAGTTAAGTGCCAAACAGCAGCATTATTCTTTGTATTAATAAAACAAAGGGAATAATACAGATGTCCTTGAGAGTAACTATTTCTTACAGAGATAAGGTGGTGATTAATGGGAAATTTGTTCTTGCCAGAAGTGGCTATCAAGTATAAGTAAATAAATGGTATGGTTCCATTCTTGCAGTCTACCTACCATAAATATTATTACTCTGGTAATAGGAAGCTGTAATACTGCTAGCCATTCAAAGGTGGAGATTCTCAAAACCCCCTTACCCTTAAGGTTATTCTGTTGATGATGTCGTTTACTGTGATGCCACAGGAAAAACAAATGGCACGGAAACCAATTCAATTTAGTTTTAAAATAATTTCCAGAAGAGAATGTTATTTTCTGATGGTGTCACTGCCCCTTGTCAAAATTAACCAAATATCTTAACCTGAAGAAATGGAATGGCCTTTATGAAGCTGGATTTTTAAACCTGATAAATTGCTGGAACAAATAAATATAGGTTATGTCCCTTCTGATGCATTTTAAGACATGGTACATATCCCTGCAGCAGCTCACCTCCCTGCTAAGCACTCAGTGGGAAGCAGAACATTGCTAGAGGCACTGACCTCCTGCAGTCCTCTTTAGCACTTGCCTGAAGTTACTTGCACAAGATAGAGGATTGCCAATGCTGCCTTAACTGGAGCTAGAAAAACCCCTCCCCCACAAAGACATTCAGTTGCTCCCATAGTTTATTTATGGATTTTTTTATTTCACTGTCCAAATATGTTAAGTTATTGTGTCAAGAAATATATATGATGATCGTTTCTTAGCTGCACCACTTGAATAATTGTATCAAAGTGTAATAACGTTATAGAAGGGATTTATTAACCTGATGAAGTAACTCATTAAATCCTTCAAATGTGGGCCTTTTGGTATGAGTGAGATGGGAAATGGAGCAGCTGGGCCAGCCTGATAAAAATGATCAGATATCCCAAATCACTTTCATTTAGATAATAATTTTGGGCATTGCTATTTTACATTATTTTTCTAACCTAAGCAGCTCTGCCTCAGAACTCAGTTAGTTTGGTTTCACTGGTCTGAAGTTACATCTGTATGTTTGTGAGTTGCAAGCTGAAGAACACATCAGCCGGTGACGAGTTTCATGCCCCATGCAGCAGAGAGGGGACATGAGCCAAAACCTGCCTTTTGAAGTGCACTGGACTGGCAGACTGTTGCAGATGACAGGGGTCACTGCAGCCATGATTTGCTCAGGTGCCTGTGAACTGTGGAAGGTGAGGATCACCCCCTGGTCCTTCCTGCTGGTGGGCTGTCAGTGTGTTGGCAATAAAATGCCAGGTGAGTTTTGGCTCTTTTCTTCCAGTAGCCTTGGACTAAATTAAACTCTTGTGTGCTATATACTTGGTGGTTCTTGACAGTAGACCTGTCTGCTGCTAATTGAGTGTGTGGCTTGACCACTGTGACCAGCCTGGTACTGTTCTGACCACAAGTTTTAACAGGACACATTCCTGAAAGTTGCTGTGTAAGACTTGGCTAAGGAACACAGAAATCAAGGATGGCTGAAGTTAAAATGCTAGCTGTGCTGTATTATTTCATTTGCACTGACAGCAATGAGCACAAGCAACCTCTGCTCAGGAACAAAAGAGCTGGATGGTAGAAAGAGTGCCCTGAGTGAATGAGGACAAGCATGTAGGAGGTACAGGATATGCTGGCCAAGGATCAGCCCTAGGATGACCTGCTGTGTTTCCAGGCAGCTGTCAGTGAATTAGTGATTGCTGTCCCATTTCCTACCTGCAGAGCATCTGGTTTATGCCAGAATTGATTCCTTTCATAATGTTTTTAACTGTTAGGAAAGTCACTGCATGAGTATAGGCTGCACTATTCCGGTCTGCAGCATGAAAAAGCTTCCAAGTGCTCAACCAGCATTTACTGCTGGAGGTGTTGCTATATCCCACTTCAGCAGGATGTAGTCTACCATATGGCCACAGTTGTGTGGCACCTGGGCTGTAAAAAGAGGGAAGCTCAGAAACAGAGAGTAATTTCCAACATTACTTGTGGTGTGGCTGATTTATGGTAGGCTGGAATCAGCAGCATGAAACGAGGGTGGTTACAGAACTGTTTTTTATGGTCAGGTGGCAGTGTGTGTGCTTCTGCTGAGTGATGACATTCACAGGGCTAGGACATCTGAGAAACAGAGAACTCTGGTTTCAACCCCCTGTCAAGGAGGTTTTATTGGGAGATATGAAAACATGCATTTTGTGTCTTACTGGTAATTCCAGTGCCCTAGAAAAACTGAAGCTGGTCTTTGTAGCTTAAATCAATTAATAGAAGGATGTGAGATGCCTTTTTTTTGTTTTAGGCACATCTTTTTCATGGTTGCATTCCAGATAAAATGCTGTTCTGTCAGGGATTCTAATCACCTTTCAGCCATTTATGTAAAATACATGTCTCTGAAAGAGGTAATGAATGCCATATCCCTGAGGCTTGAAGACTGCTGGGATGTGAAGTGCAACTGTAACGAAGTGAGACGTGGGCATTATTCTCAGGCATCAGGCCTCCTGCCACCACTGACTGGGCTGCCACATCCTGCTTCTCTGTGATGTGGGAGACAAGGTATAGAATGTGCAAAGTCAAAATAAATTCACTGTACAACGCTTTACAATAAGGTCACCCCTGATGTAAGGCCAGTATTTAATGGCCACCAGCTTCATTATAAATCTGTTTTCAGGAGTGCCTGCTCTGCTTAAATTGTGAGTCTTGGGAGAGGCGCAGAGATTGATTTAAAAGAGACCTGTGAGGTGAGCAGGTGGAGAAGAGGAGGGAGGAAATGTGTCATGTCGAATCATGACATTTCAGGTGATCTACACATCACTGACTGTCTTTTGGCCCTCAGCTCCTGCTCTAAATAGCTGTTTAAGAACTTGGAATTGACAGCCAGAGCAGGAGCCAAGACCTGCTGTCAGCTGGGCAGCACCTCCCCTTCCCAGGCGAGCTGGCTCCAAAGGAGAGACAATATGCTGCAAAGAAATGTGTCCCTCCCACTGCTTCCAGCTGCAGTGGACCCAGGCTGATGCTGTTCATTGCTAGGGAATGAATCAGAGAGTGAGTTGAAGCTGCACCTAGCCAAAAGATCACGAGAAGAAGTATTAATTTAAATTTGCAGTCATCAATCTCATTCCCTGCTTGTGCTGGAGAACGTACTGGTTTGGGCATGGATAGGTTAATTAAGAAGAGAAGTGAAGTGTTTGCCACCTTTCTTTCTATGCGTAGAAATGGAGCTGAGCAGTTAACCAATGTGCTCTGCTTAGGAAATGTGCACCATATTATGTTTACCTAAAATAGAACAACTGACATATGCACTTTTTATTAGCACTTCTTAACTGTTGAATAAAATGTAACACAGAGATAAGGGAAAGAGGCACATTACAGGCACAAGATAGTCTGAACATGATGCTCTCATCTAAAAGATCCAACACTTAAATATGTCAATATTATATTATTAGTCTGCTGCTGTGTTTGCTCTTCTGAAAGAGATGAAGTGAGCATGACTTACATTCTTTCCAAAAAATTAAATAGAAAATCTATAAATTAGTGAAGCAATACAAACCAGGAAAATCCTAATGGCTTCCAAATGAGAGTGAATCTGACAGTCCCCATTTCTTAGCTCTCTGAGTCTTGTGAAATTTTGTGTAACAGTCTGCTAGGTTGAGAAACATTAGCTCTTGTCTCTCCCTTTTCCAGTCTGCTAAATAGGCTTTACATCTTGTAACCTTGCAGATGACAAAATGCACTCCTTCACCACAGTCCACACAGTGCTAGATCATTTCAGCCTTTTTGAGTAAATGACACGCAACTCTATAACTGCATGATTAGGCCCATAGATTACCAGATTACACCTATAAATCTTCACCATAGCTACCACTCACTTGGCAGAAATAGTGAAGTTTCATCATTTGTTCTCATGTAGAAAACATGCTGTGAAATGCAACCTCAAAGGTCATGGGGATGGCATTTCCTTTTGTGGCCCTTAATAAACTTGCAGCTAATGCAGCAATTACCAAGCCCAATTACCTCTATCATGGCTTCGGAGCATTTCTTTTCCAAAGCCTGGATAGTTAGATTCCACCCCCCTCAGTTTGTACAATTATCAGATAATTCTGGAGCAGGCTATTTGTGCAATAAAAGGCTGTCTGAATAAGTAAGTTGTGCCAACAGAACTTGAATGGGGTATTTAAGTGGTACTAAAAAGATGTGTACTAAAAAGATGTGTACTAAAAAGAAGTGTGCTGAAAAGAAGTGTGCTGAAAAGGTGCAGGGCACTCATTTCAGTATCAGTTTTGTTTAAATTAACCTGTTCCTGTGGTACCTCAGCTAAACCCCAAGAAACTGAAATGGAAAACACTGTCCAGCTCTTTATATACATCTGTTTCCCAGTAGTTTTGCATGTGTACATCTATAAAAATACAAGTTACTGTATCTGATCCAGTTCCTTAGCTTGTGAGCTGTAGTCACATACCCAGCATTTATTTAAGCATAGTTTGGAGACACTGCACAAACTAATACATTTCCTTTGTTAGCTAACAAAAGGGGCTTGGCAAGCTACATAGCTTCACTACAACCACATTTCTATTACAGCTGCTAAGTGCTAACTTGTGAGATACACCATTTATAAAGGAGCTGGTATAAATCTACTTATTTGGCAACAGTCCAGCACTGATACACACTCTTCAAATCACAACATGTTGGACTGAAATGAAGCCAATGGAATAATTCTTTACAGAGGAGAAGAGCTAAACTGTAATATGTTAGAAGTGGATGCATCATTATTTCAAGTTGCAGCTCTTTGTTCCGCTACAAAGGAAGATGGCTGCATCCTGATACCAAGGATATGGGTGTTAATCCCTTTTCTCTGCTCTCCTGTTTTGCTTTCCGTGGTGGGAATAATTGCTAGGGATGCTTTCAAGAGTTTGAACTATAGGTACCTGCCAGGCACCTGCCAGGAGCTCAGCAGAGTGGGATAGCAGTTAACAGTGGTCCTGTTTGCCTTGCACCTCAGAAGTTTTGTTTTCGTAACAGGAGGATTTTGTCTGGTTTGTTCTATCTTTGACAGGTCACTTTCCTGTTTATTTCGTTTATACTTGACATTTAAAATGAGCCTGCTGATTTTAGATGTATTTCAGCTCTTACAAAAATTACTCTAGGGAATTTTTCCTTTTCTGAAGTAGCCAAAAGGAAATCACTAATCTGTCAATAGCCCAAAATTCCATCTTTTTACACCCATGTGTAGCTATTACCAACAGTAGCTGTGACCTAGGATCACATGTAGCATTGCCAACTAGTTGTTGAAAGAGCCATATAGGGACCTGCTTTTTGTACTTTTTTCTTCTAGCACCACCTAAATACAAAATACCCTAAATGTAGTAGCCCTTCAGGTGTGCTTCAGAAATACTTGCCTGGGAATCACAAAATCATTGAATCACAGAATGGTTTGGGTTGGAAGAGACCTTCAAAAGTCATCTAGTTCAACCACCCTGCAGTCAGCAAGGACATCGTCCTTTAGATCAGGTTGCTCAGAGCCTTGTTGAACCTGATTTTGAATATCTCCAGGGATGAAGTGAACTATATCCCTGGGCAACCTGTTGCAGTGTTCCACCACTCTAATGGTAAAGAACTTTTTCCAAACATCCATTCTAAATCTCCTCTAATTTCAAACTACAGCCCCTTGTCCTATCACTACACATGTTTGTAAACAGTCCCTCTCCTCATCCTGCAGCCTGTCTTGATAATGAGGATTTTTCTGACCCAGTTGCAGGACCCTGCTCTTGGTCTTGTTAGACCTCATGAGGTTCACTTGGGCCCACCTCTCCAGCGTGTCCAGGTCCTTCTGGATGACATCCTATCCTTCTAGCATATCAACAGCACCTTGGTGCTTGGTGTCATCTGCAAACTTGCTGATGGTGCACTCAATCCCAGTGTCTATGTCACTGATAAAAATATTACAGTACAAGGACCAGTACAGACCCCTGAGCGGCCAGGGACAAGAGATGATAGCCTGGCTGTGTTAGTGGTTGAAAGGTTTTCTCACTGCTGCTCAGATGTGTCAGGGTATCTGTGGTTTGGGATCAACATTTGCTTTCTCATTTAAAATGATGTCAGTAAAATCACATGAAGAAAAGCTTAAGAAGAACTAATAAATTAGATTAATAAAATGTGCAAACCTGAGAGGTTTGTATTATTCAGAGTCAACTGATTGTACATAAGAAGAACTGTCAGCTTTAAGAAGAGAGGTAATGGATCATATGTGACAGGAAAGTCTTGATGAGTGAAAACTGCATTGGTAGGTTAAGCTCTGTCAATAAAAATGTTCCAAGGAGAGATAAAACTGTGATAATCCGTAATAGGGTTGGAATAATACTCTTGCTGGCTTGTGATTCAGCCCTAATTCTAATGATTGTCTGGTATGTCCCAGAAGCTTGCAATTAATCTGTCATTGTCACAGGTATCAGGAATGTAATATACTCCTAAAATCAGCAAATTGAACTTCTGAGATAAACTAATCTCCTTGCAGCAGAATTTCAGGAAAATAATTGATGCACACAACATATTTTACTACTGGTGATCATTATTACTACTAGCATCATCTAAACATATTAACACATACAATAAAATAGCTTTTTCTGATCTCTGTAATATTTATGCTCCACCATAAATTCCATCTATTTCAACAGCAGTTTGAGAGGATCCACATAAGCTTAGTCAAGCTTTCACATTTCTGCTTCACAATACAGGGGGGAAAAAAAAAATCAATGACTGTGTTTCTTACGTTGAAAAGTGCCACCAGCCTTGCCCAAAGAAGTTGAAATGGAAATAGCCATTTTTGGTGAATGGTGTCGAAGAGAGTTGTGCACTGGCACCCTCTGCACGCCCTCTAGAGAACTGCATTGCTTTCGTTTTGTCCGGTTGGAAATAAACCGGAGAATGGTGTGTGGTGGGTTTAAATAATTCAACAGCGCTTCAGGAGCTTAAGGAAATGAGCGAACCATTGCAATGACAAAGAGTTTTAGTTCAGCAGATTTAAAAACAGCAGAAAGTGCCGTTTCCCCTATATAGAAGTGGCATCGATTCCATTTTGTAGAAAAAGTTGTGAATTGGTGGTGATAATTCACAGCTTTTTCTACAAAATGCCCTGTTTTCCCTAAAAAGAAGCATCCTTCTTCATAACAACATCTTATTCCTGTTACGAATGACATCTTAGTTCTCTTACTTAAAGTTATTTTGTTTAAGAATTTGCGGATTTAGGAATCTCAATTAAAATAATAATACTTTTTTTAAAAAAGGTAAACCATATGCTTTAAGCCTGCACAGGGAGCAGAAGCCCAGCACAGAGCCCCTGCCTTGGCTGACAAACACTTCAGAGGGTTTTTACTGTCTGACTGTAGGAAACCAGTGAAGAAAGAGGATGTGGGAGGATGAGGGTGAGACTGTAACTATTTGGGAGGGCAGGAGATGAGAAAGCAGAAATCAAAAGTGACTTACAGTTGAACCAATGGACATGGACTTGCCTTTAAACTGTTTTGCAGTCAGCAATGGCTGTGACTTACTGGTGAGACCTCAGGTGGTGAGGACCTAGCAACAACAAACACCCTGTGTCAGATAACAAATCAAACACATGCATGTTTTTAACAAGACCAAAGAGATGAGATGAGTGAAATGATCAGCCAAGCCATGTTAAACAAAGAGCTCCAACTAGCCATGGTACCAGCAAGTCCCCACTACACTACATATGCCTGATGCTATAGAACAGACCCAAAGGCATTGTCTAGCTTCTCAAACACATTGTCTAGCTTCTCATCATCTTGTATGACAGCAGGATTACACCACACATAATGGTGAGCTGCACTCACCACTGTATGCTGACACCTTTTAAAGTGATGTTTGTTGTTGGAAAGCCATGCAGAGGCAGAAGTGTTCTATGAGGAGCCTAAATGGAGCCCCACTGTTTCTTTGTGTGTTCTCCCCGCTAACTGCACTGCTGACAGGCAGCACTATTAAGCAGTCATTAGCACCATGTCTGAAAGCTTGGCTTCTGCTGATAATAACGGGCTATTCAATATTTTGAGTCTTTGTAAGAGAGAGGGCACCTAAATGAGAATAATGAGGTCATTCTGTGACATGCCTGAGGATATGGAACCATGGGGAACTTTTTAGCCCGTTTGATATGTGAACATTACATTCCACTGTGACAGATTATTTCTAGCCTTCAAATAAAGAAGCTTCTTCCATTAAAGCACACCACACAACATCAGCACCAAGTGGTAATCAAAACACTGGCACTGTAAAGCACAGCCTTCAAAATAATCCTGTGTAACCCAGCCAAACCAGATACACAGACAGATAATGTGAAGCAGAGAAAGGGGCAGAAATAGTGTCAGAAGCCCAGCGAGTTTAACAATTAGCAACATTTCAAAGGATTCTATGACAAAAAGATTGCTTCCAGTTCTGTATGGTGTTCTTTCGCTGAATGAGATGTGATGCATGGGCTGCTTTGCCTTTGAAAAGATGAACAAACCGAAATGTTAATTTTAGACCTGCTTCTTGCTTAGAGCAGCTGCTGCTTCTCCTAAAACTGGCTCTCTTTCCTTTGCAAACAGGCCCAACATCTTACAGCAGGTTTTGCACCACAGGGCTGTTTCGAGATTTTTCACACAACTGAGCAGCCTGGGGTTTGGTGGGTTTTGTGCCGTGTATCCACCTCCCTTCGCAGTCCCTCAGGCAGCACATTGTTCTGCTTCCCAGCTGTGCTAGCCCACAAGAGCTACAGACTACACAGGTCTATGGATTGACATGGTTTAGTTTGTTGCTCAGCTAAGCGGTTTTAACACTCCCAAAGTTTACCAGAGCAATAGGAAAAGTATACTTTTTAAGTGCTCTTCTCCAAGGTTGCTTCCTATGTTTTGGCCTGCAGAGGTGGTGCTTGGGGAATTTTCCTGGCCATGTAAGGGTCATACCACTCTCAGGCTGTGCTACTGGCCAAAGAAAGTCTGTTGGCCCTTAGTTCTTCTGTGAGCGCTCAATGACCTTAGCTAAACTAGCTTCACTTTAACTGCATTTTCATTATGTATTGTTCCTAGTGGTGTCATATGGGTGAAGCTAAGGGAGATCTGCATCATGCAATTTACTTCTTTATATTTAGCATCAGCTTCTGTACATTTGTTTAAAGTTGGAGCCCAAATGCACAAGCACAGCTGGTAAGAACCCAGTGCTGAGCTTTGTGAGCTCCCTCCTTCCCTGGGCACCTACAGCAGGTGCAGTGGGTTGAGCATCAGGATGTTACTTGCACTGGGGAGGATATTTCCCATAACCAGCTGGTGCAGCATCATCTTCATACACGTTGAGCCTGTGAAGAAGGGAAGGCCACAGTATACTTTCCTTAGGAACTGTGGAAAACTTATTCATAAAGGGTTAAATGAAAAGAGAGTGGCTGTGGGAGTGAGGGCAAGTGAAAGCACCTTGCTCTCAGAGAGCTCTGCGTGCTTGTAGGCAGTTTGTCTGCACCCGTACATTGGTTACCCTAGAGGGAAACAGATTGGCAAGTTTCCTTCTGTCCCAGTTTCTCTCCTTTTAATTTCCATTTTCTTGGTCTTAGTGTTTTTTACAAGGGATTAACTTAACTCAGCAGTTCCATTTAGACTAGAAGAAAAGGTTTAATGCAAATTATTCAGGGACTTGCAGGCTGTGTTAAACTTTTTTACTTCATCTAGCCCTCAAGCTTATTAAAGATTTTTCTTTAATTAAAAACCATTAATGAGTGACTGCCATTTTTCACTGGATATTTTTAAGATTGAGCCTCTTCAATATTATAATTGCAGTAATAAGCACATGCCCTACCTGAAAAGCAATTACAAATACAGAGAACAGCATGCAGTGTTTGTTTTAGAATCCTAATGTTTCATTAGATGTTTGCTGGCTATGAATTATCTATCAGCTCAAACATAACAGTTAATTCTGATTGCCTGCACTTCTTGAATCACCAACAACCCACCATGAATTTCAAAAAAACACTATCCTGGAAGAGTGGGAAAGTAGGAAAAGAGGCTGCTTCATGGTATATTTTTGGTACATAAATCCTTTTAAAACACACTCTGGGTTTTAAATCCAGTGGGTTTTCATTAGCAGCAAGGCTGGAAAATAAGAAACGGTTTCTCGGCATTCTCTCAGACAAGAGGTGCACACAACAGCTGAGATAGCATCACCCTTCCCATCAGCCTAGCTCAGCACCTTTTGGCGTTCAAGGTGGGCAGGAGCAGGCTCTGAGAACAGTTTCTGGAGTATTTTGATGCCTTTTTATCATAGGCATGATTGAAACCTTGGGCAGTCTTGCTTTCAAAGCTAGAAAAGTGGTTCTGCTGTTCATTAAATTAATTGCATAAGCTGTGATATTTAAATATAACGTGTTCATTAAAGGCTGTAAAATCTGTGCAGTTCTATTAAAAGCTAACAGACAATACAGACCTTGTAACTGGAGGAAGCAAGTCTGGCTTTCCAACATCAAGAGGTGGCTTAAGCTTTGCTGGCATGGTAGGCATATTTTTTCATTATGCACAGGATTAATCTGCTCCTCTGGCTGGCTAGAAGGAGGAAAAGACAACTCACTGGGAGAGATTTCTACTTGAACTCTGTATCGTTGCATACTGAACCTTTAGATGTCTAGACTGTGCCCTGTTATATTTCTGTGTGTTTTCAGAGCCCAAGATGTCAGTACTAGGTAATAAGGGAACTTCAGTGATCCTTCCTGTTTTCCTTCCAAAGCCTAACATTCTGTGATTCTGTGATTTGGGTCTTAATGGTTTAGGTCTCAACCTTAAGTCAAAAATTCTCCTAATCCGTAACTGTACAAAGAATTCCAAAAGTACACTGAGAGACTCCAATGCTAGAAGCTAAATACAAAGAAAACAGATTGTGTTGGTTTTCATCTCATCATATTTGGGTCAAATGCAGGATTATAAAAGTGATTTGGGTTTGTATAATGAGAAAGTGCTAATCAGCAGAGTCTGAAAAACTACATTTAAACTCTTTCATTGAAAGTTTTTGTTTGGCAGAACAAAGTAATTGTTTGTCTCAAGTACAAAAATGCTCTTGAGAAGAAAATCAAGCTGGTTTGGAGCCTGCAGACTTAGGAATTCTCCTCCTCTGGACTCCATTGTCTCAGAATCATCTTACTTTTTAAATGGCTACATAATTTGGATTGCAGCGTTTCTGAAGTGATATAATGGGCAAGAGTTCTCATGAACAAAATCCCAATGACAACTTGCTACCCTGTAATGACACTGCTGTCCATAAGAGGTAATTATGAAAAAGAAGCTAAGCTGACAATCACAAGTTTAAAGCTATGACTTTTCTCATTGATTTTAATCTAGCACATATTTGCTTTGATTAAAAGAAGGAATTTTTTTCAAAGGAGTTAAGTGTTTGATAATAATTGTGTTGTGTTTTTTTTTTTTTCTCCTCTCTAGTGTTCATAATGGCTTCTGGGCTTTTGGTTTACCCTTTTGGTTTCAACTCTGCTACTGTGAAGAGATTCTGTGAGAATTCAGACATCTACTATGCAGGAGACTGCCAGATTGGCTGGGGGTATATGCTGGCAATTGTTGGGGTCATGTTGTCTGTCTTTTTACCATTCTTTGCAAAATATGCACCAAAAGAGCACATATCTCCAACTCCAATACCTACTATTTTATAGTATTTTATTACTGTTTAAGAAGAGAACATTCCTGTCTACAGGCAATGGGCAGAAATTATAGCACTTCCATTTAGCTGTATTGCTAAAGAAGCAAAAAGGAGATGGGGAAGAGAAGGTCAGATTCACAAAGACCAAAAGTGCATTGATAGTCTTCCGTGAGTATGAGCAGCGAGCACTCTGGAATTGAAATAAGATCAATCAGCAGCCTTTACACTGCTCGAAACATATAGTGGCATAATGCCTTAGACAAAAACATTCTGTTTATCCTCAAAACATCTGTCTACCTCCCAGTTTCTTTTGTGTCTCAAAATTCTAAGTCTTTTAGAAGCTTCAATTCACTTTTTGTATATTATTAGATGTCAATCTTTTTACGAACCCAATAATTTAAAAATCAGTAATGATATTTTGTTACAATTATTTTGATTAGTGAAAAAGCACCTACTAGTAGCCACAGCCTGAAATTAAGCTTGAGAGCTAAAACAAACTGTAGACAAGAAAAAAAGATTTCATTTTGATCTATATGTATCAGCTGTACCTGCATACTGTAAGCTTTGGCACACGTTTTAACAGTGATCTAATCTTCAAGACTGAGAGTCATCTTCATGAAGACTTGCATGGAATTTAGATTACTGGTTTTCAGAGAGAGAGATCTAACTCTTTTCAAAGGCTTCATGATGATTAAATACTTTAACACAGGATAAAAATTGTTAAGATGTTTCTTTTGACGTTTCATAGATTTTAAGCTTAGGTGGATTTTTACATAATTATTTGAACATTTTAATTGCAGCTTTTGGGATTGTTTGGTTGTTTTTTTAAAGCTGAAAAGAAAAATCTCTGTTTACAAAATGTATGTGCCCAATGGCCCTGTATGTAGTGATAACAGAAGCCAGAATAAACTAGATTCTAATATTTCCATTACTGTTAAGAGGCCATTATTGTCAAAAAAAGGTGAAGTGCTACTGAACACAGGTAATATGCCCTGTCAGAAGTAGCCAATGGCCATATTTCATGGGTTTGTATGTGAAATTTGTGAAGTCTGATTTCCACAGCAGCACTGAATTCATTACTATCAAGCACTGAAATAAGTGCACTTGATTGCCTTAAGCAAAAGAAACATTGGGTTCTCATCTCACCCCACCATTATGTTTTTCATTTAAACTAAAAATCGAATTCTAATTCTACTCTCATTTTTTATTTTCTATTATTTATTTTAAAATAAATAATCACAGAGATTATATTTAATTCAGAGCCGTACTTCTTAGTTTTGTATTTTGGCACAAACCAAGTGATCAAATTTATTATTCTTCACTTAGCTGAGTCCAACTGATTCCTGAATTTTTAATTTTTTTTTCTCTTCTAAAGGGAAGTGTACATGAAGGGACAGACAGAGCCATGTTGAGGATGTGTAAGAATTGCAAACAGAACAATCACTGTGTTGTTTTAACAAATGTCAGAGACTTCTGCAGTCTTGTTTACATTCCTCACCCTTCTAAACATCAATGGAATCTTGCATTGTTTTCAAAAAGAAGTATCTGGTGTTAGATTTTCACCCACTCTAAAAGCAAATCCTGCACATCAACATAGCAAGTTCCATTACTGACCTTTGAACATACAGATTTCAGTCTAGAATTAAGCTCCCTGAGCAAGAGACACCATGTGCTGTGTGTTTTAGCTCACAGTGAAAAAGGAGTTAAATCTTCCAAATATTTAATGAAATAGGTTGAAGGAATGCCTCTAAAGTGAGAAGAATAAATTTCAGTCACTTTTGT
Source organism: Indicator indicator (assembly GCF_027791375.1). Classification (NCBI taxonomy): domain Eukaryota; kingdom Metazoa; phylum Chordata; class Aves; order Piciformes; family Indicatoridae; genus Indicator; species Indicator indicator. The sequence continues at coordinate 4,136,910 of NC_072039.1, forward strand.
GTAGTAATGTACTTTTCAGTAACGTCTTACCCTTTTTGTAATGAATGGCTGAAATGGATAAGTTTCATATAAGAGTCAGAAAAGTGAGGAATAACAAACAACATGTAAAAAGAAAATCATCACCACGAAGTAGAAAGACAGAGATGCAGGCTTTTCTTTCCTAACCAACCTGTGCCTTTACACTAGAACCATTATACAAGACAGGATCAATATGGTTAAAAACAAAACAAAAAATGAAAAACAAAGAAAGCAACAACTGGAAAATGTTGAGTGGTGTGTATAAACTGTATTACGTAGGGTTTCTGTTTTGTGTAATGTTTACGACTGTTCACTTAATGTTTCACTAGAAAAAGTGATTTGTTAGTGTCAAGTAGAAAGCTCTTTTGCAAAGATCTAAACACTTACTGAAAGTACAATTATTTTAGATCTTTATTAACAGCCATAACATTCCTAGTAGACACAAACGACCTGTTCCTGTTGTTCCTTATTAACATAACTCACACCTGTGCAGAATTGGAACCATCAATCACTCAAATGGATTACAACATTGCCGTGATGCTGATTACACACACAGATGCTGCCAGGTCTTGTCCCACTGTTCAACCTTTCTCTGTAGTTTTAACTTACTGTTACAGAGGAGACTTACCATTTACAACACCAAATCCTTTACTTCTTACACCCCAATTCCTTCTGTTATGAGCGTTGTCAAGCTCTAAGTCCTGTAATATTCTGCACCTTTTATGAGCTAAAGCTAATGCTCCCATTTGGAACTTTCTTTAATGTTTTGCAATATATAAAGAGAATCAAATATAGGTATATGGTCTTTACAACTGGACAGATTAAATTCTCCTTGAAACATCTATGCTGAGAGCCAGCCTAGCACAGGAGGCAGAGTTGACAGTGCAAGGAGTTTGTACACCAGTTAGTAAAGCATATACCTCGTCTGCTCTAGCTGCCCAGCTGGCACAGGAAGGGGTGTTGTTGCCAATACATGTGCTAACACTGACAGATCACTTTTCCAAACAAAGACTGTCTGCGCGTTGAACTGTGTAAAAGCGTTTTCCTGTTACGAGTCAAACAATTTACTGGACCAGGTTCAAGTTTTATTCTAAATATATAATTTTTTAAGTGTAACTAAAAGCTGTATTTTCCATTAATGTGTTTCTGCGTTGACTAGCTGGCTCCTTTTTAGAATATTACCTGTTTTCTGTATTGGACTTGTTGGATACAATATTTCAATTATTTTAAATGTGAAATTTCCAATTGCCAACACTGTATAATAAAATTTAAACAAACAAAAAAACCCAAACCCAAAATGGATACTGCTCACTTTTTTCTTGACAACTCTTTTGTTTTACAATTCCCAACAGACCTGGTACAAAGCTTTTGAAGCAGAGGAAGTAGCTAAGGGAAAAAGGAAATAGAAACAGCAGGAATAACCCATGAAAGTTAGTTAGAAGGCAAAGATACATAAACATCCACATGGTCTATCTATCATAAAAGGTGCTTCTGTGGCCAGGGCAAGGAAGTTCTGTGTTCAAATAAATGTTTCTCCCTAAGTTCCTCACTGTCCTTGAGCAATCTCCCTACAACTGCAGGGTTGTTGCTGTTTTGTACAGGTGTTATACTGCTTATTTATGTTTTAAAAACCCGTGGAAAAGACAATATATCAACAGGAACCAAATGAATACCTAATAGATACAGCTGCATCCTGTGAAATCTTTCTGTGGTATTGATCACGTTCATTTCTAGCAAAGATTTTACAGCTGTTCTTGCAACCCACAAAGGAAAGGGAACTTGTTAGTTGGAACTGAAGGGGAACAAAGACTATCTTTTTACTTGCCACTAAAGAGCAGTTTTAATAAGATATGCAGAGCCAAAGAAGGTTTTGTTAAGATTTGCTCACTATTAAACTTTGACCAAAATCTCCTCAAAAAAAAAGAATACAGTCAACATTTTGAAATAGATACTGAAGGATGATACTGATGATCTTTTCTTAAGATACTTGCTCTAACAGCAAAACACCAACATTTTAATTCAGAATTTCTCCAGTAAAATCTAATGTAACAAACCCGTGTTATCACATAAGTAACTAGGAAAGACAAGCTATGAAAAGTAATAATGGAAACTAAACACTGGCACTACCATTTATGGGAGAACACAGCAGAGTGATATTGTCAATTATTTAATCAGATTTTCAGTATTAGTTTTGGCAAGCTCTTTAGGCTGTGCAGCCTCTATGGCTAACAAGGAGTGAAAATCAGTTTGGGGCAACCATTCTGACTTACATTTCATTCAGTGTTTTGACATATGCTGTCATCTCCACATCTGCAATTTTAACAAAGTCTTGGAAAGTGTTTTGCTCTTGAATAGTTGCTGGTCTTACAGAGACGCACTTGAAAATGTTCCTTTTTGCATCATAGTTTCCCATGCACCTGTGTACTCGACCTCTAATTAGCCTTGGAAGCTCCCGGTCCTTTATCAAAAGCACAACAAACAAACAAAAGAATTATCACCTTTCTAACATAAAAGCTTTCAGAACACTCAGTTGTTAAATGCTCATGGATTTCTGAAGACTACATCAAACAAAGGAGGAATTCACATCAGCTTTTTGCTAATATCAACTACTCAGAAGCTGAACTGGAAGTTCCACCTTTTTTCTGCTAAAAGAGAAGCCTGATGATACCCAAGGAGTGACTGGATTGTTTGAGAACAATAAATATCCAGCCTTCATTTTACACAGAGATTTTAAACAACCTTCCAGTATTTCAAGGGGACTACCAGAATAGTTGGAGAGGGACTATTTACAAAGGCATGGATTGACAGGAAAAAGGGTAATGGCTTCAAAAATGGAAGAAGCTTGGTTTGAATTAGACATTAGGAAGAAATTCCTCACTATGAGGGTGGTGAGGGACTGGAAGGGTGTTGGCCTTGTTGTGGAGGCTCCAGACCTGGAAATGTTCAAAGCCAGGTTGCATGGGACCTTGAGCAACCTGGCCTAGCAGGAGGTGTCCCTGACCATGGCAGTGGATTGGAACTAGATGATCTTTAAGGTCCTTTCCAACCCAAACCATTCTGTGATTCTACGATGATGCTATGATTTTCTGTTTTATCAGAACATAGTATTAGCTTCACAAAAGGGATCATCACCAGTGGTGTCTGTGTTATGCATGGACACAGAATACCTACAATTTCATAAAAGACACAAGGCAGACTCTCCTTCCCATCTCTCAAAAGAAAGTTCTTCGCCCCGTATGCTCCAGGTGTGACTGCAGAATCAAGCATGCCTGTACCATTTGGCAGAAATAAACCATGAAGTCAAGGTCAGGGTACTACCAAGTGTGACATACAAAGATACCAGGACAACATTCACTACACAAAAACACTGAGATAGATCAACTCAACATCAGCTTTCTGTGTGATCTTGTGCTGACAGCATTGGAAGTTCCAACAAATTATGGACTTTACATAGTCCTTGAACAGTATGATTGTGCATGATGTCTCTAAACTGAGTGACCAAATGTGGTTTTTAGAATCTCACCATAAACAGGTTATTCACTTGTGCAGCAGAACACAACACGATTCTCTTGAAGTTTTATTAACCTTGATTTAATATTTAGTCATTTCAGTCTATTGTCAGGTTCATTTCTCAGATAACATTAATTAAAAAGCAAGGTGAAGCTCACTACAAGTCACCTCTGTTTAGAACTACTTCAATTTATTCCCAGACTGTGTTAAAAATTATTGTAAAACCAAACCTCTCTACAGAAGGTTCCTATTAAAGAGGAAAATGTATTGGAACACGTTCAAAAAACAAGGAAAGAAAAGAAACAGGACAGAAAGAGCTTAAACATTGGAGAAGGATGTATTATTAATGTTATACCTATTTTAGTCACTTTTGGTAGCTGAATGGATCTCCCAGAAAGAAAATCAGACAGTACCCATGCCAGCATTTTCTGGATTTAAATTTTTCAACTATTGCACCTACAGTTAATAACATTTTCTCTTGGCTTTGTCTTCCCATTGTTATCAGTTCCAGCACAATCTAGCATGCTTACCTAAAACTTCAAACAGCAATGCAGTTTTGTAAGTATACTGACTCCAGTGCCTCATACTTGCAATGACTGCAGATATGATCCGCAAAGAGTTCTTTTTTTCTTTAAATTTTAATTGAGATGTTGCAAATTCCTTTCAGAGGAAGAGGAAAACTCAAGTGAGAGATACACACACGATTGTACAAGGCACACATACATTTATATGTTAAGTATCCAATGTGTACATTAGAATTAGAGTATTTGTTCAGACTGTACAAACAATACATGCCTGCCAATTCATACACTCATGCAAAGGACTGTAGGTTATTCTTATAGGAAAATCTCAATCTAAATTTTCAGAACTGAAGGGTTTACTAAGGCATCTTGGACTGATGAAAGCCTCATCTTGCCGCAATTTTGGGTGTCCTTACTGTTTTCCTTCCTATTATAAGTTTACCTGACTTTTGTCTTCTGGAACACAATCAAATTTGTTTTCATTAATTTTATTTTGCTGAATATTGTTAAATTTATATGCCAGACTAGGATTCTGCAGACTTCCTGAAGCAGTGTTAGGTTTCACTGGCCACCATCCTTGAGATGTAGATGTTTGACTGGTTGTTTTGATGTGCTGAGATGAATTACGGTTATCAGAGGGGTTTTGCTGCTGAGCATTTTTCAGACTATTGGAAAGGTTTTCAAACTTCCGAGCAGTCCCACTGTCAGATCTTGAATCTGTTGTGTTTGTTAATGGAGTGTACTTGTTTCTGTTCCAAACCTTAGTACTGGGAGCCTTCTCTCCTGCCCTGTGGTACAATGTTAGACAGAGTTCAGTATCATGATATCTATTCTGAATATAAAAGCAATCTATGTGTTGTTGGCATAGCTTTAAAAACATCTGTTAAATATTCAGACACAAAGCACTTGAGTGTACACTTAAATGCATCCATACATAGGGCAGTGACCACACCTGTCCTTAAATCCAGCTGAATTCAGCAGACCTTAAAAGCTTGCTCAATTATTGTCCTTCCCTGTAAAAAGGGATCTTTCTGGACAGGGGATTCACATTTTTTCCGTAACTCTGAAATAAAGTAAGCAAAGTTTCTTCCCAGAGTGCTATTCCAAAATTCTCCTACCACTGTCATTACTGACATTACTATTTCCAACACACGCCTTTATAAGAGCAGTTCAGCAATTCCTTCCAACTCTCTTCCACTTTGCCTTTGAAGGCACTTGTTTGAAATATTGACTGTCTTTGCCATTGGAAAGGAACAGGAGGAAGGGAAGAGATAAAAGTACAATTATAATTTTTGCTGAAAGTTTTCCTGCCAGCTCTAGGCATCTGAATCTGTAAGGTTTTCTTCGGTTTAAAAAAAACACAGAGTTCCTAATTATCTTTAGTTTTGATTAAATGTTTTGATCTACACTCACCCTAATGTGCACTTATTGAAGCTTATTTGAATCTGTTGGTAAATTTGGGTTGAAAGTGGGCAAAGCTGCAAGGGGAATCTCAAAAAAAATCTCACATGAGAACAGCAAAATGCAGTCAATATTTTTATGGTTAGAACTGAATTTTGGCCTGATAATAAGATTGATTCTGGGTCTAATTAATGGGCCTCATTAGATACACAAGAAAAATACTTCATTTCATTGGGTTTTGGCTCATAAGCACAATGGAATTATTGAGGACCACAGTGATCATCTGAGAATAAAAGGGTCTTTCAGAAAGCTATAAGAATACAGAATAATGTCAGATATATTTTCATATGAGAATAATTTCAGTTAAGGAAGTGTAACAAAGATTAAAGACTTAACCAACCTGCAGGCATACATGTTTTTTCCAGAACTTGCTAGATTAGGCTTTGATGCATTTGGTGGTTTCATGGGGGAAGGAGCCATCTGATGTTCTGTTTGGCTTTCAAAGAGAAGTTTAAAGTATCAGCAACATAGCAGCTTTATTGTAGGAGGTGCACAGGCATGAGAGTTTGTGAAACAATTAATACCCAAATAAATACCAAAAAGCAACAAATAATCTGTTTTTACATACCCATTGTTTGCTGCTTTCGGTAGTTCAGCTACTTCTGGGTTTGCAGCTCCCCAGTCTGAATCTCAAAAGACAAAGGATTGAATATAGATACAAACCGGAAAGGTTGAAAGGTGGTAGGTCTGCTTAGGGCTCCTAATCTTTATCTGCTTAACAATCCACAAACAGGCTCACACAGGAAGGACAAAAAAAAAAAAAGGGAATGATTCATTAATATCTGTAATTATAAGGCAGCCTCTAACCAGTAGGTTGCTGCTTTAGATAATGGTGAAGTTGCATACATTAGACTTACCAGCACAGAGACTTTTACTTTATTATAAACTTTTTCATTTTACTGTAAGTAAAACAAAGGAAGTACTAAAAGCAGATTTCTGCATCATTCTTCCCAAGCAGAATTTGAACAACAGACACTCTCTTCTGAATTGCAAGAAAGGCATCTTACAAACCTTTCTTCTTGTTACACAGGACTTGAATGTTGATTGAAATCAAGTGAAAACAAAAGGTCAGAGTTTCAAGAGCCTCTATTTAAATGCTGGTGCTACTTCATTCTCTCACACACAAAGAGTCAAACTCCCTCTAGGCACGAAGTATAAAAAGCTCAATTGTATAGAGGAGAAAGAAATTTCCTGGAGGACATTTTGTACATAATGAACTTCTCAGAAATAAGCATAAAGGTTGCAAAGACTTCTTGAGAAAGACAATGGCTAATTTAATGAAGCACAGTCATAAAGTTAAGGTTTATTTGGATTTAGAGCCATTTAAAAAAAAAAAAGAAAAGAATCTCTTATTTACCAAATGATGTGGGAGAAAAGTCATAAGTACGAGTCCCAGAACCGGAACCTGGCTCATTTTCAAGTGGATTTGAAGTAAGGGGCTGTCTATTTCTTTTTTTCTGATTGAATAGAGGCACAGGCAGACAACCTAAATTTTAAATTTAAATTTCAATAATACAATATCAATAACAAAAGGATACACAACCTACACTTAAAATATGTACATAAAATTACTTAACAATTATTTTACAGCACCCATAGGAATGACATTCCATAAAGTCATAACAGATCAGGCATTGCCTCACACAATTTCTATTCTCAGCCTTCCATCCTGCACATAATCCCATAAATGAAACCTTTCCCTTAGAGACCAATCCCCTGACTCCATTCAAAATCTTGCCCTATGCTGCAATAAAACAGATAACTCATACAGGTCCATTTAGGAAATGTGAGTCTAGGACTGAGCACTGTATATCCTGTAGGAATAGTTCATCTGTGTGTATATATAAGCATAACGAGGTATGAATATTAAAGCACAAATGGATGGTACCTGCTGTGCTGCGAGCTGAGGTGTCAGCTAGACCCCTTTTCATTTCTTTGCTGAATCTTAATAGGCAACAATGTATTGATACTCCAGATACGCTGTGTGGGAATTAGAAAAAGCAAAGTAAAGTAATTCATGTTGTAAACACACTGAAATTTGATACAGTTTTACGAAAGTTTCTCTCAACACTGTATACTCAGTTACATGCATCACTTCAGACACAAGCCTAAAATATGTGAGCAGTGGTACTGAATGTAGAAGATCCATGGGTACATAAGTAACATGCAATTGCTCTTTGCAGATTAAGTCCACAAATGTTTACATTTTTGAAGTCAAAGTTGTATTCTCTACATTTTTTAAGTCAAAGTTGTGTTCTCTACCTTTTTTTAGTGCTGTAAAAATGCTGAGTTCATTTCTGAATTTAAAAGTACATATGCATTAAAATACACCAAGCAATAGTCTAGTGGAGTTCCTGAGGGGTCGGTACTGGGACCAGTACTATTCAATATATTCATTAGTGACCTGGATGAGGGAACAGAGGGCACTGTCGGCAAGTTTGCTGATGACACCAAACTGGGAAGAGTGACACACTGGAAGGCTGTGCTGCCATTCAGACAAACCTGGACAGGCTGGGGAGGTGGGCAGGAAGAAATTGAATGAAATAGACAAGGGCAAGGGTAGAGTCTTGCATCTGGGAAAGAACAACTCCATGGACCAGTATAGCTTGGGGGCTGACCTGTTGGAGAGCAGCATGACAGAAAGGGACCTGAAGGTCCTGGTGGACAGAAGGATAACCATGAGCCAGCAATGTGCCTTATGGCTGAGGCAAATGGCACCCTGGGGTGTATTAGAAGGGGTGTAGTTAGTAGGTCAAGAGAAGTTCTCCTCCCCCTCTACTCAGCCCTGGTGAGGCCACATCTGGAATATTGTGTCCAGTTCTGGACCCCTCAGTTCAAGAAAGACATCAGGGAACTACTTGAAAGAGTCCAGTGCAGGGACACAAAGATGCTGAAGGCGGTGGAACACCTCCCTGCCAAAGAAAGGCTGAGGGAGCTGGGTCTCTTTAGCTTGCAGGAGACTGAGGGGTGACCTTATTTGTGTTTATAAAGATGTGAAAGGCGAGTGGCAGGAGGATGGAGCCAGGCTCTGCTCAGTGATGTCCAATGATAGGACAGGAGGCAACAGGTGCAAGCTGGAGCAGAGGAGGTTTATGTGAACATAAGGAAAACCTTTTTCACTGTGAGGGTGATAGAGCCCTGAAACAGGCTGCCAAGCAAGGTTGTGGAATCTCCTTCCCTGGAGATGTTCAAAACCCATCTGGATGCATTCCTGTATTGCCTACTCCTGCTCTGGCAGGGCTTTGGACTGAATGATCTTTCAAGGTCCCTTCCAACCCCTAATGTTCTGTGAGTCTATGTGAAAGCTGTAGCTAAAAAGTAAGCTAAGAAGGGAGGTGATATCAGACCAGCTTTCGCAGTGCTTCACACGTCAGCAGCACCAGGCATAGGCTAAAGCTGCCTGAAGTCCCCTCTGGTGTCTGAAGGACAGGGCTGAGCTGGAGCCCGCCAAAAATAACGGCCCAAGCAGCCTCGCGCCCGAGTACGGGAGCAAAAGGCGGGAAGCTGCTGCCCGCGCTCACTCCGCAGCCGCCCGCGGGAGGCGCTCGGGGAAGGAGCCGCTGCAGGCGCCGGCCCCGGCCGGTCCCACACTGGGGAGAATGCAGCAGGGCCGGCAGGAGCTGTTAAATCAGCCCTCGGTGGGAGTTAATTAAATAATTACCTTCTTACCCGTGGAACTAGCACATGTAGAGTCATGGTCAGCACTTGGAGAAGCCGGAGCAGAAGCTGATGTATGAACACAAACATAGATACGAATAAAGCAGTCTGCATTCGTCATGCTGGTTTTCCTCTTCAACCACTGTTCTGGGTTTTGCATAAATGCTTGAACACAAACATAGAGACAAATACAACTGTCTGCATTCTTCACACTGATTTTCCTCTCCAAGCACTGTTCTGGGTTTCACACTTCAACCGTGTTACCTTCTGACTGGGTTTTGTGTAAAAATCTTAGTGCTCAGCTGACTCTAGCCTGTCCTGGTTTTGTAATCCTTTTTTCTCCAGCCTTTGAAGGCTTTGGTGAGCCACGTTACACTTATATATACATAACCCCTTGTGGCTTTGATAGCTAGACTTCATTTAATTTATATTTTATTACTACATATGTTTTTCAGCTCATGGCATGTGTTCTAAGCTTTCAGATCCACTACCAGATAGTTATATATAGTACGTAAAGCCAATCTGAATTCTTAAACTAAATATGATCCTATGTAACTTTTCAAAGTAAGTATTTGCAAAGCACAGGAATAAGGGATTGGATTAATTCAGAAGAGTGAAATCCTTCAAAGTGTTTGCATTTATGTGGCAAATTTGCAGGTGCCTGTAATGTCCTGGGAGAGCAGGAGTTAAAAGCTGTTTGGAAGTTAACTGCTCTAAGGATATAAAAGAAGCCTCCATGGCTTTAGTTCTTAAACTCATGTTTGGAAATGCACTGTATCTGTCCTAAGAAAGCTTTTCTGAGGAGACAAACTTCCTGCATGTGAAATGAGGTAAGTGCACAGGCAATTTCTGTGTATTTCATTCAGCGCTTTGCAAGGAATTTCAACCCTTACAGCACCACCAGCAACAAAATATAAACTATACATACTAGCAGTGCATGTCTGCGTTTTGCCTTTCACTCTTCCAGCTGCTGTGGTGGTTAAATTCTGCAAACCAAGATTCAGAGCATGAGTCATTTTTTTTTTTTCAGGCAGTGTGTAAATAGCTGTTTTGGCACCACTGCTAAAGAGGCTGGGGTCAAAGGACAGTACAGACTGGCCAGTACTGTAAAATACAACTTTACTGCTTTGTTTAATAAATTAGTATGATTAAATATCCGTCAGCTTCGAAGCACAGCAGTAATACAGTTGAGTGTTTAAGTAAACAGTCTCTCTATTAACTTTGCCATAAGGTTCAGCAAGCCTGTATACATAAGCTGAAACAGAGAGAGCCACTTTTGTAGGAAATATATTCCTGGCTGAACTTACCCAGATAAATTCTATGTTTAGGTTTCTTTTGTAGATCTATAGTCTATCAGCCTGGGTTATAAAGCCTCTCCCAGGCACTAGCCAAATACTTTCTCAGTCACTGGAATATAATCTTAATAAAAAGGAGTTGATTAGTAAATGTTCTTTATTCCCTTGCAATGTAACATTTATTATATTTATATCGTGTCAGATAGCAAATTGCAAATACTCTGTTGATTGCAGCAGTAATACTTATTTTCTGTTATTAAGACTTTTTATTCTAAATGTTTTGATCCTCCTGATGGAAGTTATGGCTGCTCCTTGGCTTTAGTCACATGAATGCTTTTGGAAGTGGAGGAAGTCAAGTTGTTGACTAAGGGTTTTTTTTGGATGAGATCTGCTTTTGGTGGTCTAGATCTGTTTGCTTCTTAATAAGAGACTGCAGAAATTAGAAGAGTTGTCACTGCCACATTATTCTATATGTTAGAAACATCTGTGTTAGCAGATCCTGCACTAGAACTAGAGCCAGGAATACTGGGTGAGTCAGTTGTGGATAAATTGCACTTTAATTTCAGCTAGTGTTCTCTCTAATCACTGTTCTTCAGATAATCTAAAACAAAAAAGGTCATACAAGCAACAGCAAACTTTGAGGAACTCAGCTCTTCTTGGTTTTAGATGAAAGTACTTGATGTTTCAGCATTATGTGTTGATCTAGAGCCAATATATGATTCATATTTTACTGGTTTTGCTCACTTTAAATCATTCTGCTTTTGTATACTGTAATATCTGTGTAACATAGAACATACATGAGTATACTTGTTACACCCAGTTTGCAAGGCAAAATTGTCAGAGGTATTGAGTGCATGATTAAAGATTATATTTAAAAAGCCTTTTCATACTGTCATTAGTACCAGACTTACCTATGTATCGTATATGACTAGGGATTGCCTGGAGAAGTTAACTTTTGAACTGTGTAACAGTACCATTAACAGACTTGGAGATATTACTAAATATGGCAAATGAAGGGGAGGGCTCCTTGAGAAGGAGGAGTGTCAGGTTAGCAACTCCCTGCCTTGTGACGGCACTTGAAAACTGTTAGAGAAATGTTAATTCACTTTCATTCACATCTGACCTAAGCAGCCTTGAAGAATTTCCTATTAAAAAGAATAAGAAGAATTTTTTATTTTGGTTGGAGACAAAAGTTTTACTTTATTGTTTTCTCTTCTGCTTTCAGCAATTCTTAGAGCTGCTGGCAAAGCATGACTTCCTCCTCTGTCGTTGATAAACCTCCGGTAAGACGGGTTGCTATCTTCGGAGGAACTCATGGCAATGAGTTATCGGGGGTATTTTTGGTCAAGCACTGGCAAGAGAATGGAGCTGAGATTCAAAGGACAGGAGTGGAAGTGAAACCATTTCTTACCAACCCAAGAGCTGTGAAGAAGTGCACTAGATACATTGACTGTGATCTGAACCGTGTTTTTGACCCTGATAATCTTGGGTAAGAAGAGTTGCACTTTCTGTTGTTTTACTTTTCTGGGTTTTAAAACGGAAAGGAGCTTTCTTTCCAGATTAAAATGTTACCACAAGTTCCACTACTATTTAAACTGTGCAGTCACATAACTGGAATGACTGACCTTTAACCCAAAAAGAGCAAATTGCATGAATTTTAACAGATTGACTTTTACACTATTGCTAGTAGTGTGAGTCTCAAACAACACAAACTTAAACACTGCATTTTAAATTAGAGTAGCTGTATTTGTATAAACTTAAGTATTGCTGTTCTGAGCTGCAAAATCATTATTTCTTACATTTTCTTCTGCAATTCAGTTTGGGAACTCTTCTGATTACAACTGCAGGAAGACAGCAGATAGAAGCAATTTAAAAGCAGACATCTGAATATCTGAAAGAGCAGTACACAGACCAGGGAAGGGTATTTAATTCTAGTTATACACAGTAAAAGATGAAAATTTGAAATTAGCTAAATTAGAAATAATATATTCTATGGCAAAGTGATAGCCAAAAAAGTTTCAAGAGTTTAACTCATTATTTTAGAAGAAATGCAATGTATAATTACTGTAAAATATTAATTGGATTTAGATTTCTAATGAGATTTGATGTCTCTTTGTCTTTGAGACACTGATTCCAGAAGTGTCCTCTCCTGTACAGACATTCTTACACTTGGTACAGTTGCATGTTAACCAGGTAATTAGGATTCAGAAAGGGCTTAATGGTGAATATCACTGAAAGAAGTCTCTGTCACATCTGTTTTCTAAGCATGCTTATTCTTACCCTGCATATCTTTTCATATTGCTTTTCATCTTACAATTTTGTTGTTATTCTATGTAAGATAAACAGACTTTTAAACACAGAAGTGTTGAGGCCATTCTTTTAGTTGCTTACTCAGGACAAACATAGGGAAAAAAAACCAAACAAAAAAGTTTGTGTTTGTTTTCAACTGCTTTGAACACTGTAACAGAAGCAGAACACTTGAAACACTAACAGATTGACACCTGCAGGTTGTCCTTGTTAACTTGTCCAGCCCTACAACTACACTACTGACTGAACACCTTCACCTTCTCCCTTTAAGCACAGACCTTTCAAGATTACAAATTATTTTAGAGAAAAAGACAAAGGAAAGTGAAATCCTGATACTACTGATACAGTCCCATTACCTTAGATAAGAAATAGTAGTTTAACAGTCTTATGTTAAAAGAAACCTTGCATTTCAAAGACAACTAAAGAATATGAAGCTAGATTATGTGATGTACAGAAACATAATAGGAGCTTGAGGGGCTCGTGTTAAAATTCTAATCCACTCACTTTCCACCAGCAGATCAATTGCAAGCAGACATTCTGTGTTCCTAATAGATGTCTTGCCATTCCTAATACTCCATCATTTTCCTCAGCTACCTCTTCTGATGCTTAAATAGCCATGCGGTTAGTAAGGTGTCCTGTTAGTTTTTACAAAACTTTCTTTATGCAACTTAATACCAATATTATAACATTAAAATATTGCAAAGCTTGAGCTGTGTTGAGAAAGAAAACTGAGTTTAGTGCAAAAAAACATTAGGTATGTGACATTCGCCTTGAGTAGTGTCCCAAGCCTGTCACCAAACCCAGACTTGCTTTCTGTGGAACAAGTCTGAACCTACAGAGGCTTTGTACACTGCTGAGGTGTAGCATAGATGTCTTGGTCTCTCACATCAGTTTCCAACAGAGCCCTTACATGGACAGGAAGCAGATTACAGACTTGTACTTAGGCCAAAACTGTTTTTCAGAAGTGGAGTCACAGTCACCTGGGATAACCAGTGTTAAACCTTGGGAGGAATACATTTGAGGTAGCAAAATGTATGAGCTTTGAGGGTCAGGAGGGCTCAAAACTGATCAGCATAAAAGAAATAAAGCAAGTTACAAAAGACTGTGAGTGGGAAAGGGCATGGACCAATACATGAATATCATCTTCAGTAGGTCGTGGGTCCAGTCCTGGAAGTGGCTTAAGCTGTTGATAAATTGAGTTTTCTGCATAGAGGGAAATTTGAAGATGTAAAGAGATAAAAGAGAAGTAAATAATTTTCATCTAAAATCACATAAATTCTTTCCACTCTTCTGCACAAGATACATAAGTGTAAGACCAGTTTAACAATCACACTTGTTTTTCCAACCACAGACTGATTATGGTTTAACAGTTTGGTAATTAAATAGGTGATCTCAACTCCAATCAGTTCTGGAATTCAAGTAGAAAGAAAAGGGTATACATATTTTGTTGACTGTAAAGCCATGGAATGAGCTCACTAATTTCTTTGTACTGATATTAACAGCAGGACAGTGGTGGAAGATATTCCATATGAAGTGAGAAGGGCTCAGGAAATCAATCATATATTTGGCCCCAAAGGTAGTGATGATGCGTATGACCTTATTTTTGACCTTCACAACACCACTTCTAACATGGGTGGTACCCTTATTCTTGAAAGCTCCAGGGATGACTTTACAATTCAAATGTTTCATTATATCAAGGTAAAACTAATTTAAATGAACTATTAAAATAGATTATTAGTTGTAATGTTGTATTACTATATATTACTTTGTAGTTTCTTTAAATATAGTATTTTTGTTCTGCAAAACTGTTTAAAATATTTAATCACTCATAGGATGGGGTTTTTAATCAGAGATAATTAATAATTTGATTATAATATCAGGTAATTCAGATCTAAACTCATCATAATCTTGATGTATTAAAATGGGTGTGAGTAAGACTGATGGGCAAAAAGGAATGCTTAAATAACATCTATAAAAATGAATGTAATCTAATCTGCCTTCACACTGATCTGTCAGGAAATGGGATAAATTTGGGTCACACATGCTAAATAGTTAAACATTAATTTTATGAAATAAAGTCATGTAAAAAAATAATGGTAGAGGGTAATGACAAATGTTCCCTTCGCCAGGATTTATAGGAACAGCAACACGGCTTTAGAAGCTGTTGGATTCTGCTGTTCCTGGGGCTGATGAGCACTGGGAGAGGGGGGGCTGCAGAAGTGCTGGCTTAAGTGGAAACTGGTTGAAGTACCAGTGACCTAGACAGTGACTGATGGAATTGAGGTTAGGCCAACACTATGGGATTGCAATTAGCTTTTTTTTCCCTTAGCAACAAGATATATCTTAACATTTTTTTTTTTTCTTATTAGATGTATCCCATTTAAATGCTTCTAAAAAGATACAGAAATCTCTTGACTAAAATTCTGTGAAGAGCAATAGTAGGCAGCCATCAGGAAAGAGGCCTGAAATAGGTTTATCTGTCAAAAAAAAAAAAAGCTTAAAATAAGGCTTAATTCACAATCTGTCCCCCCCACAAGAAAATCTAAGTCTGACAGAAAAATACTGGAAATCTGCTTTTCAGTATTTTGATTCTCAGTTCTGGAACACTGCTGAGCAGATTTTTCTTCCTGTTAGCAATTAAAGTCCAGAGCTGTGTTCAGTTATACAAGGAGACAGCAAAGTGCAGCGGAGCATGCCTGGCCTGAGTTAATGGAAAGGGGACCAACAAATGCAGCTTTGTCTATTTTCTAAGGGTGTCCTACTTCTTTGAGGGCCATGAAATAGAGGCAACATATTGAAGACATTGTGTAAATCGCTTCTGCATCAGTAATCTTTTGTGGCACAACATTTGAAAATATTTGCATAACAAAGCTGTGTTTAAACCATCTCCACAGAACGCCCTGGCTCCAGAACACTGCCCGGTTCTGCTGATTGAGCACCCCAGCTTGAAATATGCAACAACTCGATCCGTAGCAAAACATCCTGTTGGTAAATATGAAAGCTAAAGACAATTCTTACTCACCAAAAATATTTTAAAAGAGGTCTGTTCATGTCATGATATTTTACAAAGGGCTGTGATCACCAGTAGCTCTTTTTTGGCAATATATGTACTGAATCAAATGTGTATGATTATCTCTTCTTCTGAAGAGCTCTGACTTATGCTTGACTTACAAGATAGAGAAGCCAGATGGAAATTCTTAAACTCAGTTAACCCACTGTTTGCAGAAAATATTTATAATGTATGAAGGATAAGGAAGAAGTTACAGCTTCAGAAAGAAATATTTAGGTCTTCTAAATAAGCCTTGATTGTTAGCCAAGAAGGGGAAAAGGGAGTATGTGATAAAGGAAGAGGGAAATGATGTTCTGCATGGAAGTGGTGGTTAACTTTTTCATTTATGGAATCAAAGACATAACCACAGGGTTAGTTTGCTTTTCATATTGAACAATGAGTTTTCTAAATTGGAGCGTCGAAAGACAGGATGAGGAAAAGACTTAAGAGAAAGAAATATACATAGTGACCCGTTCTCTAACCCTAGCAGCACACTCAGAAATGTACATGTGGCTCTTTAAACTGATCCCAACTGTGAGCTGAATTTTCTGTTTGCCTTAGAAAATCACATAACTCTATTTTACATTTCCTTTCAAACATAAAGCACAAACCCAACCAGACACCTATTTTTGCTCTGTAATCTTAGCATGTGATATATTATGGCTCTATTAATAATGCCTCTCATTTGCACACAGGTGTGGAGGTGGGTCCCCAGCCACAGGGTGTTCTTAGAGCTGATATTTTGGACAAAATGAGGAAGATTGTCAAACATGGCCTTAATTTTGTGCAACTTTTTAATGAAGGTAAAGTACTGGCAGACTGTTGCCTCTTGGGTCATGTCAGTGGACTGTTTCAGGAGAACATTTTGTAAAAAAGTTGGTATGGCTACAACATTTTATAATTAAACAGGTAAAAGGGGAGGGGGAGGATTGTTCTTCAGACCACTCAAGTGTTGCCTCAATCACAATTTCTGTTAGCTCTTTGGGTAGCTTTAAGGCTTTTGCCTCTTTCTGGAGGCTCTAAGTTTGTTGATTTTAATCTTTCATTTGCTTTCAGAATCTGAAACAATAGCTACCTGTATAGCAGTTTCTACATGGAGAACACACATTAATTAATGATGAGAAAGAAGTGATTCTTTTACAGGCCTTGTATGCCTCAATATTTAAAGTTAAAGGTCAATAAATCATGTAAGATTTTGTTATTATGTTCTGTCTGAAATACAGACTGACAAAAGTAGATGTTTAAAATTATTTTAGAGTACATTTTCTTAGAAGGCTTTTTTGGAAGCAAAAGGAGAACAGAATATAGTTGTGTGTGTCAAAGTCTCCATGATTGTGCTGGAATGGTGGAGATGAAATAGCCCTGATCCCTTTCTGTGTTGTGCAGCACTATCGAACACAGGTATTTAATTGATTTCTTCATCTACAAAACATGTATTTTTAAGCATACAGTGAACAGCCCCATTTCAGCAGCAAATTGAGATCAGGGTTTAAGATACTACAGAATCTGAGTGGACAATCTTTCAGCAACTTGGCTTTGAGGGGACAAAACCAAATCTGGAGCTAGACATTTTTATGGCACATGAGCTAATCACTAGTGTGTAAACTTTAACGAGTACAGCCTGATGATTTAAACCATTCTAAAGAGAATAAATAACACATTGTTCCATTTAACAGGCAGATGTTCATTCTGACATGAAATTACAATTATTCTTTCTAGGAAAAGAATTTCCACCATGTACAATTGAGGTTTTTAAAATCATGGAGAAAGTAGATTATCCCAGGAATAAGGATGATGAAGTTATTGCCATTATTCACCCTAAACTGCAGGTAAATTCTACAGTAGTTTCCATTGGTGACATTTTGGAAGTGTTTCTGTGTTGTTTCTGCTACATTGTAGTATATTTTAATAGGAAATATTTAGAATGAGAATGTTGCCAATGGGTTTATTGAATACTTTAGACCTTCCCTATAGTAAGTTCTGTCAGCAAGGTCATACAATATTTCAGTAACTGGAGAGAATGGAATTGCTGAACAGAAACTCAGAAATCCCATGAAATACACAAAACCTGGAAAGTAAATACATTCTATTTTTGTTCTTTCTCTAAGGATCAAGACTGGCAGCCACTGAACAATGGTGATCCTCTCTTTTTGACTCTTGATGGAGAAGTAATTGCATATAAAGGGGACTGTACAGTCTATCCAACATTTATCAACGAAGCTGCATATTATGAAAAGAAACAAGCTTTTGTAAAGACAGAAAAACTGAAACTCACTGCAAAGCACATCAGATCCTCAGTCTCAGCCCAGAACGTTTCTTAAAAGCTTATTACAGATTTTCAGTATATTAAGTGAATTCCTTCTCTGAAATCCAGTGTGCCAGGGTAGGAATTCATGGAATGAATAAATAAGTGCAGAATCTAATTTGAAATTGTAATTTAATTAACATTGCTGAGCACTTTTAAGATGAAACATACTGCCATGATGCTGATTAGGATTGTTTACTTGTTCTAATACATTACTAGAGACACAAAGAAGAAATACTATTTTAATGAAGTTTGTTAGTTCATGCTTTATAAAATTAAACAATATACCACAGAGGAATTAAGTGGCTATAAAACTGCAGCCAGCATCATATAGAAAGGTGCTCATCCACAAAACTACACTATATAAAAATGGCAGCATTTCTACTTCATACCCCCAACCCTCCAATAACCAGCACTTCTGTAAATGAGGTGGTCCTTGAAACTAATTCCTTGGATAAACAAACCACATGAGACAGAAGAAAGAAGGGAGAGAAACAGGGGGAGGGTCTGGATATCATCTTAATTTCTGCCTGACCCCTGCTGTGCTGAAGTGGAAGCCTAAGGGTTTGGGTTATTTGATTTTTATTTTTTTTAATATATACTTATAAAGGTATAAACTAAGCTCAAAACAGGATTTGTGAGACAAATACACTCAAGTGAAATGTGAAGCTTGTTAAATTTAAATTATTACAAGATTAGTTCAAGCTGTTCCTGATTTAACATTAATTTAAAGACAAAAATGTTGAATTTAGAAAGTAGTAGTCGGAAACATACTGGAGCAATACTCAGATTCAGGGACAAGTTGTGCTCACCCATTGGAAACTGCAATTTCCATTGCAATAGAGACCAGAAATGTTTACAGATTCATGACTTTCTAGGTGTGTCCACCTACTGCTTATAGCATTTTCTAAGTAAAATTTTAGTCAGCTGCTGTACCCCAGATGTTTTGAGGGAAGAAGGCAAGGTTAGGTAACTAATTACTCAGGTTTTGATGAAAGCAAAATGCACAAACCATACCTGAGGATTTCAGAATGGGAATTAAGAGGAACTCCATATGAGGAGGCTTCTGAGAATATTGAGACTGACTTGGTCTGTATTTGTAAAGACACAGCCTCTCAGAGGAGCTGAAAAAGAGGAGAAAATGGAGATATAATTAAAGTTCTGAAGCTATTTTTAACATATTTGACAGTAATTTGGAATAGAGAAAACATTAAGAATGTTACTTAAAGATACAATTAGCTAATTCCTGAAAGATTCATTCTCTAGGAAACCTCTAAATTAAATCTTTCGAAAAGTGATGTCTGCCTTATTTACTACTAAGCCAAAAGCCTTCCTTCCCTGCTTTGTGTATCTCCTATGGCAATAAAATAAAGAGGACAGAATGCTTATTGAATTACAAGTTTTATTCCTTTAATTTAAATAAACATTGTATAAAAACTACAGAATTACCCTCTCTAGTAATTTTTCATTATGTTCTGGGTAACAGTCTTGAGCTAGGAGGCAGTAGGTGTGATGCCACAGATGAGGGTATTTTCACAGCATAGAGCTTTTAGAAAGAACCCCCCAGCCCCTCCCTCAGTTGTCTCAGACAGTTTTGTACCTGGACACTGGCACTGCACAAATCCTTATGGTTTTTTTGTGCCTTCCCTGGTTTATGGCAACACCCACAGCATGCCTCAGCACAGTGCAGAAATGCCTGAGCTTATTTTCAGTGACAGGCCTACCCAGAGCAACACAGAGTGCCCCATGGGCTCCTTTATTCTGGTTCCTGAGCAGATGTGAAGAGGTATTTTTATTTTGTACAAAAACTGGCACTGAAGAGAGTCCAAATGGAACAGTGTAGTCCTAAGGCAATATTCTTTGTTGGCAGTTTCAATGCAAAATTAACCAAAGATGAAGAATTCCAAGACTGCAGGAATTTTTCTTCTCATATTCACACATCCTACCAAGGCCAAACAATGCTCAGATATTACATTCCTCTATTGATACACATAAATGTCCTTCCCCTCAAATTCCTAATCCCTGTAAAAAGGTAACTGAATTGAAGATTTCCATTTGGTCCCATCCATCCAGGCCATATGTGGTAGGAAACACAGGATACAGCATCTCTAGAAGAGCAGTTGGGTAGCAAGAACCATGTTCAGTATCCCTGCAAACAGCTTGGTGCTGTCCTTTCCACTGGAGAGTTCCCTCACGCTCTCTTCTGTGACAAGAAAGTCTTTTGGAGCATTTTGCCCCCAGCAGGCTTATCTGTAAGAGTCCAATGCAATTCATATTATCATCTAAACACAGAATTCACCTGAGTCTTTCCTAAGTGTCACCTTTAAAACAGGTGGCAAATGAACATGTAGGATGAAAAGCCACGACACTGAAGACACGCGATGTACGAATTGAAATTTAAAAGCACACAGAACAAATACCTCTTTTTATACATTCACAAAAAGTAGAAAACTAAAAATACAATTCATTGTACTAGGTCATCACAGGTAGTGAAATACAAAGTGCTACAGAAATGCATTAATTAGTCCTCTGGATACTAATAAAAGCTTTTCAAAGTCTGCACTTGCTTTGCATTGAACTTGTTTTGTTCACTCAGGGAAGAAATACTGACTTCTTATTTTCCTGAAGTGGCTGGATACAGCATTAATTTACTTTTAACCAGAACAACCTCCAATGTGATAACTTAGTTTATGCAGCAAGTTGCAACAGCAAGGAAACCTGAGTGGGAAAAATAAAGACATTGTGACTGAAGAGTCTCAGAAATATTCTCCATCACGAATTCTGTTCCTGCCCTGGTATTTTATGGGAAGGCATACACACAGAGTAATAAATAAAAGGCAGTAAATGGGGAATACACACAGGAACACAGCTCAGGGAAAGCTAGTGAGATCTGGAGAGGCTGCCTCCAACTTGCAAGACCAAGCCTCCAGTAACACTGATGGTCAACACAAAAGCACCAAATGTATCCAGGACGGTTGTTTCAGAATAACATACTTCATTTAGTAGCCTCCAGAACTGAAATGTCTGTCTTTTCTCCACCATAAGAACTTTTCCCAGCGTACAAAATGTTTTTCTCATAAGTTAAGATTCCAAAAGACAGCAGATTGGGATCATGATGATCTTAATTTTCCACAAAAGGAAGAAATATCTCACATATGACCTTTTATATCCAGTATGAAGTCAAGCCAAGTTTGAGGAGCGTCACACAAACTTGGGAAGCAATGGTTTTCATGAGAATCAAAACTGAACCAGAGAAACAGTCCTCTTTTTTTTGTTGTTTTCCAGCTTAGCTGCCCTGATTAAATGGGTCAAAGTCATCAGACCATGTCACTGAAAGTTTATGTTCCAGCTGCTTACAGCTGTTCTAAATATCAACAGAGCTCTCAGCATCCACTGCTGATGCTTTTAACCTTCAGAAGGGGAGCGCACATCACACACAGCACAACTACACAGAAGTCTCGGGCAAATCGTCCATTTCTTCAAACGTATTCAGGGTGTTTTTGCTATTAGTTCTTGAATTGTCTTGAACTTTGCTTGGATCTGCAAAAAAATGCATTGTAAACAAACCAGGATATGGTAGAAACTGCATGTGCAAGATCAAAGTTTTGCACATCTATTTTTTGTTTAAAAACATGGCATTTATTTCAACAGCAAGTCGTCATTTGCTACCATATCTTACAGAGAAACATTCCTGCCTGCCTCCTTTCATTATTGCTGAGCTCATTCTGCTAAGCAATATAAACGCTAATTGACTCCAGAACAAGCTTCAGAGCCACTCTCCCAGATCCTCACATGCCCCTGTCTTAAACTGAGGCCCGCTGCCAGAAGGACATCTGACACCTCAAAGCTAGGTCATTCCTCTATTCCGCTTCCAACACTGTCAGCAGATGGGTATCTTGAATTTCCTGGTCAACACTCACGAGGGGCAATTTGTCATCCAGTATGTATCACAAACATGAATGTTCTAGGGCTAAAACCAGCAGACTACAGCAGTATCAGGTGGAATCCTCCTGATTTCCTCCCAGATTTTGCAATCCTGTATGGAATTATTTAAGGACTACATGTTCTTTACAGCAGCTTTTTCAAAGTAATGTTCTCTGTTCATTAAAAAGTTCTCTCTCTACCATTCAAATGCCAAAATGGAATGTAAAACTAAGCTCATAGAGAACTGCTGGAGAAAAACAAAGGCAAACCCACTGTGTTTTGGTGCCAAGGTGTAAATAACAAGAGTTTGTAACCACTCCTCTCTCCCATTCTGTACAATTTAACATCCCTACCAGATTAACCCTGAGTTTCCCTAGCAGTAGAGCATGGCTGAAAGTCTCCATTATGAGACTTAAGATTTTTTAAAGGTATAAAACTATATCAAAGCATTTCTAAGAAAAACAAAACAAAAGGATTTCACCAGCAGGGTGGTGTAACATTCTGCAGTACCTGTTGGCCCTGGATCTTCATTAATAAATGAAACGTGTGTTTTCCACTCGGTCCATTTCACTTCATTAATCCTGTTTGTATTGCATAGAAATTGTGTTATTAAGATGCATTATCTGAGCTGCACACCTGCACTTCCCCTCTCATATCGTAAGTCCTTCTTGGGACTGCTAAAGTTCACCACCACCACTTGCTTCCCTAGCACTGAAAGGCTGAACATCTTTTGCAGTGTTAGGTGCTATGTGGAGAGGAGAATAATAAATATTAAGACTACTTTATAATTTTGCCCAAGTACAGTCTTGTACCTTGCTTTAAATATTCAAATATTTTGTATAAAGCCACAGTAATATATTGTTTAATATGGTAAGCATCAATTAGCAATGAGTTTAAATATAATTACTTTCAAGCTAGGATTCAAAGGAGGTTGACCAAGCAGCATTTACTGCAAGCAGACTTGATACTTGTACATTACAGATGCATGAAGGTGAAAAATCTTTTTTATTACCAAAAATAATCTACATCAACCTATACATTTCATAGATTCATAGATAGGTTTGTGTTAGAAGGGACCTTAAAGATCATCTAGTTTCAAGCTACTTGCAGGAACACCTTCCACTAGACCAGACTGGTAGTCACAACCCCCAAAAAAACCCAAACTGCATTTTTGTATATTTAATATAATTCACAGAGGTGTAGAAATACTTGAAAGAGGCTTTTGAGGAGAAATGAGCTGGAAGAAGCACACAGAGCTGTGTGACAGTATACAGTATTCTAGTTTTGCTTTACCTTAAGCAGACCCTGGTGTCATTTTCAGCCACTTTACATCGCTCTCCCAGTTGGAATTTTCTCCTCAAACACTTGGGTAAGAATTTTTCAAACTCCAAAATAGTTCTGGCTCTCTATTAACGATGAAGAGCAACAGGAGTAAGGTTAACCATATTCAAGATTGTCTGGTTCCATAGCATACAGTTTGCAGGCTCATTGTATCATGTCAAGCTTCCATCCATACCAACACTGATTCCACCATGCAAATAGCATGGCATGCACAAGCAGGGAGCCACAGCTTTGTCTGGTTAACCCCACACAGAAGGCACACTCAGAGAAGAAACAAGGAATCTCACTCTAAACTCTGTGTTTGGGGTTCAGGGCTAACAAACCCCCATGCAATACCCTGCCACACAGATCATCGGCAGTGGGGTGTTGCCCACCACAGAAAGCAGCTTGAGTCCTAATGATGATTGTGTTCTTGATGACAGCATGGGGCTTGGAGCTGCCAAGCCCAGGCTTGGATGAGGTATGAGAATCTGGAATGACCTCATGCATTACTCAGACTGAAGGGACGGAAGCGCAGAGCATGCTTTGTTACAGATTTCTGGGCAGATAATGGAACACACCTTCTGGTGACATACCAAGGGGAAAGAAGGTCATAAAGGTATGTGACGGTGCAGAAAAAGGCAGCTGAAAATCTGAGCCATGATCACCTTCAGGAGAGTTGTTAATTCATCTCTTCTTGCAAAGCCCTAGTACTAAAATTACTTATTTCCAGTGTCTGTACACAGATACAAATGAGGATTATTGCTGTTAATACCTAACCCTTTGTCAGCATGATGGTCCCATAGGTGCAGCTAAGATGATTTTAAGTCAATGCCTCTGTACTTCACTAAGCAAACTCCCAAACAAACCTGGAGTTTCCAGATGTGCTCACTCTCTTTAGAAATGTCTTCCACTGTTTCTCCCATTAATGCAATCAGCATGTTCAAGAGAAGAACAAAAGTCAACACAACGTAAGTTATGAGGAGCAGAAGAAATAGTACAGGGTACTTGGAATTTTGCTGGATCTCTAGATCACCCAGTCCTAGGGTGAGCTTAAAAAGATCCATCAGAACAGGTCCCAGACTGCTGTTGGAATGGCATTCACTGCCATCTTGGCAAGTGTCAATCAGTGCAGCAAGAGCTGAGAAGAAAGCACAAGATTATTTTAATCACAAAAATGTTTTAGGTATCCATGGAATTTCACCCTAAAGAATGCAAAATGCATACTAAAGAGCTAGAACTGCCCAGCAACATACACAGCAGGTAGATGACAGATTACCAGCAAGCAGAACAAGCACACATCCAAATGAAAGTGCAGGCAATCAAGAGAGCCAAATTACTTATCTGTTCAGATAGTCTCTAGACAGTTTAGATCCCTAAACTTGGCTTTTTAATTTCCAGAAGAAACCCCAACATGAGCTCTCATCATGACAGCAGGGTTCTTATTCATAATAATGCTAAAATTGTTACTCACACAGAGCATCAGTGCTTTTCTCCAGTAATATTTACCTACGCCAAATCCCAGCAAAAACACGATATAGACAACTAAAAATTTTATCACATCTTGCAGGATGACCTAGAAATTAAATTAAATATGCATCAGAAATAAAAACTGAGAACTAGATTTAGGCTTATGAATTCTGCAGAGATACAGGTGTGGTACATACTGAGGTATCAGATTGGTTTCAGTAAGCAAACTGCTTGTAGTCTCAGTGAGAAACCCAGAAAGATTTAGGTCTGATTTTTAGTCTCATGACTGAGAGCTTGGTGAGTTGTTCAGGGGTGACTAACTGTACAGTAGAGACATTACAGCATATGATGCAATTAAACAGCAGAACTACATTAGCTGAAAAACCACAAGTTACTTATATATTTAATAGACAAGATGTTAATTTTAAGACATTTTTGCCATTGAAGTTATACAGTGTATTCTGCTGAATTAATATGCAAAAATACAGCAGCCTTCCAATACCTGAAGGGATCCTACAGGAAGGCTGGAGAGGGAATTTTCAGGAGGGTGGCTAGTGACAGGACAAGGGGGAATGGTTTGAAGCTGAGGAAGAGTAAGTTTAGACTGGATCTTAGGAAGAAGTTTTTCAGTATGAGGGTGCTGAGACTCTGGAACAGGCTTTCCAGGGAGGCTGTGGATGCCCCCTCACTGGGGGTGTTCAAGGCCAGGTTGGATGAGGCCTTGAGCAGCCAAGTCTAGTTGAGAAGTGTCCCTGCCCATGGCAGGGGGGTTGGAATGGATGATTTCTAAGGTCCCTTCCAACCTAAGCCATGCTATGATTCCATGATTGTACGCAATTATAAATAAGAAATGTCAATATAAACTGTAAAATGCATCTACATTGCTGAATATTCTTGACTGGGGTTGCATCATAGCAAGGAAGGTAACAGGGCAGGTAAAACAAAAGAGAACAAACTTGCCTTTTGAATCATAACACTGTAAATGCCCATGGACTGGAAACCTCTGGTGAAATAGAGCATATTAGCCCATCCTAGGGCCATTGCCAGAACAAGACACACGAGGTGTTCTTTGTAGGAAAACAAGTACAAAAAGACAGAGAAGATCACAAGCATAGCTTGTATAAAACTGTTAAAAAACAAACACATGGGGGTAAAAGGGAAATTACTGACACAAAACCAACAGCATCATGGAAAAAACATGAAAACAAGACTCATTTGCTTCTCATGCTTGAGTTCTAACTTCACTCTGCATTCTGTCCTCCCCTACGAACACTACCATTAGAGTTTAACAACAACATAGATGAGTAGATGCAGTATACGGATATTAACATATTAGGACTCTATTTGTTAAAGTGAACTGTTCTCCCCAAAATAGCTGGTCACTGCAGATTTTGGTGACAAAGGCATTAAGAATTCTTGCTAGTATCTTTGAAGCTGCATCTTAATGAATTGTTTGAATCATTATGGACTTACCATGAATAAGGAAGTCACTAGGAGAAGGTGTGATGTGCTGTGACCAGATTCTCAGCAGCACAACATTGATATCAGTGTGGTTGGAGGAGGAGGAGGTAGAGTTAAGCCACCTCTCTTTTTATTGATCCTACAATCAAATGCTACAAATGAGAGGGAATTATCTGTGCCAGCTAAAGGGACATTTCCAGCAGCCAGCTTAACCAGCTTTTTGCTATTTTGGTTGAGTGTGAAACTGTATCTGGTTTATTAACCAAGTTTCTTAAACACATTTTGCCACAGAGAGCTCTAAAGAGACCTAAAGCATCAGGAGAAACTAAAGGCAGTGCTGTACTTTGGACAAAAAGAGACAGCCTGTACACATCAATTCCTGGTATTGTCACCAACCCATGCAAACTGTTACAGAAAAGCTGTGTGCAAATTTACTTCCATCCCTTAAAAAACTGGTAGTCTAGAGAGAAGGTGAACATCTGCTACAGAAGTATGTTCTCTGTGACCATGAGAGAGGCAAGTACTTCATAAATAGTATAAAATAGACACACAACAGACTTACAAAGCAAAGTGGAACCATGCATCAGAGAGAATTGACTGCAGGTCTGAGGGCCTAAGCAGAAAGATGGCCACACTCTGTGCAGAGAGAGAAAATGCAGAAATTGTAGTAAGAGCAAACAAGGCTCAGTATTTTTCATTACTTATAGGCTACGGTGAAAATTATACCCTGGGGTTTTTCACCATTACAAGTTCTAATTCCACAGTGTCCTTAAGCCAGTAATTTGAGAATGTTGATGTTATACAAATACACAATCTCTCTCTTGAGAATTTGAAAAGAAAAAACCCCCACCCTGATATTTGCTTTACAGAGCAATACAGTTACATTGAAATATATATTCCCAGTCATTCTGAGTAAGTGATGTATTGTGCCAAGGACTTTCAGACATTACACATATAAAGCTCTTCCAAACATTTCCAAGATCAGCATCAGTGCATCCATAAATCTAGAGAAGTTCTTTACCTATTTTTATATATTTGTTATTAAAAAGTCTTACCTCTTTTATGGCTAAAAATATTGCTCCTAACATAACCATCACCTGTCCAGATAACTGCAGCCATCCCACACCACGAGTTAGAGCCAATGGATAAGGTGGAGCCTGCAAGACAGGTCCAAAACGAAAGACTGAGTTCCATAGCTGAAAGGCAAAAGGCAGAGTAACAGGAAGCTCTTTCAGTGAGTGTTTTCTTCCTGCTGGGTTTCCAGAATCTGCCCCCCTTAATGTGTGTTTGCAATGCCAGAAGTTTCTTTCAAAGAATCACAGAATGTTAGGGGTTGGAAGGGACCTCCAGGGATCATCGAGTCCAACCCCCTGACAAAGCAGGATCATCTAGGGCAGGTGACACAGCAACACATCCAGGTGGGTTGTGAAAGCCTCCAGAGAAGGAGACTCCCCAGCCTCTCTGGGCAGCCTGTTGCAGTGCTCTGTCACCCTCACCATAAGGCAGTGTTCTCCTTGTGTTGAGGTGGAACCTCCTGTGTTCCAGCTTGTACCTGTTTTTTCTTGTCCTGTCACTGGGCACCACTGAAAAGAGCCTGGCACCTTCATCTTGACACCCACTCCTTAGATATTTATAGACATTGATAAGATCCCCTCTCAGCCTTCTTCTCTTCAGATTACACAGCCCCAGGTCTCAGTCTTTCTTCATAGGAGAGATGCTCAAGTCTCTTATTCATCCTCATAGCCTCCGCTGGACTCTCTCCAGCAGATCCCTGTCTCTCTTGAATTGGGGAGTCCAAAACTGGACACAGTATTCCAAGTGTGGTCTCACCAGGGCAGAGCAGAAAACCTCCCCACACTTTTACAACTGTAACTGCCTGTCTGCACTGTGTTTTGAGTCACACAGAAAATACAAACCTCCTATATCACTCCTGCTTCTCCTTCCAGCTACACCAGCCTGATGTGGAAGAAGAAGCTGGTCTCCCTACAGCCAGATATTCTGCTATCTGGATTTGGTTTGGCATTTTAAATACAATTCAGGAAATGCATTTTAAATTAGGAACATTTGGTGAGATTAAGTTGCTGTACTCACTTCATTTTCATTAGGCCTGTGGTAGGAAACTAACGTTAATGTCACATTGTATAGGAAATAAAAACAGCAGGAGATAAAAAACATGTGGCGTGCAAACTTCTTCCACTTCATTCTCAGGAGTGAATTCAGAGGCTCCAAAGTCAGCATTTCATGACGATTCTGTAGGAAAACAAGCAACTACAATTTGAATTTGCCACCTGCAAGGTAACTGAGATGATTTCAGGCATGTCTTCTGGGCATTTCATTCAGTTTCTGCCCATGCTGATCTAGAAACATCTATGCTCAGAGATCTGTGGCAGAGCACAAACTGACAAGGTACAATGGGACAGCTCCTGACTCATGCTGGGGTAACCTACCCTGCTCTGGTAAATTATGGCTGAGCTGAAACTAATGGGAACTTCTGCTCTTGCTTCCTACAGGAGTTTTGTGGCAGTATTTCTATTTAGAAAATGTAAAATTCTGGTTCTGAAGAGTTAATGATCCTAAACACCTAAAACACACACCTGTTCAGGAAGGTTTATAATCTTGGCAGAGTACTCCCTTAAAGTATTTCTGTTGGCTTCCCTGTTCTCATGCACTGTCTTATGCACCTGCTAGTGGCTACTCTGCTGAGACAAGACACTAACTTTGGTCTGACCAGCTGGGCCATATTTATGTTCCTTTGCAAGACAAACCAACACTTCAGATGCAGAAAACACACTCCTAAAATGCCTGGCCTGGGCTTCAGGAGCTGAATGCACATTCACTGACAGCTGACAATCTACAGACATAAAATTCATCTTGCTCCTGATACAAAACCGAGCACCAAAAATTACTCTTTTACAAGTAATTCAGTCAAATGCATAGGCTAACACATTTGAAATGAGGGCACTGCTAGAAAACAGATAATTAAAGAAATAGGTAACTTACACCAATATTTGTGTTGTAGACAATAATTTCCAGTACTGAGTTGTCTGCAGTGGTGTCTAGATCTGTCAGATCATAAAGAGAAGACTGAACAGGACCATAAGCCCAGTCTGTGAATTTTCTTGACAGGCTCCTGTTTGCCTTGTCTCTTATCTCTCTGCTCAGGATGTATTTTAGAATCTAAAACAGTAACAGAATCACTTGTAAGCAGATGCACACACACATACCTGCCAACCCCCTACCTTTTAACTCTCACAGCATTAGCTGCGGTAGGGCAATTCACTGCATTTTTAAGTCTGTTATTCAATAAGCAGTGTTAGAGATGACAGACCTTTAGGACAGAAAAAGAGCATTTTTAATGCCTCCAGATTTCGTCAGAGATACTTTTCTAAAGGATAAAAGCACATTTCCCCCATGTCTTCACATTTATATCTTCCTTTAACTTAAACAATTACTTTCTAAATGATCCCATTGTCGATTTTTTTACCGTAGTTGATTTATGAGAGCCAAATTCTACAGCAGCATAACAGCAGCTCTGGTGAGTCTTCTGAAATGACTAGGCTGTCTATTTTATAAAGGTAATGTTGTGAAAAAAAGCAGAATTTCTGAGCTTCTGTACAACAGCAGCATTTGCAAGGCTGCTTTTAAACAGCCCGTGTGTTTTGGACACAGAGGCATCATTAGAGGGAAACCCTGAAAGGTAAAAGCAACTCTGCAATAGAAATATTTGCTTGTATTTTGAACATTAGCTCATAAAATACTACTGATACTGATACTAGCACAGAAGAACCAGAGTGGAAAGCTACATCAGAGCACAAATGTCTGAGCACATTGTTGGCCTTGACCCTTTCTCCCTAGTTAATTTCTCTTAGATGCTATTGGAATAATACCCACCTCCAGTTTCCCAGTTTTTGCAGCCAGTTGCAGTGGTGTCAAACCTGCCTTGTTCTTTGTTGTTTCCAAATTTCTGTCTTTGCTTTTCAACAAAATCATATCATACATTCTGATTACAAAGTCATTCTGGGTTTTAAAGTCCTCTGCCACAGTAACTAATGCATGGAGGATATTGTTTCCTCTGGAATCCTGAGAAGTAATATTAGTCCTGGTATTGTCCATTAATAGCTGCAGTATGTCTGGTTGATTGGTACATGCAGCTAATGCCAGTGCTGTTTCACCTATAAAATAAAGATATAACATGTGTATGGTTGATTACCAGCAATCAAATCATGGAATCATTAAGGCTGGAAAAGACCTTCAACACCATCAAGATCGACTGTTAACACAGCACTGCCAAGTCCCCACTAAGCCATGTCCCCCAGTGCCACATCTGCACATTTTTTGAACTCTTCCAGTGGTACTGATTCCACCACTTACCTGGGTGGCCTGTACAGGTCCTCACCTCTCTTTCAGGGAAGAAATTGTTTCTAAAGTCCAATCTTAAACCTCCTCTGATGCAATCTGAGGCTGTTTTCTGTCATCCTGTTGCTTGCTATCTGACAGAAGAGACCAACCCCCTCCTGGCTCCAGCTTCCCTTCAGAGAGTTCTAGAAAGCAGGAAGGTCTTCCCTCAGCTTCCTTTTCTCCAGGCTGAACAATGCCAGTTCCCCCAGCTGCTCTTCACAAGACTTGTGCTCTAGACCCTTCACCAGCTTTGTTGCCCTTCTCTGGCCTCCATATCATGCTCGCTATTTGTGGCTGTGTTAAGCATCTTGACATATGAAGGCATATTTACACATTGATTACACTGAATTTAGCTCTTACTTTAGAAAAGCTCAATTTACATTAAAATATTACTTGGAGAAAAAAAAACTCCAAACCCAAACTTGTTACATTTTATTTGCCACTCAGGATTTACTCTTTTTTTTTATTTTTTTTTGCAAATGTTTTACAACTATTTCTGACTGTTTAGAATACATTGCACTCTGGCAAGTTACTTTTATAGAAGGTACTATATAATTTTTCTGTCTTGTGATGTGAGTTTCCTAATCTAGGTTTAGTTGAGTAATGACTCACACTTGCCTGTCCTTCATCCTGCTCTTAATTATTTGGGTATTCCTTCCTAGCTTTTCCACAGAGATCACATTTCCACTTACCAAAATAAAAGCCTTCATGCTTATGTTTGGGATTAAAGAAAACCCCTTGGGCATAAGCATTGACATCAGCCCCTTTTTCTATCAAGCTCTGGGTGATTTCATACTGTCTTCTTTCGATGGCAATATTCAGAGCTGTCTGGCCTGAAACAACAGCCACAAGTAGGTAGTGTTGAGTGTCTTAAGCACATGGTGAAAGACTCATGACGTTTCAAAATGGATAGCAGCAGTAACAATGAATGAAAGCCAGTTAAGGGATTTAAACCATCATTACAATGTTTGAAGAAAACATTGCTTTGATGGGTGATATATTTAACAATGTACATGAAACTGGTATCAGATGGCAATACCTTTATATGCCTCCTCTGTGTATGCTGCATTGATAAATCTTTCCAAAATGCCATTTTCTTCTGCAAAGGACAGGAGCATATTCACTATCTCATTGGTGTTTTGGTTGATGTTCAGCAGAGCTTTCATCAGACAAGTTTTGCCAGTATCTGAAGCTGTGAATTTTTTCATCAGATAATCTGCAAGAGTGAACGTGGAGATTTGATTGTTATTTCTTCAAGTGAGTGGAAAATAATTCTAACCTCTTGTTTATTAGGGGTGAAACCTGAGGGATATGTATGAACATAAATGACTTGCCAAGCAATTACTCTACCCTGTTCTCTTCATATTATAGCTATGTGTAGCTGGTGAGACAACTCATTCAGAGATGTGGTAGTAAGTAACGAGGTGGCCAACACACTTGGACGTGGCCCAACACGCTTGGACATGCCCCCCCACTGCCATGGTGACTCCAGACAGCACCAGAACTCTTTCCTTACTTCTGTACATCACAAGCCCTCTCTCTACTGCAGTTTGGATAGACACATCAGCTCTGAGCCCTGTGCTGCAGAAGGCTAGTTTGGGCATGACTGTGGGACTCAGCGCAGAGGGACCCTCTGTGTAGCACACCAAGGAGACAAATGCTCTCCAGTGTTGCCTGGGAGGCAGCAAGGAGGTGGCTGGTTGAATACCTTCAGCTTTCATTCAGAAATAGGAACCGAGGCATACATTACATTGCATACAGGTGATTGTAAATCCACAGCAAGTAGCTGAGCACAGAGCTGTTTCCAGTGTGAGAGTCCAGAGGAGCAGGCAATCTCCCTTCCTGCGTGGCTTACCCGGCACAGTGGCGCTGGTGCAGGCAGAGGAGCGTTCCCGCAGCTCCCCCAGCAGACGCTGCAGCTCTTCTGGGTTCCCCTCAGACACTGCCCGAAACAGGTCTCTCTTCAGCTTCTTCCTGGCTCTAGTCTGCTCAGGTCCTTGGGATGTGTTAGCACTGAATTATAGGAAATAGTACTGAAATTGCTGATTCACTTTACTGTGGTTTATTTTATCCTCTACGTGAGAGGAAAAAAAACCCTACAATTTCTTGTGCCAGAGTACATAGACTTGCCTCAGTTCCTTTTATATCTTGGCATATATCTCTCAGAATGTTTCTGCAGATTGCTTATTTGCAGCTCAGTGGCCATTAAAAGGGTTTTACAATAAAAATGTACATTTTCAAGTGTTTTATTTTGCATTTTTTTCCAGTTTATCCATTAGTCTAAAACAGAGCTGAAGAAATATTTCTCTTCTTCTCTGCTGTCCACAACTCACTGACTTCAGAGCCTGCAGTTACCTGATGCTGCACTCCAGCTGCACCCATCCCACTCACAGCAGAAGATAACTTTTAACCTCACATCTTCTTACAGTACTTTCCTGATCAAAATTATTCTGGAATGAGAAGGATTTAGGATTTTCCCTCTAGTCAGAAATGCTCCTAACTCATGTTGTGCATGTGCTGCACCTAGTTGTGCATGGTGTCCTGTGCTGCCATTCAGGGAACAGATTATATGTGAAGAAACCTCACACTAAATGTAAGATTTGAGAAAAGGAGAGGTTAAGAGATAAGTCAGAATTGAATTATTGAAGAATCAGAATTCCATGCACACATCTGACCTCATTTCTAAAGCATGGCAGGCAAAAGAGGTCATATCTACCTTGTCAGGGACTTACTCCACTGAAAATGTACTAAGACACACTTCATGTCTCCACTTACCCACAACTGTCTGCATTAGGGCTATACTCAGTTGCATCATCCTGAAGAGACTGGGGGGAATCCATATCTTCCCCATTTCCAGATGCACTGTAGAAAACAGAAAAGAAATGCCAAGTCAGGAAGATTTTTGGAAGACATTTTGACAGATTGCATGAAGAATCAGTCAGTACTAGGAAGCAGAAGCTACAGCAAAGCCGAAATTAGCCTAATTTGACATTATGCTTTTTAATTCTATCATTTTATCTCCCTTGTGAATTTTAAAGGGAGTGTTAAAAATTAAGACACCCACAGGATTTTATTCTATTTAAAGATCATTAGGGAAGCAACCTGTTTTGTGCTCTGCTATGTTATTTCATTAGATCTGGAAACTCTGGGAAGGGTTTTTTCTTTTTTATTTATTTTTTTTTTTAATGATCATTACTTTTTATGCATCATCCTGAATGCTTCCAGCTAACATTCTTCCTTTTCACATCCCTGATTTGTCATCTGCCACAAAACAAGTGCTAAATCAGTACCAGCACGTGGGTTCCAAGCACACAAGGGAAGTGAATTACCTCAAGATTTACTACACAAAACACTGCAAGCAACTCAAGAGTGTTTTGCACCTGACTTGAATGGAAGCTTCAGCTAAAAGACACTGAGGACTGGGCCATAAATACATATTTAGAGAATCAATTTAAAGGATTTCAATGCCATTGGTATTATGCAATTGCTGTACATAATTTCCAGGCAATCCTAAAAGCAGGTCTGACTTTAAAAATTAATTTATTATAATTTCTCTTAGCTGTGGTTTTGTTTTCTAGCAGGTTCAGACATGATGAACTACCTCAGGGTAATAAATTAAGGAGTCTGAACTGCTAGCTATTGACAAAACAGATGTATGGACAGTAGTGCAAGGATTCAGCTCTGCTCTGCAGATATTCCCTTCCCTTTGAAATACAGCTGGTAGCTGCAAGTCCATTCTCATTCAGTCTGCCACTTCTCTGCAGAAAACCGAGAGGAAGCTGGTGACAATGTGTGTGGCTTGTGCAGGTCAGTGCCTGGATGAGAGGGAGAAATCTGGAAACCTCTCCTCTAAAACCAAAATAAGACTGTCAGCTGATTCCAAAATGCTGACAGGACATCCACCAGACAAAAACATTTGGCCTTTTTTGGCCTTATTCTAGATTCAATGCCTATTTTCCTTGTGCAGAATTAGTGGCTGTTGGTACCCCACACGTTTTAAAAATGAAATTTATTCTTCCCAGACATAATTTTTTCCTATTCATTCTGCATAAACGGCTGCCTTGAAATATTTCAGACTCAGCATCTTCATGTTGTTTGATTGGTAATGAGCAAAAGAGGGAGGATGTCAGCACACAGCTGGGAGCAGGGTTTGCTAAATCAAGCTGTGGTCTCCATGCAGTACAAAACACACAAGTGAATGCATGGAGTTTGTCCTAATATATCATAAATAAAAAGCTAAGATAAAAAAAACCCAAACTGTACTGATTTTACATTTATTCAAATCTGAGGCCTCATTTATTCAGTGTAAATAACATCAGCAGCAGATAAACTCAGAGGTAAGTCATCTAGCAACAACTGACCTGCAATGAAGCTGCCAAAGAAAAGCCTTCTGAAATTTTACCTCTGAAGTCTAAGCAGAAATAAGGAGAGGCTGCTGAAAAGAAAATATTTGCAGTATGAGCATTGTGTCTGTAACTTACCATGGGCGAATGTTTGAATCCATTGGTTTTGAAAACACAGGGGGAGAGGTGTTATTTGGAGTTGCATTGCTTTCAAAACCTTCAATCTCCAGGAAAAAGTGTGAACTGTTGAACACAGTGGGTTTGTCAAATATTAGTAAAACAGCAAGCTCAGCCACAACACAAGCAAAGCACAACACAAGGCATGCCCAGGACAGGGCTGACAATTTATATGTTCTGGCATTGTACCTAATAGGATGCTGAAAGAGAAGCTTATCTGCCTTCCCCTGGGGCGATTCCAACCTCCAACACTGTGCCCAGCACTCTCCTGCTGGCAGATGGGCAAAAGATCCCAAGATATTTTTAGGACAGGTGGCATCAGATCCTGACATGTCTAAGCAGCTACCCCAGCAGCTTCAAACCAGCCTTGCATCCAACTTCTGTGCACACTTTACTCAACAGCCACACTAGAACAGGTTGCCCAGGGAGGTAGTTGGGGCCCCATCCTTGGAGTTGTTCAAGGTCAGGCTCAATAGGGCTCTAGACAGCCTGATCTAGTGAAGGATGTCCCTGTTCACTGCAGGGGGGGTTGGACTGCATGACCTTTGGAGGTCCCTTCCAACCCAAACCATTCCATGATTCTATGTGTGCATACACCCCCCCCCCCCATCTATATGCATTTTAATCTACTGCATTCTAGTCCCTGTTTCTCCAGCCAGGAGCCCTCAGGATGGATCACTTCAATCCCATCAGCAGTGAAAATCATAAAGTCAGAAAGTTTGAAAGGTCACATGTGAAACAGCATCAGGCATTTCCACCAGCCAGGGCTGAATGTGTAATCTTGCCAGTCAGTGCCTGACATTTAACTATTCTTTTTTCCTACAAATAATTGTTTGCAGGGAAAATAAATGAAATCTGGGGGAAAAAAAAAGAAACAAAAACCAAACACAAAACCAAACAAACACAGAAAAAAGGAGCATGAGAAGAATAGGAAGGTTTCACCTTTTAAAAGCCTGCAAAGCTGAGAGGCAAAAATCAATGGCTTGGTATTATTAGACCTCATCAAATCATTGCTTCATTTCAAAGATAGAGGAGTTCCAGTGGTGAATCTAAGTGACTCCCGTGTGGCCTATTGTTCAGAAACTGTCTTACATCCCTAAATGTTCCAGTAGCCACCTGAGAAATGTTTCCAATTCATCTAATTTTTATCATTTAGTCCATTCTTGGTTTTTCTTAACTGTATCTTCCTTAAAGAATCCTGCTAAATTTAAGTACATGTATTGATGTTAAAATGCAGTATATTAGTACACTACTGAACAACCTGTTGATATCTCCTAAAAATAGCATCATCTAATGGCCCCAGCTCATCTCACTTTCTAATGGCTTTGTGATCCAAGTGTTAATTCACTGTGTGTATTTGTTTAAACTGAAATGACCTTTTACCATTTGAGATGTGTCTGTGGCTGCATTCTAAGTAGCAGCAAATAAAATGGCACCTCTGGTTAGCAGGACTTTGTCCATGAAATTACCTAGGCAGGCAGTACAGGAACAACCTACATAGGAACAGGAGCACTGCTATCACTTCTGCCAGCTGCTGGAAATCATTTTTGTTTCACTTTGGTCTGGCAGAGAGACCAAGGAGGAGTGGGAAGAGCATGGGGTCATCCTGCTATTTTGCATTCCCTGACCATGAAGTGCAGGAGCTGGCAAACATCTGTTGGAGGCTGCTGTGAACATCTGTAAAGCCAGAAGTGCCAAGCTCAAGGCTTTGCTGGACCATCTCACCTGCCCTTGGCTCAGCACCAGGAAAGGATGGTGTGCTGCAGGCTGATGGCTCTGAGATCAGCTCCTGTTCTCCCAGCAGTGTGCTCATGCTGGAGATTGTGGCATCCAGTAGATGTACAGCAGCTATGAAGTGCACCTTATTTTGAAAGCTGACATACCTAACCAATTCTGGCATGTGGGTTATCTGGGGATACCACAGGGGAGAAAAAAAAGCCAAAAGCCACCTTGCAAAGCAGGTGGACAGCTGCCAACACATACCCAAGTGCTTACGTGGCCACGGTGCACGTTCTCCGGAGCACTGCCCACAGACATAATCAGACTCTGACAACATTGGCAGCACTCCTCCCAGCCTGCCTGTTGGTTTTCCTGTACTTAATTATAGACTTTTAGTCCACCCAAATACCTCCAAGAGGGGGAAGTCATTGTCTTTTGAGAAAGTGCATATGGCAGTCAGTACATTTTGTCCAGTGACAAATGCCACCCATAGAAGAGCACTCACTGCTCAGTGGCACAAAAGGAAGCATCTTGAAGCAACAGCAGTGCACCAACATAGAAACATGTAATTAACAGAACATGCATTAACATTCATGTGACCTTCATGCCTTCTGTTACTGGAATGTTGCTGGCCACACCCTGAGCTCTTGGTTGAGAGGTGGGAAAAACCCCAAGGTTATTGTTACTGATGCCACAAAACCCAGTGTGAGATAGGAGCTTAAAGTAATTGAGAGGTTGTGTTGGTGTTTGTCCTAACTACCCAGCCTGCCATGGAACTGCCCCCTTCTGCACTACTGGGTGGATGGTGAGCTGTTCCAACACCTCACCTCCCAGTCATGCAACCAAAGAGCTTCTCTTTTTCAGTTTAATGACAGAAAGCCAAGTTGTGACATGCAGACAGTGGGTTTCAAATAACTAATGGCATCCTTTCTGTGGAAAGTGATTCCTCAGATTATTAAGAATTATAAATGTCAGAACAGCCACAACTGCCTAGGCCTTTAGAGCTTCAAAAATTGCTATAATAGCTGGTCATTAGCCACAGGGTGAAAAGTTTATGAATGAAAATTCAGCCTCCCTGTACAAGGAACTTAGCTGACTTCAACAGCATTGTATCAGGGTTGAATTACTGCTTGTATTTCCCCATTACATACAAGATCTTAATCCTTTTATTAATTCTCTAGCATAAACTATGAAAGTGAGTGTTTTATAAAATAAAAATGAAGTCTTGTTAATCCGAATAATGAAAAATGGAGTGAATTCATGCTTCTGTTTGTGACAGAACCTTTTGCTTACCCAGTCCTCATTTTTATAGTCTCCTCTGCCTCTCCATAATCCATCACATTCCCATGGCGAAACTAAGTTTGAAATGCTTCCTTTCCTCAGGCCAGCATCTCTTACATATACCCCAGTGTACCCTCCATGGGATCTCCAAAAATATCACTCTACCTTCCTTTTCCCTGTTGCAGCACTGACTGTCATTACACCACATTCTTGTAAGCTTATGCAGACATTTAGCATGGATGCGGAAAGCCCAGCTGATGGGAGACACAAACTGAAAGGATTGGTGCCTGTGCCTGATGTCTCTAGGACAGGGGTTAAAGATTTGTCCCACTAGAGTAAACATCATATGTCTGCCTAGCCAGGATAATCTTCCACTTCTAAACAGCATCAGCATGGTTTGGTTTTTTTTTTTTTTTTTTTGAAGGCACCTTGTCTTCACCAGGTCTCTCTTGCTCATACATGCAGTGTGAATAAAGAGGTCAGGGACACTTCAGCACTAACATCTACTAAAGGAGATAAGCCAGGGAGTTGTGGTGGTTCAGGCTGAGCTCCAGTCCTACCTTTTCTTTGTGGGAGTGCTTTCGGTCGGCTTTTTCTCTTGCTGGTTTGAAGGGGGAATACCAGATGGATTTGTTTTCTTGCCCATTAGTGGAATAATTTCGTTGTTATCTTTAATCATGTTTCTGCAGTAGACATTCACAGTTAGTTAACTCCTGTTCCTTTGGAGAAAGAAAAGAGAGTGAATTGCCTGTTTACAGCCTCTTCACACAAAGCTTGAGAGCTTCACAAAGTTGTTCATCTTTCAGTTAAGCACATACAGGCCATTCCATGTGTCAAGGCTGGAGGGTGACATCCATGACTGATTAAATTACATTGTAGGAAAAGTGCCATTAAAAGTGATACCATAAATCCAGGAGAACCATCAATTCAAGCATGTGCCCCAGTTATACTGAAGGGAGTCTGTCAGTCACAATGACAGTATATGCCACTTGGAGAGACAAAAAGAGCACAGTGGCTTTTATAAGCAGCCCTGAAGTTTGTGCATATTTACAGCCTAAGTAGTGTACTCTTATCCAAGACAACCTCAGAAAAGTGGTAAGTTCAAGGAATATCTGTGTCAGACACAGAAGGTTCCAGCCACGAAAGGTTGTGAACAAGTTAAAACTTGAAACTTTGCAGTGCACTAGAAACTACAGAAACTATCCTAAACCAGGAGATGCAACAGACTCACTCATTCAATACGATGTCCTGGCTGAGCTCTGCTGGCTATCACAGAATCAACCAGGTTGGAAGAGACCTCCACGACATGCCTAACATCAAGGACTTCTGTGTCCTTGTGTCTGGTGACATCTCAATGTTTCTTCAGGGAAAAAGAACAAAATCATGGCTCTGGTGGATGGGAATAATCACCACCACAGGACACAAAAGGATCTTGCTGCTTGTTATCTGCTTCTAAACACCCACAACATGAATTCTCTAAGTAATGATGAATAACCACCTTCCTATTTCTCAACAGAATACTCAAGGGCATCATTTTAAATCACCAAGGGTAATTTGTAAGTGAGAAGGTGAATTCAGGATACTTTAAAATTCACCTAATGTAAAAATAGTAAATTTTACAAGGTCTTAGACCCATTCCCAAGGAAAGCAGGGGAGTGCCCTCCATACCCAAGGACAAATGATATAAATCACTTGCCTGTGAGTTGGAACAACATGAACTACACATTTTCCCTCTCCTGTGTCCACTTCCCTTAATGTAACAAATGCACACACAAGCTTTCTACTCTTGTCACAGGGTTGTCAGTGTGCCTCAGCACTAGAATTTCTTCATTATGGGAATATCAAGACATAGAAAGCAGATTGTGAAGCGTGCTTGGAAAGACATGACACCTGGTGTGAGAGAGGAGACAGGCATATCAAATACATTGACACATGAGTGAAAACCTATTAATGCATAACCAGCAAATATTTAAGCACAGGAAATTTTGAATCCCAAGTACAAAGAACTGAGACTTCGCAGGGCCCAGAGTCATGTAAGCACAGCTGTAATTTCTTGTCAATAAATGGAATAGAAATCTGAAATATTGGGAAGTATTCCTTACCTTGAACAGATTGGCTTAAAAAACAGTCATGGAAATATATTTTTATGTTGCCTTCTATCGTTGTAGACATGTTCACACTAGTGCATCTCAGAAATATACCCAGTTTGGATGCGTTTCCTAAGAATTTATAGACAGAATTTCTAAAGGGCAAATATGATTTCCTTGGTACCCTTGCAGAGTAAACCATAGCTTTAAGTGCAATAAATGCACAGAAGAGCTGGATTTGGATATTACATATTCAAGGGAAGAAAAGGGTTTTGCCTGTCCCTTTGAAAATGCAATTCATGTAGTCTTCAGGCATGTTGTATCTGTGAACACACTGGTAAACACTTAATCTTAACACAGCTAAAACTAATGACTGTTGTCTTGCTTAGTTCATAAATAATTCTGCTATTTACTTCTTACCAAGTACTTAAAGAACACACAAAGCAAAGACATTTCCTACCTACAGGAAGAGGCAAAAGTGATACTTGACATAAATCAAATACAAGGGGCCTAGAATAAGATGGAGATGGGCATTGAATAGCTTCACAAAACCTGTGACTTTAAAGGAAAAGAACAGTTAGAAACAGACAGATAGGTCAAAAAGTGTGTCAGGAAAAGGAGGTGCCAAGTTCAAATGGGCACAGCTGGTATGTGTGTGAAGTTGGAGGGGTCAGGGAGAGTGGCAGGAAGAGCTGGCAAAATAAAGACAAAGGTTAAAATCTCTAAAGCACACAAAGAACACAGGGAAGAGCCTCTCATTCTTGAGCAATGCTGGAGCTGCTCAGATATGGCAACACATTTCTGCATGGGCCACCTGTGTGGGGAGCAAGTCAAAGCCCTTTCTGCAGCCAGTTTTCACTGCAGAGATTTTGGCAATGTTAGGGCAGGCTGAGCCATATAGAAGAGATGAAAATAGCCAGACAGCACTGAAGCTGT
This sequence comes from Indicator indicator, assembly GCF_027791375.1. Lineage (NCBI taxonomy): Eukaryota > Metazoa > Chordata > Aves > Piciformes > Indicatoridae > Indicator > Indicator indicator. The sequence continues at coordinate 4,178,149 of NC_072039.1, forward strand.
ATTGGATGATGGAGGACAGCTGAACCATTAGTGATATATGGAAACAATTTGGGAAGGCGAAAGAGGAAAGATTCACTTTTGTATACATGGAGTACAGCTTTCAAATGCACAAAAAGATCTGACTTTGTAGTCTCAGCTATAAAGAGTGTTTTAAAGGAGATCTCAGTCTGCACAAGTAAATAACTTGCAGGCACAACAGCACAAGTACCTTGCTACAGTGCTGAGTCTGTTCCTCATTTTTAATCATGACTAATTGCCTGTGTAGATGAAAACTAAGCTATGGCTTTCATCATCGTCTTCTGTGACATCTAGACAAAAATCATGCAACTGTCTGAAGAGTGTCAGCTCATGAGTGGTGTAGCTTATGTAACCTGATATGGAGCATCAGCTTTTGTTGTAACTATATTCAGCTCCCATTATCTTGCTAATTGTTTCTTATAGGCCACCTGAGAAGTGGCTTATTTGAAGTGGGCAGTGAGACAAAAATACTCTGTTGGTTTGTAGTATTAAGAATTAGTATAAAGGAGACTGTGAGGACATTGAGGACTTATTATCTCACCTCCAACGTGCTGGGGATAAGAAAAGGGCATTTATCTGCAATAGCGAACAGGACTCTACTACTCCTGGAGTAAGCAGCACTTCACTCACTATCAGACTCCTCTTGTGCTTATCTGAGACCAAGACACACACATCTCTATCTCTAGAGCTCAATAACATGATAAACAAAGGGGTTAAAGAAAAAAAAATCCGACAAATGAAAAAGAAACACTGAATTAAGATACTAGGGGCCAAAATCTTTCCTTCTTCCTTAGGGGCAGACCAGTGAAGGTGATTGCCAGCAGCTGTTTCATTCATAGGATCCTTTGAACATCCACAGCACAGACCACGACACTTTCCAGCACCCAGGACCTAATTCTTATTAGCTCATAAAAAAGAAAAATCCCCTCCCTGAGGGGAAAGATAAAACTTCATTTTAACTTCTGTGCTCTATTTATGGTAGGTGAAGCCTATCAGCAGAAACTCACACTCCACAGAAAGAGTTTCATCTTTCCGTAAGGCTTAAAAACTTTTGAGGGGCATTAGTAGACATCAGCTGCTGTCAAAAAAAAAAAAAAGTAATTTTCTCCTTGGTGAGAAATTTCTTCTTTCCTGTGCAGTTTTTTCCTAACTGAAATTTTAAAAGACTCTGTGTAAAGCAATTTCTTTCCCTTGGGGAAAGTATTTTGTGATTATTTACCTGCTTATCTCTGGATTTAAAAAAAAAAAAAAAAAAGCAGCTGAGTTGAAAGAAGAACCTATTCTACTAGGCTAGGTGTTTTAGCTTCAACAGTCACTGCAGTAACTGAAGCTTTCAGAGGAAGATGAATCTATTTTTTTAAGTTTAGCTTGTATATGGTATATTTTGGGTCCTCCTAGCACAGAAACTAGGAAGTGTACCAGTGCATTGGGCTGACAAAGGCAAACAAAACTAGGTCTAGCTTTCTTCACTTAGTGCCCAGGGACTCAGTATGGCATGGAGAAGACAGATTTATAAATTAGAAAAACAGAAACCAGCACAAAAGAAATTTCCTGTCCAGGAGAAGTGTAGGTTTGGTCTTTGCTGAGGATTTAACTCTCTGCAAAAGCATCACACCTAACACCAAACACCCACAGAAGCTCCCAGGACTTACCCTGCTTACGAAACTTGCATCTTGGAACAGGCAAGGTGCTTCGGAACTCTACAAGCAAAGCTCAAAGCGGGAGCCTGCTGACACTGAGACAACATCCAAAGAAGCCAATCTGCCCAAGGAGCAGAGCTGTGGTCAAGCTCCAAACTATCCTCAAAACGCAAAGCCACCCTTCTTCAGGCATCCGGTCTGCTCGGCTGCTGGAAAGCAGAGAGAAGTACAGCGCCCAAGTACTGCAGCCTCCCAGGGTTTGCTACATCTGAAATTAGGGAGCAGAGAGAAACTTGCTAGACAACAAACTCTTTACTTCATAGCTGCCAAAGTGGGATGACACACACGCACACACACGCAATAATTATAGACTGAAATATTACTAAAGCTGAGTCGCTCACGGATGACTTAATGGCAGTAGGAGAATGCCTCCAGTGAGAGCTGCTCAGCAGTTTACATACTATTTTCAGAAGAAAATGGTTATGCACATGCATTTGGGTTGTAAATGGCATCCCTTTATGTCATGCTTAGTTTATTATATATTATGGAACTATTCAGAAAGCATAAAGCAAAAAAAAAAAAAAAAAAAAAAAAGAAAGAAAGAAAAAACCCATCATGCTAAGTGCTCCAGAAAGCAAAGAAAAATTTTTCCTGCTACTTTGAAACAGCCTTTAAAAAAATCTTACACTTACCCAGTGATAATGTCAGTGAAAACAGGGAGGGTGTGTTTAGATCTTTCCCCAGCTATAATAGTTTCTGATGAATGTGCACCCTCGGGGTCTGTGAGAACACAAGCAGGCCTGTTTCACACCAACAGTACTGGTGTTACCTCTTGCTGTGCCAGCTGCAGGGAATGGCATTTTTCAGCTTTGCTAGTTTTGAGCTGTTGAGCAATGGTTAAGGCAGACTTCAGATTTGGGACGTGCCAGAAGAGTGACCGTAAGTTCTTCTGTGCTTTCTATAGAGTCTTTCCATTATCATGATGATCAGAGGGCTGGAGCCCCTCTCCTGTGAAGACAGGCTGAAAGAATTGGGGCTGTTCAGCATGGAGAGTAGAAAGCTCTGGGGACACCTTAGAGCTACATTTCAGTATCTGGAGGGAACCTACAGGAAGGCTGGGGAGGGACTGTTTAGAAGGGCTTGGAGTGACAGGATGAGGGGCAATGGTTTTAAGCTGGTGCAGGGTACATTTATGTTGGACACCAGGAAGATTTCTTTACAATGACAGTGATAAAATACTGGAACAGGCTGCCCAGAGATGTGGTTGAGGCCCCATCCCTGGAGACTTTCAAGATCAGACTTGATGTGGCCCTGGACAGCCTGATCTAGTTGGAGGTGTCCCTGCTGTCTGCCATGGGGTTGGATAAGTTGGCCTTCAATGGTCCCTTCCAACCCGATGCAATCTGTGAATCACCATAAATAGTGTGTTTCAAACTTGTATGTCTTTGCAGTTCAGATCTGAGAGATGTACTTACAGCTGCTGGTCTTCCCTTTACTTGATTCATAGATGAAGATTTAAGGGGAACCAAGGCGGCCATCAAAAGAGGATTTTTTGATCCAGCTGTAGATAAGGGAAGAGAGACTCAAGTTGGGGTTGTTTGTTTTGGCTTTGGTTATTTTGGTTTTTTTTTAGGATCTAGATTAAAAATTTGGAAATAAAATCAAAATAGAATTCCAAGACCTAGAACCAGACATTTTAATCCAAAGAACACAACTTTAAAACATATTAACATATTGCAGGTAAACTCTTCCTCTTTCTCAAATAGATGAAGCCCTTTAAAACCAGGACTGGTGGGTATTCATTTGCCTCAGCTCTACCCTGTGAAAGACCAGGAGCACTATGCTGTTTCTGGGAGTGAATCAGCTTCCTATGAGCAGGGTGGTGAAATGGGCCATGCCTAGGCCAGTTTGATTTGGCATTAGGAGACCTTTGGCTGGATATGCTGAGCATGCATCCAGCTTTGCCTGACAGAAATGTATGATGATATATTCCAAACCCTCTACCAGGAAAGGTTGTTCACATCTTGTCAAATGACTATTCCCAAGCTAATATATGCTACAGTCTTGATTTAGCTGCTTTGATGGCATCTTACCTGCTGGTCTAGTGACCTGGAATAAGGACTGGATACTGCCATTTAATCTTGCCTGGGAGAACATCAGATGAATTCTCAACACCAGCTGTGAGAGCTGTTTAATTGAAGTCACTCTGAGAATGGAAATGTGAATATGCAAAGTTAAACTAAATCTGGGTGAAGGTGCATTTGAGGACACTTGCTTTAACTCTCATATCAATCACAGTAAAAAGATTGCTCAAGAAATTCTTTTGCTAAGGAGAGAAAATGAGTGTGGCAGCAAGCAGTACTTTGAACTTGAAGTAGCTGTATCTGAAAACACCCAGATCTGTGTGGTTTAGAGAATACAGGACATGACAGTGTGGTCTATTTATACTGTAGTGGCAGTTATCCAGAAAGAAAAACTGGGACAGCTACAGCAATAGAGTCAAAAGCCCAGTTATGAACTGTAACGGTTCACATGCACAAGAGTTACACCTCAGCCTGCCTCTTCTGTGCTAACAGCTTCTTGGTCCATTATGACCCCAGCCTTAACTCACTAAGCCCAAGAGTGGCCTTTTCTGTGCAATTGTCAGATTTGGGGAACGTGAGTCCAGGCTGTTCCTGGCTAATCTTCCTGAAAACAGATAAGAATGTCACATGCTACACATAGGTGTGAGCCTGAACTGAGCTATTTTTAAGGGCAGACTTAAGAGTCAGGAAATGAGAGGCAGAACTACAGTAAGCCTCATCTGTGCAAACATTTTCTTATAGTTTTAATCATTAGTCTGCTTAACCTTTATGTTCCCAGACCTGCTCCATCCTGAGATTTCTGACAAGACTAGCGTTTTAGCAGCCATGGAGGGTTTTGCAACAGGCTCCCAGACCATTTCAGAGGGGTTTATGACAGTTACTGGCTGCTTCAGTTACTAGCAGAGATGCCATAAAGGTCAAAACCATTAATAGCTAGGCCTGCATCTCCTGCACAGTTTAAATAAGCAACAGAAGCCCTATGTGGCATTCATTATTTTGTTTTTACTAGCAAGTGCTAGACTTACTAGAAACTAAAATGAACAAGATGAAGGAAACCCCAGATGGGATGGATTGAGCATTTGGAGATCTGCCATCTGACACCAAGTCAGAGCTGCACTTTCTGTTCTGCTGCTACCTGACATGATCCCAGTCAAACTTGCATTAGAAGTTATTCAGGTTTTATATTTTTAACGTTAACAGGTACAGCAAGGATAATAGAAAATTACTTACTGCCAACATTCCATTCCCCAAGCTTCTCAAATATGACCCACAGCCTAAGTAGTAAAACTCTGCATGCCGACTACCAGCAGCAGCCCAATGCCCCTGAGCACAGTGTTTAATTGATTCACAACGGTCTTTCATGATCCTTCACTGAGGAAAAAGTACATTTAGATTCTCTTTGTTTCTGTGGAAATGCATTCAGAGTTGCTGATCTGTTGTTGAAAGAATCCACAGAATCCCATAGAGACTCCAGCTTTAAAAGAACCTGTGACCATTTAATGCTAGTAGTATGGTTTAAGTTGGAAAACCACCTGAAGATGCACTTCTCTGATAAGATGGAGAAGACATTATCATTTTCTCAGTTTTTCCAGCTTGCTCTTAGCTAGATTCAAGAAAGGGAAACAGGAAAGTCACAACATCATGGTGAGAGTGGTGCCCCAACTCCAGAGCTCAGAAAGGTGTTTTACAGCCAGTCTCATGTTTCAAGAGTGTGAATGCTGCAGCTGTTCCACAAGGGTGATGCTGTAGCAAGGTAAAGCTCTCCTGATCTTACTAACATTGAGCTTCTGATTTTAGGAGTCAGATTTTTTTTGTACATACCCAATCCCCAGTATTGAGATGTTTTGCATGACCAATTTCTCTTTGGTCAGCTATGATAAGCAGTCAGTTGTCTCCCTGTAATGTTCCCAGAAAACACTGTTATCAGAAAAAAGGGTTTGTCATCTTCAGTGGACAGACTGACCTTGATCCTTAGCACTTGCCTTCAACAGGGCATTTAACACAGGCTTTAAAAGGACAAAATAATGCAGCAACTCTAGCTTAACAGATTGGTACCTCTCGTTCTCCCCTACAAAAGAAAGAATTCTCTGTGATTACAAGAACTGCAATCTGAATTCAGAGATGCATATTGCTTTTTAAAGGTTGCTTTGCTTTTCCTGCATCTGTGCTACTGTTAGTGTCCCCTGCCACTCCTGAGGCCAAAAGTCACAGTGCAAACCTACAGAGACCTTTGCCAGTCATCACACTATCCACACGTGGGGTGTTTGGATACTTCTTGTCCCTGTCCTGTCTGCATATGCTATCTGCTGGTGCTGCAGGTCACAGCCTGTGTACAGCCAGTGGGAGCGGCTTGCATGAGTACACCACCTGTGGAGGCTTCTATTTGAGTAAAAAAAATCAAACCAGTTTTAAGACCATGAGATAGGCACTTCGAACTTCTATTGGTTCTCACTTCGCAGGCATCCAGGGGGGTGCCATGTCTCCTGTGTGAAAAAAACAAGCAATATTTCATTGAGGTCTGTCAGAGCACGAACTTTGCTTGGCTGGCCTGAGCCTCACAGTCCCACCTAGGTCAGGGTTGTTCTGCAACTGTTTCAGCCTTAAGTTTGTACCCTCGGTAACTCTTCAGTCCTGCTGCAGTTTCTGGTAACAGCTTAGCAGCGTGGGGGAATTAAGCCATATGAACATGCCTGAAGCAACACACCACAAAGAAAGCAAGCCCCACCTATATGCTACATTTTTTTTTGCTCAGGTCTTTACTGCCACTGTTTGACTGAAGTACTCTTTGAGGGTTGATCACCAAACCTGGTTAGGAATTTCTATGTTATAATAACTTCAGCTCGAACTATTAGTTCAGTCATTTGATTTTAAGATCAAACTTCCTTTTCAAAGGGAAAAGATTTTTACCTGTCTAATCTGTCTAAATCCAGGGAATAATGCTTTCCCCTTCTCCTCCAAAGATCTGGTTAGATCAGTAAAAATATGAAGGGAACAAAAATTCACCCACCATCAGGTCTTACACTGAGAGCTAAACTTTGCCTCAACTGAAACAGCATATGAGACACTAACTATAAATTAATTAAATCCCTGCAGGCCCTTCCCACTTTTTGTAAAGCTCTTTCTGGGAAATAAGAGAAGCAGAATTGAAGGTGAACATCTACTACTTGAAATAAACCCTCAGATACTTTGGCTCCCCACAATAAGAGAGCTAAAACCTGCAGGTCCCATGTTGCTGCAGTCAGGGTGTCACTGGGTATTTTGCTTATGCTGGCTGAAGTTGGAAACTTCCAGTGTTTTCCCAAGGGAGTTCTTTGGGCAGGCACACACTGTTTGTGCCCCACAGAAAGAGAGTCTTTCCAGGATACATTTTCCCTGTCTTAATTTCAAGCTATTATTCTAATTAACCCCTGTTATTATGGAAATCATCTCATCTCTTTGTTAATGCTTCAGTTTTCTGTTACTTAGTGCTCAGCTAAGATACAGCTGCTTCTGTTTGTCCTTGGACATCAGTCTTGAGAAACCTCTACCTAGTTCCAGCCCTGAACTCCACTCTTCTGTATCCTTCTGGTAACAAGGGACATTGTCTTCCTTGTGTCTTCCTCTGCCAATTAAACACTCCTGGTTTTCCCCCTCTAACAGGGACTGTGGAGATGATCCCTTTTACCTAGGTGGTTCCACATTCTCCTTTGGAATAAGAGCAACTGCCTGGGCCAAACCTACTATTGCCAGCTTGGAAGCAAATGACTTTGATTTAGTGACATGGCTTAGAACTGCTCTTACTGGCCAAGTGAGTAAGAAACTTCCTTCCAGTTCCTGTAATTGGGAGTTGCTCTCACTGGCTGTGGAGCAGCCAGCTGACATGGCAATTCCAGGTGACATGAGTTTTCATACCAACAGTTGGGTAACTGGACTGTTGATTTTAAAGGCTGATCACAACAATAACCAAGAAGTCTGAAAACCTCAGTGATTCTGAAGCTGTTCACATCTCCTCATGCCCACTCACTGCCTGCACACTGAGACAGGAAGTGTTACTAATAGACTAATAGTGATGCATCCCTGCCACGGTACCACAAACACACCAGAGAGAGAAGCCTGGGGAGGGTCATTTGGTTGATTTCTCCTCACCCTGTATTTTGAAGTGCTTTTTACAGTTTAACATCTGGTGTAAGAGAAATTAGCTCCGTATTTTCCCTCTGGAAACTGTTCCAGAGCCAGAAGTTATCCTGGTCTGCATGGTGTGGGTGATGGAAAATACTTCAGAGCCCTGTAACCACATGAAGAAGACTCAGGATGTCTATGCTGCATCTGGCAGTGTCAATCAAGACCTCTTCCTCCCAGACCTTAGTAAATCCATGCCTGCTGCCTGATGAAGCAAGAAAAACTTGTAAGAAGTATCCTTCACTGCAAGAGGAGTCTCTCTAATGCACCAAAACATGGCAGCTGGTGTTAAATATCCAAGATGCTGGCTGACAGTGGGTTGCTCTGCACATCAGATTACCTGGGATTGATAATGCACATGGATTTTTTTGAGTTTGGAAGATTTACTACAAGATTTGGCTCAAAAACATTTTATAAAATTCCTATTGTTGGGGCTCAGAAAACCTCAGGCATCAGAACCCAAGTCCACCTGCATTAGCTCCTAAGGCTATGGGGTTGGCAGGATCCCCTGTGTTTTGTAGTACAGCAGCACTTGCTGGGCACACACCTTGTGGATTTTTGGGTACCAAGGACTCCAGCACAGATGCATGGTGAAGCAATGTGCTAGTGTGATACAGATGCCACAGAGGAGTGACAAAATTAGCTGGCATTTGGCAAAGATAAATATGATTTGATTAGAGGCAGCAAAGCAAGACAGTGGTGTCAGAGAGAGGAGCTTTCCTGGGGAAGTCAGTTATGGGGTACCCCAGAGGGACCAGGCAGCATCCCTCCACATGGCTTGGGGGCCCTCTTGTGGGCCCTGGTGTGGCCCATGGACCCCATTAAAAACCACCGATGCGCCGCCTGAGGAAGGATTAACATTTCTGTTTAATTAGGACAAGGGCTATTCAGACTCCAATGGCAGCTGTTGCAGGGGACACAATAAGCACACAAACAGCAGGCTGGGTGGCTTTTTCAGGTAAGATGTGTCTTTTTCTCAGCTAATTCAGAAGTTATTGGTGTTTGAAAGACACAACAGTTCAGTTTACATGGCTGACTAGACAAGTGGCATCCCAGGTACAGCAAAGCTGTAAAGTAGTGAGATCAGGATTTTACCACATGTTCATCAGCCCATTTTCAACTCCCAACTCACCTTTGTCCAGCTCACCTCTTCTTGCTCTCTCCCATCCCACACACAGTTGCAGTCATTGCTAATTACAGTGATCACCCAGAGGCAGGAGATGAGCACTTCAACACCCTTCATTTCTTTTGCCTTTATGCCAGTGTGGTTCATGAGAGCTGGTGGATATACACAGCTGTTGAACCTGATCATCTCACAGGGAGCACTTAATGTGGACACAAATTAATATGACTAATCACTGCAAGAGGACGTATTTTTACCTGCAAGCCTTAAGGAATAGCATGGGAACCAAGCACTGTTTCTAATCACCATCAGCATGAAGTAATTATGCAAACACAAACTAAAGAATTCCCCAAGGTGCTCAAGACATGGATTCTGTGAGACCACACAAAGTATGTCTGCCAAGGTGAGCAGAAGTTCTACAGAACAACCTAAGTAAAGATAATGTACTGCAAAGCCACACTCGCCCTCAGCCAGCTAGATGTGTCTAGCAGGAAGAACAGAAAGGTGCTGGTCCTAGCAAAGCTTTCTTAAAGCACAAAGACTTCCTGGCAAGCCACCTCTCTTCCCTGGGGGTTAGCTGCAGCTCTCCACCCCGAGAGTGAGTTTTTGTGCTCTCTGTCCTTTCAGAGTAAGTACAACCCTCACAGGGATCCCACCCAGTCTGCCTGACAGAGACACACCTTCATTTCCAAAGGCAATTCTCAGGGCCTTGGTGGAATGAAGATGAAGTGAGTGGTGGCAAAGAGCTCTGGCCAGCTGAGTCTGAATAAATGTGTGCAACAGAAGGTTGGAGTCACTGCCAGGCTGTACCTTCCCATCTGCAGGAAACAAATTTCTGCCCATTGCAACAACTGAGTGATGATACAGCTGGAAATTCTGAGAGGTGATAATAACTCACTCTAGAAAAGCAGAATAATTTTGTTTGCTTCCCAGAGAAGACTCAGGGATTTAAAAAATACAACCAAAAAACCCCACCAGCACCACCCTATCCCACAAATGCAGGGCATTAACATTTTTAACCACACATTATACTGATGTATGTTTTCACTCTGAATTCTAGCCTTTCAGGTTTTTCATGAAGAAGTCCCCTGCAGTCTTTGTAGTCTTTTTGGAAGCAGCAAGGGAAAAGAAGGCAGAGATCTGTGCTCTGTGCAGGTTACCCAAGGCAGCTGATCAATCTTTCTGGACAGGCACTTGATGGAAATCAAGATGGAATGTAAGGAGTAGATTAGGTCTTTGCCCAGGCTGATAATTATGATAAATGGATCCCTCACAGGAAATACAAAAATTTCATGGATGCTTTCCAGCTATATCATCACCCTAGTGTGCTTTCAAGCATAAATGTGCCCTGGCACATAAAGGCATGGAGACAATCAACCAGGGAGTTCTGTTCAGCCCCTTTCTACATTTATTCTTAATAGTTTTAAAAATAAATTATTTCACTCCCTCAGCCTGTCCTGTCTGCTCAGCTGTACTTGTTTCACATGTGGACTGTCTCTGGCCATGTTCAGCACAGAGCATAATGAAGTCTTGAGTGGAACCTATATGGACTGCTACCAATGGTATGACACTGAACACACACCTACCTTAAACAGCTTTTGTTGTTTCCCTGTCCACCAGAGACAAAACTTGCTTGGTTTAACTTCAAGCAATTCCTTCAAATCCTTTGGCAAGTGTCTTTGGTTGTACCCTACAAACTCTCTGAAAACAAAATTACATTTGTCCTGAATGACATTAATCAAAGAAACAAGAATTACTGGTCCTCTAGATGGTGCTACTATTTCAAATAAAGCAGTTGGATTTCCACAAATTCCTCAACAAGAGGAATCTGTGGAAATCTCTTGCTGTATAGAAAGGAAGACTGTGAGAAATCCTGACACCAGTAAAAGAACTGATACCAAGCAAACCAAGTCTTCATCTAACAGCAGTGAAGGGCAGTCTCTATCTAAATACACTAAGAGCCTCTAAGAATAGTGAATGTTTCAGTACTAAAATGCAGAAAAAATTATAGGATGTATCTTTCAAAGGCTGGCTCCATTTTCTGTATCTTTGATTCCAAATTTTCGCAGTAATTTGCAGCTGATCCCTGCAGCAAACCACTTTGCAACACCAGTGACTCACACCAATGTTCTGTGACCATGGGCTCTGGAGCTGTCCCAGGCCAACCATGATGGGCTTTCCCTGGCTAAAAGGTGCTGCACTCTGGCCCAGTTTCACAGGAGTGCTTCAGCACAACTGAACTTCAAGTGCAGACACAGAAACAGTGCACACGCTCAAACTGAAACCCCTTGTTGGATTAAGGATACTTATATGTGCACACTGTCCTTGGGCACTGAGGGCTGTTGACTCTAAGTGTCTTAGTGATACATAACAAGGGAATAAAGTAAAACAATTTACCTTTGGGTGAGACACTGGAACAGACTGCCCAAGGGAGGTCATGGATGTCCCCTCCCTGGAGGCTTTCTAGGCCAGGTTGGTGAGCAACCTGCTCTAGTAGGTGTCTCTGTCCCTGGTAGGGAGCTTGGAACTAGATGATCTTCAAGGTCCCTTCCAACCCAAACCATTCTATGAATCTATCAATTTTCTTGCCCAGCTGAAATATGATGCCAGCTGTCCATAAGACAAATTCTCTTATCCTTAGTTCCTTTCTGTCCAGCCACTTCTCAAGAGGATGCCAAGGTTTCTCCTATTCTTTCCTCTCTATCCAGGGCTCCAATCTGCAGGTTCAGCACATCTGCCTGTTTGTCTCCCAGAAATTTCTCCTGATTCTTTTCATAAATCCAGCCAGGCGGATTTTCACCACCAGATTTCTCCTGTTGTTGCTGTTGAAGTCAAGAACAAAAACTTCCTAATTTCAAGATTATTGTTATACATTATTATACATCTGACCTTTGAAACATATATTCTCTATAACCACTATCTCTTACTTTGTGCAAAGTTCATCTGTGATCTAAATAAATGTCAAATTTGGGATCTTGTTAAGCCTTTAGCCTCAGTAACAATAACTGTGAATTCTGGACTTTACTCAGACACTGTAAGAGAAACATTTATTCCATTGATTTTTGACTATCCAACCTTTAAAATTTCACAGAGTATATTTATTCTTGTGTTAAGAGAGAAAAGAGTAACATCACCTCTAGATCATTCATCATTTTGCATTCTTTTCCTGTGTTCCCATTTATTTATCTGCTTTCCAAGAAACTATTCCCATAGGAACATACCTCTGGGCTCTTGGTGATTTTACTGCTCTTTTATCAGTACTTCCTTAGTTTCATAATTGGTTGGTTAGCTTTTAAGGCTGAAAAGCCACAAAAACCAGGGACTGTAGCTGCTCACAAAAATACTGTTTTAAAAGAAAGAGAATCTGAAAGCAGACAGAAGGTGTGAGATCCACTGTGTTCAGGGTGTTGAGTGGTAACAATTTTTCTATAGGTGCTTTTGTTCATAGAATGGCTTAGGATGGAAGGGACCTCAGAGATCATCTACTCCAATGATGATCATCTACTCTACCTCTCAACTAGTCTTGGTTGCCTGAGGCCTTGTCCAACCTGGCCTTGAAGACCCCCAGGAAGGAGGCATCCACAGCCTCCCTTGGCAGCCTATTGCAGAGTCTCACCACCCTTGTACTGAAGAACCTCTTCCTAAGATCCAGCCTAAACCTACTCTCCCTCAGTTTCAAACCATTGCCCCTTGTACTGTTGCTAGACACCCTTATGAAAATTCCCTCTCCAGCCTTCTCGTAGGATCCCTTCAGGTATTGGAAGGCAGCTCTAAGGTGCCCCCAGAGCTTTCTCTTGTCTAGGCTGAACAATCCCAGCTCCCTCAGTCTGTCCTCATAGCAGAGGTGTTCCAGCCTTTGGATCACTTTTGTGGCCCTCCTCTGGACTCACACCAACAGCTCTGTGTCCTTCCTGTGATGGGGCCACCAGGACTGGACGCAGTATTTGAGGCGGGGTTGTTATTTTCATACTGTCAGCAGAATATCCATGGCTGGCCATGGCCACCAACCTGCAGAACTTAGTGAAGCTTCTGTTAGCTAAAAATCCAAAAGGTAGCTCAGATCTCACAAATGCATGAGAGCACTTCCAAACAGCAAAAGAAACAGAGAAGACTGGAAACAAACTCTGCACTAAAAAAGGGCTAGCTACCTTCCAGAGAGCTCTGAAGTGTGAGGAATTCTCAGTGTGTTTATTTATAAAACAAATCCCCTCCTCTAGGAACTGTTTCTAACGCTTTCTGAGACTGCCTAGATCCAATGTCTAGCCCAGTAACTATAAACCAATTAGTACAGACAGTTTCTTGCTGATTTATATTACAAATAACCATGAAGACATGAGCTTAAACAACAAATAATTTATTTAGCATACTTAATAAATCTTTGCACATGGCATTTCCTCACTCCTCTGACCCCTTTCCCTGCTCCTATCAGTCAAGTGCTTAAATTGTCCCACTTGTGAGGACTAACACAGGCAACTAGAATTAAGCTGCTGCTTAGAAATAAGATTAGACTGACTTTGGAAGTGACTCCTTCAATGTCTCAGGTTCTTCTGGCTCATAATAAGGTTCCAAAATAGGTTTTAATTTTACTTCTTCTGGTACCTTTTGTGTTTCTTCTCTCCTGCTTCCATCTCTTAAAAGTGGAACCAACGTTTTCCAATTTTTCCCTGAAACTAAATAGGAACGCAATGGTTAATTTATTCCCCTCTACAGAAACAGAAGAAAATACACAAGTGGTTTAAATAGGAAGCTGATGAAAGAAGAATGAAGCAGGAAGAAAGGGTTTTGTGGTTTTCTTCCCCATACTGTTCCATGAGTTTTCCATATTACAGCTGGCAAGTACAGCTGGCAAGTACAGCAGAGACTGATTGCACAGTTAAATACTTCTGTGCTGGATGCCGAGCTCCCAAACTATATGGGCTTGGACCTCCAAAGTATCTCCATGGCTATCTGGCTGCCATCATACACTGTGCATTACCTGCCTTCTAAAACCTAGAGTCAGAATGATGACTCCCTGGGGCTTCTTTCTATTCCAGACAGTGAAAGTGCTATGTGAATAATGAGCCCACTTAATCCTTTACAGTTTTTGCTGACTGAAAATACCATTAACTTTGCTACTGTCATTATCATTAAGTGCATAAACTGACTGCCCTCTAACAATTAATCGATGCTGCTTCTGCCACCAGTGTGTAGCCCATACTAGAATTCATATTAGGTTTCAGGTCCCTGAAACCCTCACCTCTACCACGCTTAATAGTGTAACTGGGATTTCGTCTCAGGTCCCCCGAGTAGCCAGGGTCTTCGTTGATTATGCCCAGATGAGTATTCCACATGGACCAGTTCACTTCATCAACCCTGGGAAGGGAAAACCAAAACCAGTATCTAGTCAAAGGATCACCAGACAACTCCAAGATGAGTTTATATCACAAACTGTTATTTCTCAAGCCTCAGATCTACCCAGAAATCAGATTAAACTGACTGCTGTAGGCAGTGCCCATGCACTACTTTTCAGAGTGCTTCCCATACACCAAATACCTTAATGTTGTTTATCTGTAAGAGATTGTTCATTTGACACATAAACAGGTTACCTAAAGCACCATCTGTAATCATCCTGGCCATCAGGTGTGACCCCCACCAAGACTTGCTTCCCAGACCGGAAGGAGCGCCTCATGCAGTTCAAGTAGCTGTTCTCAATATCCAGGATTGTGATGGCTCTCTACCAGGTAAAAGAAAGCAGACCACTGAGAGGCTGCTCTTTCAAAGTCATCCAAATCCCCAATCCTGCCTTTATTTTAAAAACCTTGAGCTTTCATCATTCTCACCATCTTAGAGCTGGCACTGTGACCATCTCTTAAACATCACCCTCTGTTAATATGTCATTAAAAGTGCTGAATTACTGCTCTGTGATTACAACTACAAAGTTCCCTTCCTTACCTCAAACAAAAACTCGTGTGCCTTTTGAGATTCCCGTACAGATTGGTTTGCCCCTTGCATAATCCCTGTCTTCATAGTCTGATCAGGATTTTCCATCATGAAAAGCCAAAATAAGTCTACCTAATTACAAAATACCTCATAAATTCTGAACATCTGTGGAACACTGGGAACATCTGCTCAGGCAAAACATCAAATGTGCCTGGAAAAGGAACTAGGATACTTTTTTTCAGGAATTGTTCAGGGGAATCAGAAAGCAGCAGTGACCCATTATTTAGAAAAATGTCAGCTCCTAAAGATTCTGAAATTCCTTATGGTTCCCCACACCCTCTTTGTTGGACAGCAGCCTCAGAACCAATGTACCTGGAGTTTCCAGATGCTCTTGCTCTCCTGTGCAATTTTGCTCACAGTTTCCCCCATCAGTGCAATAAGCATGTTGAGCAGGAGGATGTATGTAAGGATGACATAGAGAACCAAAAGGCTGACAAACACAGACTTGAACCTGTAGTTCTCTGTGAACTCCAGGTCCCCCATCCCAATAGTGAACTTGAAAAGCTCCAAGCAGGTATAATACAGACTGTTGTAGGACGTGCGGCCTCGCTTCACAGGGCAGCATCGAGCATATTCTGAGCTGTTTGTGTCTTGCCCCTCATTGTCATCTTCAATTAAAGTCACCACAGCTGTTGCAAAAGAGGAATCACATTTACAGGGTGAAGATACAAGTGGAGATCATAATTGCAAGCAATGGAAAGGAGTATAGAGGTAAGACATGTTATTTGCATGGTGCATTGCCCCCAGTGACACTGCTCTATAACTCTCCATAACTGATATCAGCCTGGAGAAAAGAAAGCCTGGGAGAGACCTTAGAGGGACCTTCCAGTACCTGAAGGGGGCATGCAAAAAAGCTGGGAAGAGACTTTTTACAAGGGCTTGTAGTGAGAGGATGAGAGGGAATGGATTGAATCTTGAGGAGGGCAGATTTAGACTGGAGATTAGGGAGAAATTCTTGACAGTGAGGGTGGTGAGACACTGGAACCGGTTGCCTGGGGAGGTCATGGATGCCTCTTCCCTGAAGGTGTTCAAAGCCAGGTTGGATGAGACCTTGAGCAACCTGGTCTAGAGGAAGGTATCCCTGGCCATGGCAGGGGGTTGGAACTAGATGATCTTAAAGGTCCCTTCCAACCCAAACCATTCTATGAATCTGTGAATCTCAGTTTTAGCTATAAAGAACAGGATCACTGGTTTTCCATTTGGTTTGCCAAACAGTTTGAGATCCAGGGCTGGAAAGCTGTACTAAATTACTGTACATTATTGTTATTCTGAAGAGACTTTTCTTTTTTTATTAGGTTAATTTGTTGTTTTATAGCTGGAAACAAAAAAAGTTCAAGACATTTGAAAAATAAATTTTGCTGAGGTGTTGGAAGATAACAGAAACTAACTCCATGTATGATATTACCTGTAGAAAATCCCAAGAGGAATACTAGATAGACAAACATGAAGCGACATAAATCTCTAAGGATCATCTGTAACATGGAAACAGAATATTTTTATATTGCTAAAACTTGAATATAAACTGCAACAAAACTTGGTAGAAAACACTGCTTCATCTCAAGGAGCTATTTGCTGTGAACTGCCCCTTTTTGCATTAAATGGGAGTTTATCCTGCTGAGATGATGAACTTTAATAAAGAAAACATTTTTACTCTGTTCTTCATGCAACAGCTCACACACATGTGCCAGTCATATGCATGCCAAACAGTTTCAGCTTTGTAAGTATAAACCACATTAAGACAGTTGCATCTTTCTTCCCCTCTTGGGCTAGCTGTCTACATCATATAGAGAGGTTTAATCAGGCAGTTACTGTTTGGTAACACCTAAGCTATACCTAAAGACGTTTTCAGCTGGTAGAAATCTGTAACATTCTACACCAGACCATTCTGCACTGTTTTCAGTCTACTTTCGTCTATGCCTATCCAACTGTAGTTGCTTTGAAGCATGGCAGGTAGTGAAATAATATCAAGACTGCTATAAAATGTATGGATGAGGAGCAGAAGGCTTTCCTACAAAACTTTAATTGTGTCTCTTCACTCAGAAAATAATGGCCAAGTGGTATGAGCAGAGTGGTATGAGATTTCCCACTGGCATCATGGAGGTAGATATGGTGACTTCTGTCCTGGAAATGGGGCTGTTGGCAGCAGTGTCCTGAACTGAACACTCTGCTGCCCTCATCATCTACTTATTGGACTGACCTTGGCAATCATGACAGAGTAAATGCCCATCTGCTGGAAGCCACGGGTGTAGTAGAGCATGTTAGCCCAGCCCAGCGCCAAGGAGAAGACCATGGAAGCCACATACAGTTCCTGGCCACAGAAGTACAGCACCACAGAGCTCAGGAGGAGCAAGGAGTGAACAAAGCTGAAAGACAAGCACGGTCTGAACGCAGAGTTGGGCACAGGTGGTGGCAACAGAGGAGCCCCATAAGGTATTCATCAGAATGAGGGATTCTTTAGAACACAAAGGAAGTTTGGCAGACATTTGCTCTCTTCCCTTCATTCCTTCCCTTCTCAAATCCTACAGTTCCTCTTGCAAACTCCTCAGTTTCCCCACATATGAACCTCTATAGTCTCATCCCTGCTCTTCCTTGTGGCTACAGGGAAGAAAAGACCTTGAAAACAAGAATTTCTTCAGCCCCCTGTCTCTTTCCACAGACCCAAGAAATTGCCTGTTTAGGAGTACTCCAGCTGGGAAAGGGCTCAAATTATGAAGAGGTAAAGTTTCCTTTAGGAATGGAGGATTTCTGCACATCCAATACATACACTAAATTTCAAGTCCAACTTGGAGATCTATTCCTAACTCTGCTGCACGTCACAGTCACTTGAACTTCTACAGACTTCATTTGCTTTACCTCCAAAGGAGGTTACTGATCCAAGTTCTGTGATGTCCACTGGCAAGCATTTTGTAAGGACCCAGGAAATAACAGCAAAGCATCTACCTACGACAGGTGGCTTCAGCCAAAGCTACGCATCTCACACATTCATCTGTTTCATACTGAAATGCAAACAAAGATGTTGGAGCTTACAAAAGAACCTCACTGTAGCTGTCAACTATCAGCGACTTGAATGAAGGGCGCCTCTGCACAAAATACTGTATCTGAAAAACAAAAGGGAATAAGACCAGGTTTGCATCTGAGGAGGGATTAAGGATCCCATGTGAATGCTTCAACTAAGCACTGATACCTACACCAGGGAGCTGGCAGCTATAAAGTTTCTCACAAGAAGCTCAAAAGCAGCACTGACATGAGATCTGGGGAGTTACTCTCCCAGTAACACTTGCTTCTCTTACGCCTGGTGTCTCCTTTGAAGACAACCACCTGGTTTGAGGGCCTGTGATTCACTGCACACTCTCCACTGGCTGCCAAGAGGAAGCAGGGGGACTTTATGCTGAGACAGGTCAGCTTTAACAGAGGCAAAAATTGCAATACCCCATTCTGAAGCTTTGGCCAGGCTAACTGGTGAGCTGCACACTGACTTCTAAGAATCTTCCTTTTTTATACAAGAGGTATGCATCAGGCCAAGGGAAAATATTTGTGACTTGACTAGAACATGCATTTTCTTAGCAGCCAGTGCTAACAAATGGGAAAGGCATGTCTGATTCCTGCATCTACCCAGACAGCACAAAGGAGAAGTTTCAAATATCTTACCCCTCTGAGAAAGAAATAGAGACCTCCCAGTACACTCAGGATCTCTCCAGTCGCTCGAAAATACTCCCCAGTGCTGTGACCAAATGTGAAGGGAGGCTGTATAAGACAGGAAGATATATTCAGCAGAACTGGAGATGGGAAAGACCTGGCCTTGACAGCAGCTGAAAACATTTCTGGGACACAGGTTAAATTTCTGAATGAGTTGCAGTAAGGGGGCAAGACTGGGAAGCAAGGAGGGTCAAAATCTCCCTGTGCCTTCAGGAAAGAGGTAAATTCTGATGTTTGGAGCACATTCCAGATGGGAAGCATCTGGGTTATCATGCACTGGGTGGTTCCCTGCTATATGACAAGAGTAACATACCTTTTCCTTCTTTGCTACAGGTCTGTAGTAGGCAGCTGCAGTGAGGATGATGATATGCATGGCATAGACAAAGAAGTTGAAGTAAAATAAGTGTTTGACAAACCGGTCCCACTTGTCTTGCAGCAGCCTGTTAAGGGGTTCCACCAGCAGCATCTCATGACGGTTCTGAGTGGAAAGAGAAAGAGGAGAACCTTGATGGGACCAGTATCTACTGGACTTTGAAAGCAGCAAATTATATTAATCTTCAGCACATGTTCCCTCTACTGCCTTTATAGCTGTTTACAGAAATGAGGCTAAAGATGAGCTGTGTGAATTGTGGAGCTCTTACCCAGCAGTCCCCCAGCTTGCACACAACATGCCAAGGAGGCTCATACTCACTGGCGTTTCACTGCTGTAGGCAATAATCTCAAGCACTGAATTTTTCTCACACGTGTCTATACAGGAGAGGTCATACAGAGAGGAGTGGACAGGTCCATAAGCCCATTCAGTGAACTTCCTAGACAAGTGTCTGCACTCAGGATCCTTGATCTCTCGTCTGAGGATGTAAGCGAAAATCTAATTGCAAAAGAACAATACAACCAACATTTCAGTGCTAATGGACTTCTAGTTCCTCAGAATCTCCACAAGACAGAATGGCTAATTTCTCCCTGGTTTAACTGTGTTGAACTCCAACCTCTCCAGCACTTCAGGGATCAAAGTCTGAAGAAAACACAGTTAATTTTCTCAAGGGATGCTGAGAGATGAGAAACACAAATATCGCTTACAACTTGTCATTATCTGTTTCAAAACTGCAAGAGAAAATCAGAGATGGATGTCACAGATCTCTGAGCAGCCACTTCTAATGGGGACTGCCAGAAGATGAGTTCTAGCAGCCAGGCAGAAGCAGAAGGCCTCTAGTAGTTCAGATGATAACAGAGACCCACTGCTTCCTCTTGGGCTGCTTTGCATACCTGTGGTTTATGAATAATGCCAGCTGGGCACAGACACACAAACACTTCACAGCTTTTAAAGACTGTGCAGTTTTGCATCTTAAACTACAGCATGAATTCCTCTTAACTAAAAGGTTCCAACAGTAAGCAGTGATAAAAATCTGTCCTGCATAAATATTTAGCACATTCTATGTATAACTTGGTACATAATGGGACAGCTAAACACCTTTGCTCACCTACCCCTATCTTCCCTGTTTTGGCTGCCAGAGTTAATGGAGTCAGCCCTTTCTTGTTGGTGAGTTCTTCTAGCTTCAGCATTGGATTAATTTTGGCACCAAGGATCAATATGTTATTGTACATCTTGGTAACAAACTTGGTGTTATCCTTAGTATTATCTGCAATCTCCACCAGCGTGTGCAGGACCATGTTGCCCATGGAGTCCTCAGCAGCAATACTGGCTGCCTGGTAGGGGTTCTCCAGGAGGAATTTCACAATGCAGAGCTGGTTGGTGCAGGCAGCCAGGGACAAAGGCAGCTCCCCTGTGGGCAAGGAATGGGAATGAGTGGTCAGAAAGCCCACTACCACATGTGAAAGAAGATCATGTTGTTTTCATCTGTCACCATGAGGACAAGAAATGAATTTGTCTGATATACTACCAGTTCTTGTGACAGCTGTTAGAATCACTCTGTAGTTTAACTGCATACAAAAAGAGCAGTGAAGGGAGAGCTAGCAGAAGGTTATCACCTTTCAAAGCATACAGTGCTCAGAAACCAAAGTGATGTAGCCACCAAGCTCACAATGAACACCATCAACTACCAGCTGTGTTTCTTTATAATGTCAGCCTTTGGGAGTAAATATTTGGACCAAGTGGTGGAATAGCCCATCTGGTAATTCTGAGCCTCCAGTCTCACATGCATAGGATTATTTAACAGCTTGCACTTGGGATACTGCTAGGATAACTCAATCAATAAAGCCCATACTGTGCTCACCCCTACCAAAATAAAAGCCAGGTTTTCCTTTGATTTTCCTGAAGAACTCCCCGCAGGCTCTTGCATGAACATCTGCTCCATTCTGGACCAAGAGCTTCACCAGGTACATGTTCCTTCTCTCAATGGCAATGTGAAGTGCAGTCTGGCCTACAGAGACACTCATCAGACAGAAATCTTCAACATTTAATACAGACTGAGAGCATTCAGGCACTACAATTCATTCAGCTCCATGTATGAGGGTGGAATGGAGAGCTTTGCAGACTAAAAACCTCTAGAACTGAACAAAGATGGCACAGACAGCAAATCCAAGTCCCCTGAATTTGCTATTAAATTAATGCAGATCAAAGATGGCAGAATATTGCACCTCACAAAACACTGCCCTAGTTCAAATACAGTTTGTTAATCACACACTGGAACTTTGGGATGCTGTGTCCTCAGGCGTAAGATCTCATGCAGAGGAGAGCTTGAGAGCCCCACCTAACCTTCAGTCTTATCACCAAGAGTATTCACCGCATCAGCTGTCTCCCTTACCCTTGTAGTAGTTGTCAGTATACTCTGCATTAACAAACTCTTTCAGAGTTCCAGTTTTCCTTGCAATATCCAGCAGCAGGGGAATGGTATCATTTTTCCCATCATGCAGATTCAGCATAGCTTTCAGTAGGCAGGTTTTCCCAGTTTCTGGCTCTAAAACAAAACAAAACAAAACAAATTACAGCTGTATAAAAGTGATTACAAACCTGCCATCTACTCCCAGGGATGCAGAAATCAGTGAGGTTCCTTTGAACAGACAGGAAAACCCATTCAGGGTCTCACAGCAAATGTTAGTGAATTTCTGAATTCTGCTGTAACCTTTTAATCACTGAGCTGCCCAACCAATAGGGAAGTACTGGCTGTTAGAGGGCCTCCTGCAGATACTTCATACAATTACAGATTCTGTTTTCATCTCAGGAGCACTACTAGAAGAAGGTGGCAACTTAAACTATGTGATACTAAAAGGGTACCTTTGAACTCATCATCTGTGAGATGCTTCAAGGTTCTGTTAAGGTAGAGCAGTAGGTCATCTAGGTCCTTTGTGTTGCCTTGGGCTACAGCATCAAAGATCCTTCTGCGGTCATAAAATTTAAAGGCTTTTTCTGAGCAGCCTGTGATGGAATCTGTAGATAGAAGCCTATCGAGGATAAAGTTCAGTTACTTAAAGTCAGATATTTAGCAAACTTTTTGTAAGCTACCAGAATACTATTTTTCTTTTGCTTGCGGAAAGAGGTAAGTACTATAGATTAGTATAGATGGATCTGCAAAGTCTACAAGATCAAAAAAAAAAAATCTGCAAGCAACTGTCCTGATAAAGTTATATATCTGTTGCTGAAAGGTTGGTAACAGGACATAAAAGAGGCATGGAAGATGGCAGGCTAACTGCAGGCCTGGGAGCCAGGCAATTCCATCTTCTCATTCCCACTGATGTCCATTCAAAGAACAGTCTCAAGCAAGTCAATTAAGGTCTACAGCTAATTTTGGGCAAAACACCCATGGACTGAATTTTCAGAGATGCCAAGAGACAACAGCTGTTGTCACTTTCAAATGCAACATTCCTTATTTTGGCAAAGAAAACACTGAAACTGAAAAACCAGGCATGCTCATGTGGAGAGAACAACTGCTGCTCAAAAAGCAGTCTGCAGCTGTCAAACTGTTCAGTACAACCAAATCTTACACAGCAAACTTACTTGTGAAGTTTCCCCCTCTCCAAATTGGCATGAAACTTGATGACAGAAGGTGCCACCAGATGATCCATCTGGTAAAGGGAGTCCATGGGAGCCATGTCCTTGTCACTGTCCCCCATCACAAACCGCCCACGTCTTGCAAAGATGTTGCTTTTGGGTGGCTGCACCTTGGTGCTGAGCGTTCCCTGGAGGCTGTCAGGTGTTTCCAGCATGGAGTCCTCCCCATCCGTGTATTCATCTGTCACTTCAGACTCCTCCATGTCAGAACTGCCAAATTTCTTCATCTTCTCAAGAATGGAAGACATGATGAGCAGGTAGTCTGTGAGGCTTTGAACACAGGAGTGTTACAAAATCTTTAGAAGGCCTTCCGCTACAAACCAAATTACAGTAGTCAGTAATATTCTTCACACATTCAGTGTGAAAACAACATCATGAACACGCTTCAAGGCTGGTTCTCTTCACACAAACATTCTGAGGGGTTGTCTGCAAACCTACTTGGTACATTAAAGCTAGATTTTTCAGTTTTGTGCAAGCAGAATAGGGAAGAAAGTTTGGTCAGGCATTTGCATTTTCTATAACTTTGCACAATATACAGGTAAAGAAAATATCAGTTGACAAAATTGCACATTTAGGGTTACTGGAAGGAAAACAGCAAGGTGAAGACAAGGTACTAATGGATGCAGTTTAACTTACTAAGTCCTCTGAGCCCACCTGGCAAATTCTTTGTCTCCTTAGAATCACTCTGAAAGAATAACACAGTATCTTATTAATGTCATTGTTCTATAGAAAATTGTACAGAGAAAAATAATTCCGTTTGGAACAGGATATTAAAAGTACAGAATAACAATTACACCAGTGAAAATGTTCTTAAAATAGTGTTATAAAACATAGTAAAAAAATACACTAGGAATACAGCCATGTGTGGTTTTATTTAGATTTTGGATTGAACCAAAAACATCAGAGAAGGGCTATGGAAAATGCAATAATTTATTTTCCACAGACTAGGTGCAATATTAAAATCTGCAAAATAGCCTCAATCCTGTCTCTCTGGCAAATTGCTCAAGCCTAGTTTAGTCATTATATGTGTTTTCATTTCTAAACCTTGTTAGGAATATAATGAAGACAAAAGTGCATTTCCTCACAAGTAAGAACCTGCAAGGGAAATAACCTTCAAAGCTGTGTGGAAGGATTCTCAAAAAAAAAAAAAAAAAGAGAAAAAAAAGAAAAAAAAAGAGAAAATAATAAAAATATCATCTACCCTAAAAAATGCATAACCTGTGTGAGCTCTTTGAATCCTGCAACACTGACGTTTGATACAATAAATGAGACAAGGAAATATTTTTTGTCTAACCACATCACAGCTTCAAATAAGTAATAAAGAGAGTTTACAAATCACTCACAACCATTCTATTCAAACATATATGCAGAACTTACAGATAGTGCAAAAAATCCTGTCTTCTGCAAAACAGTCCAGTCTCAGTAAACCCCCTCTGGTCTACAGAAATTTGGTGCCAGATACTCCTCCTCCAATGTGGCTGGACTGAGAAGCCCTCAGTTTGCTTCTCCACTTCACTTGTCTGCAAAAGTGTTTTATGTGCCTGCTGATTTTTAGAATCAAGGGAAAATCACTAGAAAAACAGAGAATAGAGCAAGAAGATAATTAAGAACAATTCTGGCAAGAGAAGCATCAGTGGCTTCTATTCCCAGGAGTTCAGCAAAGCTCTTTACAAGAATTGCAGTAAGTTGCTGTTGTTTTTCCCTTTAATTGCATTTAGTAATGGATGCTCATCTCCAGATTTCCTCTTCATAAGTACTCTCAAGCTTGCAAAAACCCCCCAAACCACCAAACATTTATTTCTGTGGCTCACAGTTTCATTTCAATTTACAAAACTTTGTAAAATGTGCCACAGCACTTCTCTGAGACCAGTCATCTTTCTGCACTTCTTTCTTGGGTGGCTGCTCTAAAGCTCCACTAAGTAAAATTAAAGACAAGCTGATCCTGAACACAGTTGAGGGATAATGAAAGGCAGCCCTAAGGCCTTTCCATCATTCCCTACTCCTACTCTGTTTTACTTCAACAACATATATATGCAACAGTCAGCTTTTAAATATTAATGCAATTCGGGGAAAAATATTCTTATCTAATCCAGGATGGATCTAACAGCCTTAAAAATAAAGAACTGTATCAGATATTGATAAATATGTAATTTACAGAAGATCCTTCTGCCAAGAAGCAGTCCACAAAAATAGCTTTTCCAGCAAGTTGAGCTAATAGGCTGTAGCTGTTAGGACGGAAGCAATCTTCAGACTTCTGGCTTCAGAGATTTTGAGTTAGATTATGAAATGGTTCAGTGAAGTTATTTGGTGTATGTTTTGCAGAAGGTGCCTATTTTTTCTAGTCTTGCCAGCTTATATAGAACCATAACATCATTCAAGTTGGAAAAGACCTCCAAGATTGAGTCTACCCACATATATAAAAAAGAATAACATATTTGTTTATTTAATAGCAAACTAATTATACTACTTAAAACACTCTACAGGATTGTACTTGTACAGGATTGAAAGAAATAAAATGCCTATTTATTAATGCATAAGTATAGATTATCAATAAGACAGGTCCTTAACTGGTGCTCCTGGAGCTGTGCTGAGCAGAGCATCTCACTCAGTGCCACAATTAATTCCTCCATTGGCAAAGCAGAGACTCAGCAGAAAAACTGCACGGAGCACCAGAGGCTGTCCTTTATTCAGTCTCTACCTTCTTGACAGTCCCTTTTGAGAGATACTCCTTCTCACTCTGCTCCCATCCAGGCACCAGCAGCTTTCAGTCTTACTGTGCTCTGATGCACACACTTTGGAAGCTTTCTGCTGTTTTCTGATGCCTCCATCAGTCTCACTGACCTGCATTTCCACTGGAGATGTTATTTCCTTCTCACCAGCAGCACTCGTTGCTTTTTGGAACAGTGGTTGGATACATCATATTCCATCTGGGCAGGGACCTAGCTGAAAGGTGTAAGCTCACAAGATGTGAATGTTTATCAAAACAGCCCAGTAATAAGCAAGAAGGAATTTATTCCTTTTTCTTGGGCCTGCATCCAACATCCTGCTCAGGCTTTGAATGACATCTGTGCTTGAAAGTGATTTTACTAAGAGCCCTCTCCATCACTGCAAATGGAAAAACACCAGCAGATGTGGCAGAGATCTTAAAGATGTATGCAAAGCTGGTCTCATGTTAGAGTCCTTCCTTCACTAACAGAACCTAAAAGCAGGGAACAAATACAACTGGTTTTCATGGTTAACAGCATACTACTACATTACAAAAACGAATGATTTTTGTGAACCATCTCTCAAAATGTTAACTGTGTTTGGTCTTGAAAGAGAAATCAAAGCTGAGAGAGATGAAGATAGGACCTTTGTAACTCTGAGTTTACCAGCTCCTCCAGTTTATCACACATTCTGACTGTTTCAGAAGGGCTTCAATCCACTTTATCACCCAAAAGCCAAATGCAAAATAGTTACCTCCCACCTTATAAATGTATTTTACATTTGGATATAACCCCTGCATTCCAGGCATCTCCAGTCATGGTACAGGCCTAGCCATGTGTTTGACACCAGAGCTGGGCAACCACAGAAGTAACCCTTCATGTTCATGCCAAGGTGTATTCCATCTTTTACAGAGACAACATGTAATGTGTGAAAACTGGCAGTCATTCAGTGCAAGAGCCACCAAACTCCCCAGACAAGTGCCTGTATGTATGTATATTGTGAGACAGCTTAAGGACAAGTTACTAATGAAAGCACCAGACTAAGTTTCAGACAGCTGCTCATCTCTCCTAGCCCTTCTAAACATTTCCTACCAGGAAAATGAGTCTCTCATGAAGGATCATTTTATGCAGAAAGTTAATGGATCTTTCCTAGTCAGTCAGTCCGATGTGATGTGATAATTACTCCTCATCTCACAAATGGGAATGACAGAGCAACAAAATGTGTACACACAGGAGCAGAAGTGGACATGAAATGCAAGTTGTTTTCCTTCTACTGTAATGAGTGAGCTGGCATGTTGAAAACATCTCTAGAAACAGTGAAGGGCTATGGCAGAAGGCAAGCACCGTCCTTGCCCACCTCACCTCCCCAGGCCCCCCTGAAAAACAGATCTGAGGCCCTGCTGGAGGGCTACCAGGTTCTTTACATGACAGAGCAACTAGAATGTATTGAGTTCTGTCCAGGGGCAGATGAGGAGCAAGTTGAGAGTTTGAAGGTGTGAATTAAGGGTCAGGCTGGCATGGGTGACACTGTTGTGGGTGGCTATTACAAGGCCACCTGATCAGGACAAGGAAGTTGATGAGGCCTTCTACAGGCAGCTGATAGCATCCTTGCAATTACAGGCACTGGTTGTCATAGGGGATTTTGATTACCCAGATATTTGCTGGAAGGCCTCCTCAGCCAGCCATTCGCAGCCCAAGAGGTTCCTCCAGTGCACTGATGATAACTTCTTGGCAAAAACGGTGGATGAGCCAACTAGGAGAGGAGTGCTGCTAGATCTTATAACTCAACTAACAAGGAGGGTCTGGTTAAAGCAGTGAAGGTTGAGGGTAGTCTTGGCTGCAGCAACTGTGAGATGATGAAGTTCAGGATCTTGTGCAGTAGGAACAAAATACCATGCAGGACCACAACCCTGGACTTCAGCAGAGCCAACTCTGGCCTTTTCAAGCAATTGTTAGGGGAAATCCCATGGGACAGGGTCCTGATGGGATGCACCTGTGGGTGCTGAGGGAGCCAGCACAAATCATTGCTAGGCCCCTCTCCATCATGTTTGGTAAGTCACAAGGAACAGGAGAGGTACCTGAGGACTGGAGGAAAGCAAATGTCACTCATCTTCAAAAAGGGCAAGGAGGACCCAGGTAACTATATACTATAGGTTGTGCAGTCTCCTCTGGAGACATTCAAAACCTGCCTGGATGTGATCCTGTGCGACCTGTCCTAGGTGATCCTGCTCCGGCACGGAGGTTGGACTGGATGATCTTTGGAGGTCCCTTCCAACCCCTAACATTCTGTGATTCTCTGATTCTGTGTGAATGGCAACACTGTACAGCAAGGAAACATCCAAGGAGCTTGCATCTCAGGCCATTTCAAACAATGACTTTATTTTCTGTGGAACATCACCATGGCAGCCCCCACAGCAGCATCAACATCCTTCCCATAAACCACAGGGAATGGAAAAATCCTCTCCACTTCCTGCCGCAGCACTTCATTCCTGGCAAGGGCACTCCCACTGCCCAAGATTCTCCTCACGCCCATCTCCAGCAGGCACTGCACAGGTAACATGGAACTGAGGTTTTCAATGATGCCACGGCACAGAGCTCTGGTGACATGACCCAGGGAGAGGTCAGAAGCAGCAATATTGGTCACTGATGCCAGCTGCTCAGGAATGTGTCTCTCTCCAAAGACAGTTGGGTGGACTGAGAGCTTGCTGTCGTTTTGGGCCAAGGCTGCTGTGATTATCTTTGTGTAGATGGTAGACTCCTCAACCTGAAGTCCTGCAGATGGGAAATATCACGTTGCTGACCTCAAGGGGTCTGGTGTATCTTATATGTGGAGACCTAAAATGAAGGCTGATCCACCTGTTCACTACAATATTAGATAGCTTTTGCCATATTCCAGAGGTGATCGTTTTTCCAAGACTATGAACCACAGTTCTCCCATCCAATTGTGTCTAGAATCTGAGAGACTAAAAATATTTTTTTCTTATTGCAGAATCTGCCTTTCCTGGTAACACAGCTACTCCTCCTCCTGCACTGTGCTAAGTTATACAAATGTAGTAACAGCAGACTGCACCTTCAGTGGCTGGATTGCACATGGAGGCAAAGTTCACTTCAAGAACTCACTAAAAGAACAATTTCAGAGCTTACTTCTCTATTGCAAACCCCAATAGATTATTAAAAAAAAATCCAACCCGTAAAGACCATGTTTAAAGCACTTAGAAGATGCTACTTGAGTTTGAGTCTTAAAATCCATTTCAGTGCTGCAAAATACGCAGCAAAAGGCACCTGAACTAACCAGGGGACTCATCTGGACTCCAGTCATGCAAAATTAGAGGCTATGCTCAAATTTGCTGACCTCTGCTTTTCAAAAGCAACTTAATAAATAATTCTCTTGTGTTCTTGAAGCAAAAGAAAACCCAAACCCTAGAGGCAATGTGAATGTGGAATCCAAGCATGATTGTCCCAGCATGTTCATAAGCTTCAGTGGGAAATTCCAGAGTTCTAGGAAGTGTGACCCAAGAGTTACATCCTTGTTCCTTACATGACATGACGGAACAGCTCTAGGCTTGTTCCTTTGCCTTAGCTTCCTTTTACCTTGCCGATCAACCTCAGCTTAAAGCTGAAACTGGCCTTGAAATTGCTTACCTAGCTCTTCTGTCCACCGTGCCACCATGTCCACAAATGTTGCTAGCACATTGCCTCCATTCAGTGATGCTGCCACTGCCAAGTATTCACCATTGAAGTAAGGAAAATAAGCAACAGCTGAGGAAGGATCTGGTGTCTCTGGAGGCTGGAAACCCAGAGGCATTGAGACAGTCAGCTGAGCAGAGGTACTGATATTAAGAACTAGAAGGAGAAAACAAAAAAAGGAAAAAAACCCCAAAAACCAATGTTTCACAAGGCTACCCTGAAGGTGGACAATGAGAAAAATCAAGATACCAAAATGATGATACCTGCATCAGTCCTCTCAATCAGACAGGAATAAACAGAGCACTGGAAATCTCCTAGAGCAATCCCTACTTTTGCTCCTTTGGGTATTCCATGCCACACAGAGATTGTCCTGCCTGCAGCACTGCCAGGGTCTCCCACCTCTGGAAGCAGGTGAAGAGGAAAGCCAGATTTTTTCAGTCTGCAATCAGAACAGTGTTATTGCAGGAGGGCAGGATGGGAATGTGCAGCATGACTACAAAGTCCTCTTTGAAATCACAGATGAACCTGGCCATACATTTGTGGCTGCTAGATTTATGGATGCTTTCACCTACTTAGAAAGCTTTGTCTTGGACAGGGGAAACATTCCAGTGGGCTGGATAAATTAGAATAGTCTAGAAGAATAAATAGCTTTCTTTTATATGCAATCTGATTGTCCTGGTTTTGGCTGGGATAGAGACAATTTCTTCCTAGTAGCTGATAAATGTGCTTTGGAGATCACCTGTGATAACACAGCAGTGCATGTTCAGCAAGTTTAACCTACTGATGTCATATGGACAAGCAGTACCAGGGTAAAGGGGCAAACACAAAACCAGCAACAGAATGCAACTTTTAAGTTTGAAAGAACTTTAAGCTGTCATGCAGTTAGTGGTTCAAAACCAAATCACAAAGAGTTAACTCCTAATACAATCAACTGCAAGATGCACCACACTGCTACAGCAACACCATCACATTAATAAAGTTCAGAAGGCCAAATGCAAGTTTTTGTCACTTTCATACCTTCATGAGCTGCTCTTTTCATCTTGGGAGTCCTGGCCTAACCTAAGCCCTGAAATATATAAGGCCTTAGCACTCAGCCCTGGAAAAGCAAATCATTAAAAAAAAAAAAAAAGGTAAATAAATAAACAAGATTCCCTAGAAGACTTCCTGTAGCCTAGTAACTCTTAGGTATTATCAAAAGTAAGTCTTAGTAGTTATGAAGGGGCTCAGCTGAAAGACTAGAGAGTAAAACTGTCTTCTACCATCTCAGAGGCAACACCTTGGCTGCAGTATGCACCTGTTCATCCCATCCCACCACCCCACCACAGAAAGGGAGAGAACAGTTCGGTACACAAGGCCTCACTGATGAGTCTCTCAGCTCTGCTGTCTTAGGCAGTTCTAAAAATAATGTGTCAGATTTTATAGAATTTAAACACATACACCTTGCAAACCAGAGCAGTTCTTCAGCACAGGCCAATTGATTAGGAGTAACTTTCAATCACTTTTTATCTGCAGCACATCCATACTTAGGGCCCAAAGAGGTGCTCCCATTGCCTGACACAAGCAATGCACTGAATGACCTTAGCACTTACATGTCAGTATTCCAGCTCTTGCTTCTGGAATTAAAATATCCCCAGCTGGCAGCATTCTGGATGGACATGAGTGGCTTCTTCAGGTCACACAACATGGCAACCACGTAGTCCTGGATAGTGCCAGCAGCATCATAAGACTTCAGAAAATCTGGCCTTTTAAACAAAACATTTTAAAAACAAAGCACTGGGAGCAAGATTACTTCTGCTGGTACAGAGAACTTTGTAGACATGCACACCCCCATCTAAAAATGAAACAGCCATCTCAGTGATCAACCTGCATTTCATTGGCTTGGTTTTTTAAATGGAATTTGTTTTCCAAGCTGCTACCACAGCAGCAACACCTATCTCCTGAAGGAAGATGTAGAGACAGTGGCTTTAGGTAATGAGTTGTCTAGGTCCCAAAGCAGGCCACCAGGAAGGGACTAATTGTTTGCACAAAAAAATGCCACTTTGTTGATTTCAGAGCACTAGAAAAAAAAATAATAGGCAAATACCTGCAGTTGCTCTAGGATCCAGGAACTGCATGAGTGGAAATGTACCAAATGGTGAAACAAAACAGGAACAGAACAAAGCAGCTGGAGTCATGAGCTATACAGCTCTAAAGCATGATTATGCCATGCTCCATGTAATATATTTGCTGGACACACACTGAAAGAAATCAAGATCTGTTTTGTCTTTCCCCATTTAATGAACCTGAGCTCACTGTGGAGGAAGACCTTGGCTCTTTGAGAGGCATAGCAGACTGCAGACGAAACTGAAGAACAAATCTTGCTGATGCCAAGTCATAAGTGAAAAATTATACCCTCTGCAAACATGCCACAACAAAGCAGACCACTCCTAACACCTCATAAGGATCTCAGTGTCTAATGAAGGAAAGAACTGAAATTAATTTAGAGACTGTTTGGTTTAGCATCTGGCAGCAACCTGACAAAGCAACTCTGTTACTGTTTTAGGCATGTTTGTACTTTTCAAGATTTGCACAGGGCAAAATTACAGCCTTCAAACTGCATTAGCAGAGCTCCTCTGAGCGGTGGGATGGACTAGAGCTGTTCTGTGATACTTTTAAGGTTTCTGTTACTCTATGAGCAAAGTTTTTAATCTTTATTAATGAGATCTGTAGTGTTTTTATGAGGTCAGAGACTCTTGTGTGCTTAGCTGCACAGAGTTTATATTGAATACTGCCATTTAAAATATTCTTTGACTAGTGAATTAATATTACAGTTACAGAGAAATGCAGCCCCTCAGCCTGTAGTGGCATTAACATGCTACAGGAATACCATTGTCACACAAATTCAAGGTGAGAAACTTCCAGTGAAACAGCCTGAAACAGAAGCCCTTTTGAGAAAAAACATACCTCTTCTTTAAATACCAGTAGACTGTGGCACATCCAAATCCTGTAGCCAGGCTGATATGTGATTGTGGCAGAGGAAGAGAAGAGAGAAGTGTGGGACTGCAGCGGCCGTCTTGCCAAGTAACCAGATGACTGACCTCTTCTGGCTCAAAGGCAGGGCCTGTACCACCCTCTGTCCACTTGCAACCTGAAACACACCGTGTCTGAGAAGTCTGGTGATTCCCTGTAGCATAGTCTGCCTGGCAGTCATGATTTCTGGACACTCTTGATAATTTGTCAAATGTATTGGAAACAGAGGCAGTAGTGAGTGCAATCAGATTCATCAGTCATAGTTTCCTGCCCTAGATGATGCCATTATGCCAGTCAACCTTTGCTAAAACAGAGAATGGTATCCAAGGACTTCCTTCTCTATAAGCACTCCTTGCACCTACAGGAACAAGCAACTTGCACCTGGAGATATTAATGAAACAACTTCAATTTGGTGATACACCCCGCCCTCCCCCTTGCAAAAAAACCCAACCAAACAAAAGGCAGTTCTGCTGTGGGAGGTAATGAACTGACCTGACAGCTCCACAGATAAACCTTAACTGGGATCTGCCACATCATGACCTAGAGAATGTTTGGTTAGTAACAAACACAACCAGTGTTGGAGAACATGTAGTTTCATCTCCTTTTGAGCCAAAGCAACAGGAAAACTGGATCAATAGGTATTAAAAATGGACTGCAAAGTACTAAAGAGGATCACTCTCCCATGCTATACAACAAAACTTCACCCAAGGTGGAACAGAGGTTAATTCATCTTTACCAGCATGTTCCTTTTGAGCAGAAAACACTGCACCTTTGATGAAACCTTCACATTCCTCCATGTGAAGGCCTCAGCTAAATTATGGCAAGTTCTCAGAGCTGCTCAGAGCCTTATCAGCAACAGCTACTATTGCTCCAGTGCACTGCCCTGACACGCACAACAGAAGCAGTCCTGCACAGGCAGCCCTCACAGGCCTGCTAAGAGCAGCAGACTGAGCAGAGGCTGGGAAGTACTACGTGAGACACTCAAAGCAAACACTTACATTTTCTTGTTCCTTTAATTCCCTGTTCTAGCAGCAAGCCTATTTGACTGAATTTCCAATTGGTTTACTTTTCTAGTTTTAAATGGATTCTAAGAAACATTATTAACCATAAATCTGACCCTAAAGGATGCTATTAAAAATGTAATTTGTGCCCAAAAGTGCACAGATTCACTTAGTCTGCTCCAAACAAATGAAAGCAAACACTCCCTTCTGCTTGATAGATATGAAAAAAAAACAAGCTGTGTGTGGCTTTGGAAAATAAAATATTAACCAATGTGACATAAGAACCTATGTCTATCATCAACCCATGAGGCACTGTTATGCAGCCCTTGGGACAGATAGAAAGCAAGCAACAGCTCCTTCAGTCCATCAGCCTTTGGATTTCTTTCTTCATCACCATTTTAGTACTATTTAATGTAAAATTAAAGCCAGTAATTAATAGCATAGTAGCAGTGATAAGCACTTTTGGGAAATTTATTCCGTGTTTTACAATAAATCTTTGCTTAATCCGTGTGACTCTCATTACTATAAGACTTGTACAATTGTTCAGATGTGCAGAACATAAGGTAAAGAAGACAAGGAATCACCTTCTGAAAGCCTTGGACTTCAGCAGGTTTATAGGATGTTAGCCAAGAAGTTCATCCAGCCCTATCACACAGGGCTGGCAATCCAAGCCCTGAATTTTTCAGGCATCCTCTCTGTTACAAAGATTATTTGAGTATTTGTGCAATCAAGCCTCACTTTGGTTGACTTTGTTTCTAGGGTCCTAGCTCTTTATTCTACAAGCTGAGTATTCAGAATTGTGACCACGATTTTTTCTCCTGCTAACAGAAACATAAGCAGCAAGATGAATGGAACATGACAGTCTGATTTGCTGGGAAATAAAATGCCTTGAGATTTCTTTTTGGAGGAAAAAAGCCCTGAAAACATTTACTGAACTTTACTTTTTCTCTGGTACATTCAAACAGCACTTCAAAAAAGCATAGTGATGCTGTTGGATAGCTACAGCTATGCACATTCTAACATGAAGATCAAGCATTGCTAATTTTTCAAGACATAGCACTGTCAACACTACTACTGTAGAGACATTAGAAGGTATTGGTATTAGAAGGGCAACAGTTAATTCAGTGTGTTATGAGGTGAACAACATTCCCCTCCCCCTAAGTCATTCAAATGATGCAGAAGCTCTTTCTGCTGGCAGCAGAAGTTCTTTCAGCTGGTAGCTGATAGCATATGATGGACAAAAAAAGACCAAGCCACTAACATGTTATTCCTCCTTCACATTAATCATTGTGTTGACTCTACTGCGATATCATAACTCTAAATCCTTTAGCTAATCTGTGTGGAAAAAAAACCCACCATTGTTAACTATAGTTAGTAGCTGAAATTCCAGTAATTGAAGCAAAATTTTCACAGAACAGTATCTTTGGCTAATTCTGTTCTAGGGAAGACCAAAAGGAACATGCTTTAGTTTCCTACAGAGCAGTTCAGTATTAAAATTTCATTTTCAGCATCATAATACTCTGAGCAGGAATGCCTATGCATTAATGTTACCTTTATCTCTCTTCCAAAACACAATCCCATGCATTTGTCCTGAAATGCCAATGTGACTGACTTTCTGAAGCTGCTGCTGAGGTAGAGCAGCAAGGCATTCATTCAGTGCTTCTATTATCCTCTGGACATTCTGCTCCATTCCCTGCAATCATAAAGCATTATTCTGAGCATGAAACCATTAGGATTCACTCAGTGTATTTATCAAACAAAGCTACTCTAGTCAGAAGAGAAGCACAGAATTCACTGAGCTTAACATCATGAATAACATTCACTAAGAAATTGGAGAAGAAAAAAATGCAAAAACCTCCACAAACCACAAAAACTAAAATCTAATACTACCACGTTGAGAATGAGCTAAGAGCCTCTTACACTGAAGGCCAAAAAATTCTTAATTTCTTAAGTTACCATAGTCAACTATACCTTTTGGGTAAAAAAAAAAAAAAAAGGTGGTTAACACTCACAACATGCTTTCATTAGTTCAACTTACACATTTTTCTTCTTTTTCCCCACAGAGAGGACTATCTGTGTTCTGAATGGCATGCAGCCTGCCCTACATCTTCCTAAAGCTTCTCCATATCTACTCACTGTTGATTTTGATGATGCTGATATCTCAATTTGGATATTCTGTTCCTGGAACTACCCAGCAAACTGATCTACCTGGCAAAACAACCGAAGTGTGCCACATGAGAGGCTGTATTCCAGCTTTCACACTTTTGAAGATTCAGATTACTTTGTGACAGACCAGTATGAAGATTATAAACAAAATATTCAAATAGTCTACATACAGATGTAAACTATTCTGTGCATACACACTGAATAAACATGACTGTCTGTAGGGAGGAGGCTGGGCTGTTTGGTATCTTTGCACAGAAACTAGCCCCTGGATTCATTGCAATACCAGGCTGGAGAAGTTTTTACAGTTCTGATTTAACCTTTCTTAATTTGACCAACACAATGAAGGTGAAGATATTTCACAGGAGTACACATTCCATATTTCCACAGGGAATTTCCACATATGTTTCCATCTCATAATACCCTTCCAGTTGGCAGGTGGCTGCTGTTTCCTGATTGGAAGCATCAAAGACAAGGTGATGGTTCATGGGAGAATATTTTTAGGTTGTCTTATGTAATTTTGTAAAACCTGGAGCTCTCTTAAAACAAGCAGCTTCACTTGACTTTCTTGAACAGCAAAGAGAGAGCATTTTAATTCTTCTTTCAGACATCCAGGCACATGCTCCATCGTTCTAGGCAGAAAATCAACCCAGGAAAGCCACTGAAACCTGTGTAACGCAGCAACACCACCTGGCCACGACAAGGCAAGGCCGGCACACTGAAACTGCCGGCAGTGCCATCTGCCACCCCTTACCTGCGGTCCAGCTTCCAGGCTACTGGTGTGTGCCTGCGTCTCCCGGGAGCAGCTCTCTACCACCACCTGCCCTCTCTCTGCCCCTACCAACAGGGCAGCCTTAACCGACGTGGTGCCCAGGTCTATGCCCAGCACGCAGACAGGAACAGAACTGCCTGCGGCCTCGCTGCCCGCCATGGCCACCAGGAGAGAGGATTGCTTTCACCTTCACCACCACGCACAGGTGTCTCTAGGTGGTGCCAGGACCGACACCCGCTATGCTGAGCCCCACACTGCTCCTTGCTGCCTCTGAGCCAAAGATCAAGGGTGCCGAGGGCAGAGGTAGTGCGGGCTCCTACCCCAGCAGCGCGAAGGGACTGGGCAGACTTGGGCTGGCAGAGCAGCCTGGACTTTGCTCTTCGGCTGAAGGTATCTCCCTTCAGCAATGCCTGGCCACTGCCACTACCCCTCCATCTTGAGCGTGGCAAACCAATCCTTCCCCAGCCCTCCCCGGTGACCTGAGCAGCTTTAGACGAAACTTCAGCAAACAAGCACAGCCCACGAGCCCTCCCTCAGCCAGCAGCTCTGCCCCTCACAGACTCCCGGCCCCAGCCCAGAGCCCAGCCCGCTCCGCCACACCCAAGATGGCGCCCGGGGGTGTCCGCCCCGGCTCAACATGCACGATGGGCGCTGGGCGGGGAGTTCACAGACGGCTGCCTCACGTGAGGAGCTGAAAAGGGAAGCGCCGGGGGTGTGCGGGCCGGAGCTGTGGTGCTGGAAGGAGGTAGGTGCCCCCTCTTCAGCGCTGCCTCCTCAGCGTTAGCACGGCCTAAAGTGCAGGACGGCCCCGCTTTGCCGCCTCCTGAGGGGAGCGCGGCGGGGACTACAAGTCCCGGTGTGCACCGCGCCGCGCTACCAGAGGCGGGGGGCTGGAGGAGGCGCGGTGGCTGCTGAGAGCTGTAGTCCCGCCCGGGCAGGGGGATTCTCTCGGGGAACAGGACTTGTATGTGGAGGGAGCGGGGTAAGCTACGAAGTAAAGATGTCCCCGGGGAGCCTGTGCCCACAGAGGGACTGAAAGGTTGGTGCTCTTTCGACGTTGCTGAGGGTCCTAGGCTGGTCTGGGGGCAGCGGTACTGCGCGGGGAGCCGTGTGTCAGCTGAGGAGATGGGCTCGTGGCCCCTCAAAACGTGTAGGTCCTGATCAAAGCCTTCTCACTTTTTCTGCAGCTTTTCCACCGTGAGGATGAAATCCCTGCTCCCCACTCTGCTGTACCTCTCGCTTGTGCTGCTGGGGCCTGGCGGTGAGTGTTGGTCATCCCGGCGTGGGCCCGCCGGGCTTGCCTACGCAGAGGCCAGGGTCAGAGCGGTCAGAGGTGGAAGAGAGCTGCTCTGCAGCATCTCTCTCATATCTCTGTGTCTAGACCTGTGCCGTCAGCTCTTCTTTCACACATTGCCTTTGACCTGGTGTGCTCATACGCACAGTGCTATGCTGAGGCACTGATGCGGTGGAGCACTCACCTCGTGTGCCAAACTCCTCTCTGCAGAAACAGATTAAATACCATCAGTGGTGCATCCAGGGAGCTCTCCTGCACTGAAATAACTTTTTAAGAACTGTGTGCAATACATAGCAACAGGAAAAAAAAAAAAGAAGGTGTTTATCTCTATTTCTGGTCTTATTTTAATGTAGCTCTTTTTCTTCCTCTTGTCTCTTGTGTCCTTTAAACATACAAGGAATAAAACAGGTACCAAATATCAGAGTTGTTGAACGTGCCCAGGTTCTGGGTATTGCCACTAGGAATCTTAGCCTCTTAAAGAATGATGTGGTACAATGTAGCTGGTTTGTTGTAAATTGTATACCTTAATAGCAGTATTTCAGAGCACTATAGTAAGGTGCTTGTCATTCCTGGAGTGTTAAGATAGTTCTTGTAATTCTCTTGAACACCGAGGTGCCTGGTTTGAGTGTGTGACCCAGGAAGGAATTTTAAACTGAATTTTTGGCATTTATGACTCCTAAGTTACTAGGATAACATCAGGAAGGAATTAGTGTGGGTTTGAAGTATCCTATAGCTTTCTCTTGACATGAACTCTTGCTGCACTTCAAATATTGAAATTACTTCCTTGTAGCATATTGAAGTGGCAGTTATTTACTTCTCCTTTTAAGCTGTTTGGTTGCCTTTTTCATAAGCTGTTCTCCCTTTGCTGTTCTGCATGGGTACTGCTTTAATTAATCCAACGCTGCAGGTAGTACCAATGGTACAAAGTGCCTCTATCACAAAACAGAACAGTAGTTCTGACAGAGCTATTCATCATTCATAGTAATTGAGGTTTGTGGAGCTTTTTTTGATTGCTTGGTTTCGTTGTGTTTGGTTTTTCCCTCCCAGATGGAGTCATTGTATTGTCTGTCCCTAAAGTGGTTTCGTTAGAAAGTGGAAGTTCAACCAATGTCACTCTCTCTCTAAGGTAAATTGCATCTTTCTACTTGGAACAAAGGGATGAGCAAACAGGTAGGACCTGCCTTTATACTTAAGAATTAAGATTCAGTTAATTTTTCATGTGGAGCAGATCTTACTCGTGTGACTGGCTGCTTCTAGCCTATTGCATCTCTTAGCACTAGTATGGACTAAGGTAGTGCAGCATTCTCATAAACAGCCTTGTGTAGCTGGCCTCTGACAAGATCCCAGGCTGTTTGTATGGGATGTTGAGCAGGAAAAGATGGTTTATGTTGTTTGCCCTATATTAGCTTACCAAAGTGTCTTCCATAAGTGAACTTACAGTTCTAGACACATAGTTTCTAAAAATTGATGCTTCAAAGAAACTTGTATTTCCTAGAAGGATCCCCAAACAGAACTTGCCATTTCTTGAAAGGAAGTGCAGCTACTCCAATGGGGGCTGTTGCACCTTAGTCTCATTGTTCAGTACAAGGCATTGTTTACCCATGGTTTTGATGTGTCAGCCTCTTCCCAGGAAAGGAGTGTTAAACACACACAGCACTCCCTCTTGGGATCTTAAAAGTTTGATTAAAGGGAACAGGCAAATGAAAATGTAAGAATTGTAATAAAGAGGAAAATAGCAAAACTCTCCTGCTGCCTTGAAGCAATTGTGAGCTCTGGCACCAGTGTAATTTGTTGCTTCTCCCTTCACAGGGCTCCACTAAATGAGACACTGGTGATAAATTTTAATATTACACACTTGTCAAAACACAGCACTATTGTCGAACTGCCTGATGAGGTAAGTGACAGAACAGACTTCTGACCTTCTGCAAAAGCCTGTCACTAGTGTGGTGCAACTCTCCTCTCTTCTCCACTTTGCCTTGCAGGTACAGTTGCCTGCAGGTCACACTAAAACAGACTTCAAAGTGAAAGCAGATGATGTGGGACAAGTAACAGTTTATCTTTACACCATTAATTCCAACTTAACTGGGTGAGAAACTGGTTTTTATATCCTCTTGCTATCCTACAGCTTCTTGAACTTTGGGGTTACTCTTTGCTCCTTATAGTTAAATGGTTAATGGGATGTGGGTAGCATGTAGTTGAGAAGATGTGGTGACCCTGCAGCAGTCCCTAAGGTATTCAGATAAATACAGGGTATGGAAGCAGAATGATAGCCTTAGTATCTTAGACTTCATTACTAGATGACTCTCAGTTCTCATGGTTCCTTAGACTGGTCTGAATAGCCCCTCCCAAAAGCACCAAAACTACATATCAGCTTTTTTTTTTTTTTTTTCCCCCCTGGTGGAGTTGTAAATGTCCAGGGGAATCCTACTTTGCCTGTGCAGAACTTGTTCTGAAGTGCTAACAGCCTGATGCAGCTGTGAGCCTATGTCACTACCAGAAGGAAACAGGTGGTTTGCTTTCTAGTTAGACAAACCCTCTTTTCACAGATGCCAGCCCTCCCTAGCAGGAAAACAATCTAGTAAGATGGAAAAAGCTGGCCTGTGTTTGCTTGTTGCCCAACAGGATACTCCTGTTTTACTTCCTCATTTTGCTTCTGCTTTTAAGACCCAAAGCAAAGGCAGAGGTAAGCACGTGAAATGCTCCACAGGACAGGCATGATCATGAGGCTCTGCTGATAGTGTGAAAAGTGAAACTCTGCTCTTGCATAACAGACCTTGTGCCAAGAGAGTGGAAGCCATTGGCACAGGATGACCTTTTGGAAGATTTCTGTAGTAAAAGAACATTAAAAAGTGAGACAAGAAGGATAGGGGAGAGTAAGACAAGGACACTAAAGAAAATGGGAGTAGCTCCTGCTGAAACCAACTTCAGATCTTTATTGTCTTATCTCCATGCCTGAACTCTGTTTTCTCTCTCAAAGTAGAACAAGGCAAAATCTGCTGAAAAAAAGTGTGAACAGACTAACTAATTAATTCTGCTTGTATTTACCATCAGACCTAGGATCCAGTTTCAGGTGATTCACAGCATCATAGTGAGATATGCTGATGAGGTGATTGGCTGGATCTATTTCCTGGCTTGGTCCATCTCCTTTTATCCTCAACTCTTTGAGAACTGGCGACGGAAAAGGTAAAGGCACTTAAGATGTGTTTGCAAGTCACTTAAGCACCTCTGCAAATCACATTCCTAGCTTCAGTTACATCCAGCTTGGTTATTGTGAATGATGCCTGGAAAGACAGGGAGGAAAAAGTAAGGCAAAGGCAGGGTCTGAATAAATGCAGCCCCAGTAAGCTTTTATGCCTGTTGGTTAGAAAAACTAAAAGAAGTGACTGCAAGTAGAAATATTATATCTGAAAACTAAAGCATTTGTTTGGGCAAAGATGTACTCCTGCTTCTTTGGATTTGGGTTGGAATGGTTTTTATCAGACTAGCTGAGCTCTTGGAAGGGTGGAGGGACACAGTAAGAGCTGTTGTGAGTATCACCATATGGCCTATGAGGGGTAATTGATTTATGCTTCCTGTTGTCACAATAGCTGCAGCTTTGACTTACATCAAAAAATTGCCTATCAATCAGTATTCTAGGATCATGTTGTCCCTGCATTTCTCATCCTTATTTTTTTTTCCCTTCTCTAGTGTAGTTGGACTAAGCTTTGACTTTATAGCATTAAACCTTACTGGCTTTATAGCATATAGTGTGTTTAATGTGGGACTCTTCTGGATTCCCTTGATTAAGGTAAGTAATTATTTCTTAATGCTTTCTGGAGGGGGTGGTCTACAAAAGGGAGTTAAGGCATTTGGCTGGTTTTGATTTCTCTTGCATTTAGGAGGAATTCCTAGTCAGCTACCCCAGTGGGGTGAACCCTGTGGCTATCAATGATGTTTTCTTCAGTCTCCACGCAGTAGCTCTCACTCTCCTCATCATCATTCAGTGCTGTATCTATGAGGTAAGCCTCAGTGCTGGCCTGACTCTGGCCCAGCTCCCTCTACCGGACACATCACCACTCACCATCCACTGCTTTTGGGCTTCGAGGTCCTCTTCATTGCACAGCTATTGGCCTCTCAAGAAGTCAGACTGCTTTTATCTTTCAAAGCTAGTAGCAACTCCAGCAGGCTTGGCCACTTCAGCCTCATGGATATTTGATCTTCTAAGTATACTGCTTAGGGACTCAAAACAATTAAGGTAAACAGCCAGGTT
The DNA here is from genome assembly GCF_027791375.1 of Indicator indicator. Lineage (NCBI taxonomy): Eukaryota > Metazoa > Chordata > Aves > Piciformes > Indicatoridae > Indicator > Indicator indicator. The sequence goes on from NC_072039.1 coordinate 4,219,733, forward strand.
CATGAAGCTCCCAAACAAATCTCCAGCCAGCACATAGATTACAGCTCTGCACACTACAAAGCTGGCATGTGCTTGGCTGTTTCCTCACTACTTGAGGCATTATTTCTTCAGGGTAGGACAGGTCCTGAGGGGTTCCCTGCAATTCAAACTTTCAGCTTTTTTTTCAGCTTCCTTTCTCTAAAACCTTCAGCTCTTGCAAACCTTCAGCTGGTTGCTGTAGCACTCAGTCTTAAAATTCCCTTGTGGCATGAGCCTACTGGTACAACAACAGGTTGGGACCATGACCTTGCATAGTCCTGAGCCCATTCTGTATCTTGCAGTGCATCTGAGGATGTATGACCAAGGTCTCTTACATGTATCTGCGTTTGTTTCAGAGAGCAGCTCAGAAAGTATCCAAGGTGGTGGTTGGACTCCTGGCACTTGCATGGATCTTCACCTTCACAACACTGTTTCTTGCTGCAGCTGAGGAGATGACATGGCTACAGTTCCTCTTCTGCTTCTCTTACATTAAGTTAGCAGTCACACTGATAAAGTATTTTCCACAGGTAAAACGGAACTTTTCTGCTTATATACCAGATCCCTGAGCCTGTAGTGTATGCTCTGGGAAGTCTGACTGCACTAAACTAGCAGTGAGATTTAAGTCTTTTAATGACAAAGCCAGCATATTCTTAACTGGTGGTCTCAGAAATGCTGCTGACCAGCTCCATGTTGCACTCAGGCATACCTGAACTTCTGCCGGAAGAGTACCGAGGGATGGAGCATTGGAAATGTATTACTGGACTTCACTGGTGGAACCTTCAGCCTTCTCCAGATGTTTCTACAGTCATACAATAATGGTAAGGCTGGAACTGAGGCGATTGGACCTTTCTTAATGGAGTGGGAAACTCCTGTTACAGAGCAGATGTAGACAGGCAGGTTATCTTAGGAGAATGATGTTTGTGCTACATCATGTGTAGCTGCTCTTATACCAAGAACAAAGGATCTGTTCACTTCCCTTCAAGATAAAAAATGAAATAGGTATTCTGAAAAACCCCCCAGGAAGAGTTAATAACCACAGACTTCTCTATTGTGCAGCATAACCTTGTAGCCTTGAGACAAGACTGTCCTTGAGTTAGTCTTACCTCTCAATTTTGTGTTTGACAGATCAGTGGAAGTTAATCTTTGGAGATCCAACCAAATTTGGCCTGGGTGTCTTCTCCATCATCTTTGATATTGTTTTTATGGTCCAGCACTACTGCCTTTATAGGAGACAAGGATATGAACCTTGTGAATAATACCACTTGTGACAATGAAAACTTTACATTGAACTTGTTCCCACCCTGGCTGAGGGCTTTTGGGATGCCTGCTGCCAGTCACCAGAAATACTGACTCAGATCTCTCTGTATACTTTAATCCTCTCTGGTATGGAATACAAGCTGTTGCCTTGCCAAATGCTGATTGCCAGATGCCTTAAAGGACAGCAAGCTAACCACCAGTTGTAAATGGAAGCCCAAAGCCTGCTGAAGATGCAGACAGCTTAGTGTGAGCTGCCAAGCAATGTGTGGCTCTTGTTTCCAGTAACAGGAAAGAGAAAGACCAGAGTGTCTTTGAGTAGAAGTGAAGCACAAAGAGCAGAGTCTGAGATAATTTCAGAACCACTTGATATAATGCAATGACCAAAGACTGTGGATCTACGTGCTGCTGACACCTCACAGATCACACTAGAACACCACTCATTTGCTGAATGAAAGAATGAGGTTGGTAGGTAATACAAATATTAGAACCTGAACTCCTTATTTTAAATACAGGGAAGAAGGAGAAGCTGTATTCTTACTTCACTTTCAGTGAAGCTCTTTCAAAGGTGCCAAGACAAGTGCTCATTTATCTGACTACTTCAAGTGCACTAACTAAAGAATTTTGCTCAGTTCTGCTGACACATGCCTTGAATTCTAAATGGTGGAGGGTAAAGATTAAAGATTTATCAAAGAGATTATTTCTGTGGATTGTGTTAACAACCCTAAGACTGAAGTTTAAATGTATGTCTTCATTCCTGGGCAACTTTCTGACTACATGTAGTATGTTCTAGGTGGAGATCAAGATCTTGAGTTACTTGAGGGTAAGCATTATACCCTTGAAAAGAACTAGAAGGGAATCCGTGTTTGGACTTCAGCAATACTTGAATGCTCAAGAACTAATACATCTTACTAGGTGTCAACCTAAAAAAAAGAACCCATTTGCCCCCTAGTAGAGACCAGGCAAGGTTTAAGACCTCATTTTACACTGCAAACACCCACCAGTGACATCAGACCTTACTGACCTCAGGCTGCACTGTGTTGATATAATCCACAATCCACTTGGAATGAGGGCAAAAGGTCTTAGCTAGAAGCATTCAAGTGATGTGGCATTCTTAAACATAAGGAGAAACAGCTCAGGAAATCCAACTTTGTTTTATTGTGTGTAAAAACAAGTGAAATAGCAGTACAAATAGCAGTGTATCTTTATAGTAACAAAAATAACTTCAACCTGAAAGCCTTAAAATTTACCACTGACTTAAGTTACAAAATTTAAAAGCAGGATTGTAGGAATGCCATAGGTATAAAAATGGTCACTAGGCACAGCTGGTGTGTACAGAACAGTCTGAGATGCATTCATCACAACAAACCTACATGGCACAGCAGTAATGTACTGAATAAGTTAAGTCTGCCACCTTCTCCTGTTCTATTTACAACAGCTTACCTGAAGACTGCTTAAGGAAAGTGTAGAAGTATAAATCAACTCCAGTTTTTGGATAACTGTAAAGCCAACTGGTTAGCAACCCACTAGGATGCTAGGGAATTAACTTAGTGTTGCAGCAAGAATCTGAAATCCTGTGGTGTGTTAAACAACTTAGCATCTTCAATCTGGTCAAGAGGCACTTTTGCAAATTGATGGCATCTTCAGCTCTTCCATCCAACAAATCAGTGATTTCATCAGTGTTCTAGAACAGACCAAAATGTACCCCTCCCAAGTCTGACAGAAGTGGGATGAAGAACTAAAGACTCCACAGCTATGAGCAGCTCTTTTGGTAAGTTCAGCAACACCATTATCTTTCCTGCTTCATACTCCTTTAATTTAAACTTGATTCATTTGATGTTGCAAATTACTTGGGAATAAGGAGAATTAAGGTTTTTTTTTTTCTCTGTGAAGCTGAACTGTAGTGCTGATGAACTTTTAGTGTACTTCACAGGCACTAATTAACTAGCTGTTAGGTTTTTGTCTGAAGAGGCTGCTTTGTACAGGGAATCTTTGCAGTAAAGCACAATGCCCCAAACCCTTCAGCACACTGTCTAGCTAGCACACAATGTGAGAGTAGTGTAGTGCTCCTCCCCACAGCAGGATGCAACTCAATTCTGGCCTTTTAATTCTGGGGAGGGACAGGACAGCTCACTTTTTAAAAAGCTTAAGCACAGCAAACCCTTAGCTTCCATAGCAGAAACCACCTTTCCCCTTAAAATAAAAAGCTTTTGTGCTGCAAAAGAATCTTGTCAAAAGTTAAGGCTTTTCCAGTTGCTTCCTTAAGTAATGAGGGTTTGTCCTGTCCTCCTGAAAGCCCTGACTACAACACAGTCTTACCATATCCCTGCAGGGAAGGTGTTAGAGAAGCACTCTGCTGAAGACACTAGAGGTTTACTATTGCTAGTTACACCAGAGGAAGGGGGGAAAAAATAATAATAAAAGTAGTGTTTACCACAGTTAGGAACATGCACTCCTTCCAGACAACCCATTCAGCTCTAGCATCTGCTTCCTTGGTAGCAGTCTATACATCTCCCTCCCCAACCCTTCCCCTGCCTAGTGATTGATTAGGACATCATGGATTGTTGCACAGCCTTCTGCAGAGATTTCCTGGTCACCAGCAGCCGTACCACTTCTTCATTCCTTTTTGTGAGCCTCTTCCTAGCTTGGTCATGGGTCACCATGGTCATGTCCCAGCCATTCACCTAGAAAAAACCCAAAATGAGGTGAGTGCATGGATTTCAGGTGTCCTCTAACTGTTCTATCAGAATGATGTAGCAGATTATGCTTACACTACAACTTAGTTTATTACTAAGCCACACAAACTGTGCTGGAAAAGTACCCAGAAGACAGCATTACCTTCAGCAGAAACTGCTCTGTAGTGTGCACCTAGCACTGCATTAGTGCTTGCCTTAGCTCAAGTGTTTACCTGCATGATCTTATCTCCAATCTGAAGTCCTGCAACTTCTGCTGGGCCTCCTTCTGTCACCCTTGTTACATAGATACCCTAGGAAAAAGAAGTGTTCATTTACTAATACAGCAGATAAAAGAGGACCATTCTATAGTGCAAAAAGTGTTTGTGGTTCATTAAGGGATGGCAGCTCAAAACAGGTTTGTGTGATGTTGGAAAAATAGAGATGACAGAAAACCTGAAACCAGCTTAGTCTGCAAATGGTAACTTGGCAAGAGCAACCTTAGCAGTCAGCAATGAGAGGACAGAATTCAGATGGAACTGAATGGAGCTTGCTAGGTGAGCTGCTATAGAAAAGAAAGAGCTTCTGACCTTGTCAGTCTTGTCTTCAGAGAAAGGATTCTGAGTAGGATCCTGATCAATGCCACCTCCAATGCTGAATCCCAGAATCAACTTGTCACCTTGTCGAAGCTTGTGTATTTCAATTCTTTGCTGGAAAGAGAAACAGATAAAGCAGCAGCGTGTTGGGATCTCTGGAAGAAATTTCAAGTGTTTCAGATACTTAAGACCAAGTTAGACTCCTTCCCAGAGCTACCATAAAGCCACCAGGGCAGGCTGCACCACATCTTACCTATTGTAACAGGCAGCTCTGAACCCCTGGGCAGCACCCAACTGTCCTGTGGTGCTTGCTGCCAGTCAGTCAGTCACATGCAGCCTGCGTGTTGACAGCAGCTGGCTCTGAACTGTTCTCAGCCCTATCACAGAGCAGCAGCATAGGAAACAATCTGTAAGCTCATGCCATGACACAGCCAAGCTCTGTCACTCCTCAGTGCTTTAACACTGCCCAGAGATAAAAGAGGAAAGCCCCAAAGCGGAGCAGGTCACTTTAACCATGAGTCACATCTTGATAGCTGGCAGCCACAGACTGTCACTCATGGCCAGACTCTACTTGCTCTTTACCCGCATCCCTCAGGTTCCTGCTGAGCCCTATCAGTGGCAATAGTCTATTATTAGGATAGCTCTTTTCAAGATAAAACTTATCAGCACACTTTAGTAATCTAGTGGTAAGTTCCTCGCTGTCTCATGAACAGGCATCTGACAAAGTTTTAAGCACTGTGTAAATACCAACCTCAGCCACAATAAAAATCCACAGTCTTACCTAAAACTACAGCCGCTTAAAACATTCTTCAGCTTGCTCTAGTTTAAGATGCCTCTACTCACTGCAGAGGGCGTGGAATTGATGACCTTTAAAGGCCCCTTCCAGTTCAGACTATTCTGATTCTTCTTGAAGAGCACTGTCAGCCACTAGGCTTGCCACCGTGCCCCCTCGCTAGGATACGGTCACTCTGCCTGCCCCCAGACAGCTTCTCCCTCCCCGGGGTGTTCTGCTCTAACGCAGCTGGGAGCAGCGGCCACACCACTACTACCACCAGTTCAAGTCAACGTTCTAACCAGCAGAAGAAACGACAGAGCCCGTTGACTTCACTGATTAACGCAATTAACACACTTTGCGAGCCCAGCTTCTTACACAGCACCCGAGGCAAAGCCAAAACGGGGCGGGCCGAGCCCGCCACAGGCACTGACAGCTTCCACGGCGGAGAGCCGCCGCCTAGGCAGGCGGGGAGCGGCCGCGGGCGGCAACCAGAGCTGGCGGCTCTGCAGACCGCTCCTTCCAGGCACCCGTGGTCCGCAGCTGCTCTAGGACGCTTCTAGGACGCTTCCGCGACACCTCCGCCCCAACCGAGCCCCTCTGCCTACTGACAGCCCACAGGGCACTGCCAGGCGCCACCGGCACTACCGCCTCTGTCCTTCCTGCGTTCGACATCTCCCTCCCCAGCACGGTGGCGGTACACCGTGCCCCAGTCGCGGCCCCGTCTCACCACCACGGCAGTGACCGGCTGCCCCGGCACGTACGACATGATCCCACTGCTGCTGCCGCCGCTGCTGCCGCGCCCGAACAAAAGCGCCGCGCCCTGCCCCGCCTCTCCGCTCCGCCAGCCAATCGAGTGCCGCCCCGCCCGTGGCGGAGGCGAAGGGTGCCGGAAGTTTGGTCTCTTTCCCGGCGGCCCCCGCGCCCAAGATGCCCGACAGGAGCTTCCGGCGGGGAGGCGAGAGGCTCCGCTCTGGCGGTAGGTTGGGCCTGGCGGGGAGGTGCAGTGGCCTCGGCTCCCGCGGTGACGGGTGGTGTGTGGTGTCCCTTGGCAGGGTGTGAGGCGTGACGATAGGGGCCAGCCGAAGGTCCCGCAGAACAGCGCGCCGCCGTGGATGAGAGGTACGCGCTGGGGAAAGGCGGGAGGGCCCCGCGGCAGCAGGCGGGTGAGAGGGCGGGCGGTGCCGGGAGGGGCCTTTGGGCGGGCGCCGAAGGCCGTTGAGCTCCTGCTGCCGCCGGAACGGCGCCCCGGCGCCGAGCGGACTCGCCGGGTCTGTGCGGCGTGTACGACGCTCCGCGGGAGGCATCTCTTCAACGCGGACGGGGGTAGCGCCGCGCCAGTCCGCTCCTTCGGCCTTTCTAGAGTGTGTTTCCTTTCACCCAGTCTCGTTAGGAGAGAGGAGGTCCCCGAGCCCGGCTGGGAGCCATGGCCGCGGTGGTGGCCAAGCGCGAGGGGCCACAGTTCATCAGCGAAGCAGCAGTGCGGGGGAACGCTGCCATCCTGGACTATTGCAGGACGTCGGTCTCGGCCCTGTCGGGCGCCACGGCAGGGATCCTTGGCCTAACTGGCCTGCACGGCTTCATCTTCTACTTCCTGGCATCCGTCCTTCTCTCCGTGCTATTGGTGTTAAAAGCCGGACGGCGATGGAATAAGTACTTTAAATCCCGAAGGCCACTTTTCACGGGGGGGCTTATAGGAGGGCTCTTCACATATGTCCTGTTCTGGACTTTCCTGTACGGCATGGTTCATGTCTACTAAACCAACTAGGAGCCACCTTGCTGCAGTGATTTTTAATGAAGCAGGACTGTTGCCAAAAGTCATCTACACAACTAGGCCAGCTTACCTTTAAACCTTTGTTCATTGCTTGTATTGTTACTACCATTGATAAATTATGTCCCAGTACAAATGACTCGGTAGCACTGTTCTAATTAAACTGAATGTGAAGCACCACATGGATGCCTCCCATGAATATTTGTTTGGTGGCTGATTAATAACTTCTGTCCCTAATGGCAGGCACAGCTGTGGGTTTGGGTTAATGTAGCCCCTTGTATTGTGTTTTGGATAAGACACTGACCACAACCCTCTCTGCATTTGCTGCCTGTCCCCCCACACAAATACTGCTGAAAGGAATGTGTGATGCAGTGTTCTTAAAAATAATCCACTGACACAAGGAAATGCTGCACAGTAGAACATCATTAAGTGTATGTAAAGGTTGGATACAGAAATGTGACTGAGTTGCTAGTGCAAATGTTATTTCCACAGCTGCTGTATGTACATGCTGTCAGTGAATGACATTGGCAGGGGTGCTCTTCACTGGCACATGCAAAAGTCACTAAATGATGCTCCCACAAGGCACTTTGCTCCTTTTTAGTATCGTTGTGTACCATGAAACACAGCCAAGTGCAGTGTCTTACTACCTGCCAGTTCAGTCTGTACTCACACTTGTGAGACTGTCAGCATCTTCTGTTACTGAAGAGTCTGGTGCTGTGCTTCTGTATGTCCTTGGCAGGAACAGGAAGGAAAATCTGTTCCCCCAGCATACAGGCAATAGCTCAGTGTTGACTTGCTATGTATCGCAGCACAAAGGGGTTGTGCAACCTAAAAACCACACTGTACAGAAGAGTCTTGCCCTAAAGTGACAAAGTTTATTGCTGTACATTAAATACAAAGAGAAAAAAAAGGAAAAACAACAAAGAAACTGCTGAGAAGGAATCTGGTTATGTTTTATCAACAGCAGTGGCTGTGGGAATTGCGTTAAACGGGTGTAAAGAAGGGAAATATTCCAGGGACTTGGGGGGGCCTGAAGCCCCTGAAATGGCTTTGGTCATCTAACAAGTTGGTGTTTTGTCAGGCTGAAACATTGGTCAGCTGCTTTACATGTTGTGATAAGCCTCTTGGTCTCCACGAGATGTGCCTTGGCTTGATGTCACATGGGGGCTTCACCCTGGCTTCCACCACCTAGAAACCCTTTGAAGAGAATTATGCTTTGACAGTCTAAAGCCTGTGCTGTTCTATGGGCAGAGCAATTCCAATGGGCCTGGCCAGTGCAGCCTCTCTGGTATCCACCTACCTCAACTTCTCTCTCTCAGGAGAGACTGCTGGCATGAGAGGCATAGAACCATAGAATCAGTCAGGGTTAGAAGGGACCACAAGGATCATCTAGTTCCAACCTCCCCTGCCATGAATCTTTGGATGTGATTAGAGCAGCAGGGTTATATGGCTTACCCTAAATTATTCTGGTTTCTAGCTGAGTGTTTGACTCAGTAATTGCCTCTGAACAGAAGCAGAAGTAGCAGACTGCACTGGGTGGGGTTAGCTGTTGGTGATTGGCTTTGGGGTTTGCTACTGCTAGCAAAGGTGAGTTTTAATTTAGAATCAGCCTGTACTTGAGCATAACCACCTTAAGAGAGTCAAAGCAGAGGTGAGTGCAGCTTCTCTTCCCATCTGTGTAACACTGTCACAGCAGCTCTCCAACACCAACCTCTCCACTGCTGTCCCGGCAGTGTGTGTGGATGCTGCAGCAGGAGTCCTTTAAATCTTGAGAGTGCACAGAAACTTCTCCTGATGGTTGGCTCTATGGCAGCATTTACAGAACACAGATCAGCTGGTACCAAGCCAGGGTGGAGAAGCTCTGAGGCAGGAATATTCACCTACTGCCTTCAGGAGCTGGTGAGTTGGTTCCCATCAGCTCCAGGAAATGCAAGCTTTAAACTGAGCACTTTTCAGAGGTAAGTTGCAGCCCCACGTGAGCACAGATTTACAAAATAGGCAGCAATGAGACTTTTTCTCTGCTGAGAAACAAGCACTCCTGTTCTTTGGAAATTACCTGAGTGCTGAAGTAGCAAACAGCTGTCTTGTACATGTCCCTCCCGCTGGTCTGTTTGGAAGAACCTGGCAAAGGCTCTTTCACCTTTTTCAGCCTCTGCAGTACAATTCAGGGTACTATGAAAACCAGCAGAAGCATTTAATCTCCCATCCAGATCATCACCATAAGCAGTGGCACAGAAAGGACAACAAGCAAATGAAACAGGCACTGAAGAAAGGAGAGAGAGCCTAAGACCAACCCCTGTGCAGATCCTCCCAGGACACTAACCCCCTTCCCCCACTGACAGCCATGCAAACATCTGTCCCTGCCTTGCTTCAGAACACTGCCTGCTGTTACCTGTTCTGTGCTTTGAAATGCTGAATCTCTGTCCCAACTACACATGGAAGTGGTGGGTGGCAGGTGAGGTAGCTGGGATCCAGATGTGGTTCAACTGCTTCTCCATTCAGAGATGTGCCAGGACCTCCTGCTGTTCCTGAGCCGAGCAGAGCAGCAGGCTGTTCCTGGAGGAGCACTGCTTCTAGCCCTAATGGTTATACACACACTGCAATAGGAGTGGTGCCCCCACTGTGACACAGGCCCAGCTCAGGCTTTGTAGGACAACAAGCCCCTTTCCCCTGGGCTCCAAGAGCTGCTGGAATGGTGCATTTCATCACACTTCCTGATAAGAGCAGTCCTGCTGCTTGACATCTCATCCTGCACAGAACACAAGAGCTGGAAGTGGTGGCCACCAGCCAGCAGAGCAGGAGACAGGTTGAATCTCAGCCTCAGCCCTCCTCAGTGGCAGCCATGGTTCACATCACAGTTCTCCACACATGGAAGCAAAGCACAGCCACAGAGTAGTGCAGGTACAGATACTTCTATCAAGAGATACCAAACCAGTTGCTCGGTGCCTTCTTTTTGCTTTTATAAATCCGTGGCCAGGACATGCTGTTGTAAGCTCATGACACCAGAGAACATCTCAGGGAAAGAGGGTGTTCCTTAAAGGACTTTTTTTTTTCCTCTGGAAATCCCAATAATAGACAGTAGATCTGATCCGGGGTATGTCCACCTCCCAGTCCTGGCCTGGCTGTCCTGGATCCTGAGTCCAGCTGGCAGACCTGCTGCTGTGCCTAGAGCCCTCCGAGCTGCTCAGGGCTCTGGTTCCCATTCAGCGTAGGGCTGGATAATGATTTCCTGGTGCTGGACCTGACGGAGCAAGCACAATGATGGACAAGGCAAGCAAGGTTATTTCTGTTCAGGATGTGGGCAAGAGGTTCCCAGACAGGCCTGTCACCCCACATCACAACAGCTATCACCCTCTGGAGAGTTAAATCCCCAGTTCTCAATGTCATGAGGCTCTGGAGCTGTCCCAGTTCCATCCTCAGTCATTATGAGCCTGCAGTGCAAGGCCATTTATACCCAGTCATGACACAGCAGCTTCCTCTGCTCCCCAGCTAACTGCAGCAAGGAATTATGGAGGGAGGGGGTAATTTGGCTACACTAATTTGGAGAAATATAATTTCCTGGAACTGGCCTTTGTTTGCCATTAATGTTTGCTGTGTTCCCATATCTTCTGTTTCTGTTAGTCACAGCAATAAAGCCACTGCCTTGGAACATAAAAGCCAAGCTCACTTACTTGACTTCCTCATACTTTTTGCCTCGATAGAAATTACTCTTTTTAATCAGATACAGCAGCACGAGGTCACAAAAGAAAGCTCCCTGCAAAGAGAAAGGACTTCTGTTTTATCTTTAGAGTAGAAGAGGAAGAGTTCTGCTCTAATTAGCAATGAGCATTAATTAGAGGAGTGTGTAGGAGCTGTATTTTCCTTCATAACCCAGGCAATTTAGGGGTGTTTAGACTACAGGGCACATTAACAAATGCCTTTAAGGCAGGACACAGACTGACTAAGCAGTCAGAGCAGCAAAAGCTCTGCTGGAGCAGATCTAAGCCACCCCCCACCTTTACCCTCCTGACAGCTGAAGGAGCAGCTGGGTCCCAGGCTGTCACTCGAGTAAAACACATTTGCTTACCGCTCCCATGAGAGCCAGCCCCGAGCCAACGTTGATAATGGTGGGGATGATGTTAAACTTCCCTGCCTGAAAGAAAAAAGGTCATGAAGTACTCTGGCAAAGAACAACCCAAATCCCAAACTTAAGGGTGTGCTGTTACCCAGGGGAAGCTCCTAGTGCCCGTGGGTGTGTTTTGTCAGCAATGAGCAGGCACAACCACAGCAGATTTGCAATCATCACTCTTGGAGGCTAAAGGTCTGTGTGTGTCTCAGACCCAACTGTCCATGGCTCCATTTCAGACCTTGCATCATCCCTGGATTAACCTTTTTTCTGCAGCACAAACACATGGAAAATGAGTCTCTGGGGTGTTTCCTCCTGTCAGACTACATGAGTGTGTTTCTAGGTAGAAGAGATGCAGACACATCTGCACTCTAGGTCGTCTCCGTTCTCATGCTGGCTTAGCTCCACAGGGATGAATGACAAGAGCTCTTTCCCACAGCAGACCAGGGAGGCTCTGCTCATCCCAGAGCTTCCTCCCACTGAGAATGTCAGCCACCTGTCTTCTCTCTAGGCTCTGAAATATTCTGGCCTGGGCCCTCACCTTGCCGTTCACCATCACATCAAAGCGGATTCCATACGCTTTAATGAGCGTGCGGTAGTCGACCCCCTCAGCATCCCGGTAATACTTGGCAAACCTGGAACACAACAGTGCTGGTTGGAACTCTGTCATCTGCTCCCCACACACAAGAACCCACCTGAATACACCTCTCTCTTCAAACAGATCTCTTCCCCTACCAAACCAGCACTAGTTTGCCATGAACATGACTCCCTCCCCTCTGCAAAGCAATGTGCTTGGCTAGGCCAGTGCCTGGCAAGGTCTGGTACCACTTCACAGAATCACAGAATGGTTCGGGTTGGAAGGGACCTTAGAGATCATCTAGCTCCAAATCCCTGCCATGGGCAGGGACACCTCCCACTAGACCAGGTTGCTCAAGGCCACATCTAACCTGGCTCTGAATACTTCCAGGGTTGAATCACTTCACTGCCAACCTCCCAGAGCACCTTTGAGTCAAACCAGCTCAGCCCAGCTGCAGCACTGCACTGGTTCTCCTCTTGACTTACCTGAAGTTGTAGCCAGAGGAGATGGACTTTTCTGAGAACTTGTTGTCCAGTCGGCTAAAAGAATAGTGAGGGTTACATTCAGAAGGGGCTTTATCAAGATCACAGTTCCATTCAATCTGAATTCCTATCACACCACCCTTAATGAAAGAGAGAGACAGTGTGAGTTTGGTAAGCTTAGTTCAATTCACGTCTTCAAATTTGTCAGCTCCTTGGGCAAGCTTTCCCCAGGGCCAAGAGCAGCTTCACATCTGGTCACAGACCCAAGCACACATTTCTAGATGGGTGAACTTCATGCTTGTGACATTGATCCCATTACACAACCCCAGCTTTCCCTCTGCTGGCATTCAAGGAGGAGGTTTTTCATCCGAAGACACTGATTTCATTGATTTCAGTGGCTGCAACATACTTCAGCAGAGAGGAGGCTCTTTTATGCAGGGATGAGGTTTCACAAGTGCAGAAGCCAGCACAAAGCCTGCACTCTTCTCATTGTGCTTCCTGGGATGCTCCAGACTGGCTCCATCTTCCCCTGGGGCTGCATGCACTGAGTCACAGCCTGTTTAGTGCTGCAGCCCCATGACTCCATGCAGAAATGTGTCCATTTCCTACAGGGAAAACCTCCCAGGGTGTTCTCTGACCAGGACAGCCCCACTGGCCTTCCAGAGTTCTGGATTTAAACTGGTGATGTAGTAATGCTGAAATTAAACAAAGAAACCCTGCTGGCAGAGCAGCCGTTTGGGCAGCCCCGAAGGGCAGAGAGCTGACCTGACCTTCTCTTTCAGAGGACCCACACTGCCCTGCCTCATGTTCCCTGGGGACAGGATAAATGGGGACTGGCTTGACTTTAAACATCAACATCTCTCCACTGCAGCCTGGACACGAGGCAGTGCCCTGGGCAGTCCCCAGCAGAGCCAGCTGGGAAGCCACACAAGGCCAAGGGGCACTCCTACCGCCAAGGCCATCTCCTGGAAGTCGCTCCCAGCCCACCGGACGATGCTCCCCAGCAGGAAGATGGGGCAGTAGGGATGCTCCGTGCTGTAGCGGCAGCTCTTCAGGTAGGACTCATTGTTGGTTGCCAGCACATTCACCCTGTGTGTAGGCAAGAGGGAAATCCACTTTGTCTCCCAATCTGCTTGTCTGCAGAGTCTCCACCACCATAACTGCAGAGACAAGAGACTTCTCCAACACCCTCTGTGCACAAGAGAAATGGCACCTTGCCACCAGCCTCATGACCTAGTGAGCCTCTCCACTGCTGGCCCAGAGACAGCAGTGTACCCACACAAAAGTGACCTCCAGGCCAGGCAGGGACTAGGCTCAAGGAGGGACTTGAATAGAGCGAGTTTCCACAGTGCTCCAAAGCCAATTAGTTTTCTTAGTGATAAAGAAAATAAAGATGCTAGAAATGTCTGTCTGAGCCTGGCCTTCTGTGCTTCTTCCTACACTTTGCTCACATTGAAGCCAGAACTGCAGCAGCAAATGTGAGCAGATATTTTAAATTTGCTTTTCCCCAGCCTTTTATGGAATAGGAGGAGTATTTGGGAGCCGAAACTGCTTAGCAACCTATGCACTGGCTGGTGACAGATCCACCTGCCTCAGGAGCTCCGGGGCATCCCTTCTGTAGAAGCCATCACAGGCCTCATCTGGGAAAAGACAGACTAAACCCAGCTGCTTTCTGAGAAGCTCCAAGCCCTCATTATCTCCTTCTTCCTGCACAGCCTGCAGCTAAAGGCCTGCCCCTACACCTTAGAAGAAGGAATATTCACCTCCCTACCTCATGCTTCAGGCAGGAGAAGGACAGTGGAGCAAACTGGGGGTATTGGTTCTGTGATGGAGAGGACAGAGGAATCTCTGAGCACCTGCACTTACTTGGAGAACTTAAACTTGGGGAAGCGAATGGAGTTCTTGATGTAAACAGTGAAGTTCTCTGCGCTGGCAAGAAGCGGGGTCCTGGAAGAGAAGGGTTTGTGATCTGCTCTACCTTTGCACCCTGCCCACATGCCAAAACTTGAATTACTGTTTTAGAACCACTGCTAGACCAGCCATGCTAGACCCCACGCTGCCAGCAAGGAGTTGGTGAGGAGCACGTGGGCTGAGGGGAAGCCCTGAGGGCTGAAAACATCCCTGGAACAGCCAGTGAGCCAAGCAGGGGTGAGCAGAGCCAGTGAGCCAAGCAGGGTCCATGCAGAGCCTCCTCCTGCACTGGAGCCAACATTCAAGTAAGTGTCCAAGCAGAGGGAAACCAGAAATTGCTCCTAGTGACACACAAGCATGGGAATGGCATAGGATGGCTACGTACTTGGGCTTGGATCTTTTCTCCACTGGGCACCAGGCCAGTATCTCACAAGTCCCTCTGATACTGTCCCTGTCTTTCAAACAACGGCCAGTCTTAACCCCTGCAGCACAGACAGCACAGAGAAGGTCACAGAGAGCAGCCACCTCCTCTCCTTGCCTGCAGGGCACAGACAAATCAGATGCTTTTCACTGCCACCCTAAGCCCCCCTCCTGGAACAACCACTCTCTTGTTGCTTCTCTGAGCAGCCCCAGGGTGCTCTGGCTCAGCCACCACAGAGCTGAAGCAAGGCAGCAATCTTAATACAAGATGGTAAAGAAAAGAATGTCCTTGTCTCTCTGTAACCAGAGACCTCTGGGGTTGGACCCCAGGCTGATGCCTCTGAAGGAACCTGCCTCTGCCAGGAACAGGAAAGGAAGAGGGACCCTTCCCTTACCATTGCCAGCCACCACTGCTTCCCCAGCTGGGCAGTCCTCATCCTGGTTACAAAGGGCATCAGGAATGCTGTCACTCTATGAGGTAGAAAAGGATAGAAGTGAGACCTGTGACAGGACACAAGACTCAGGGGGGTAAGAAAGTGCTGCTGATGTGGGGTGAGTCCTCTGCAGGATGGTGAACACTGAGAACGTGCAGCTGAAGTGGTAACTGCAGGTGATGTGTGAATAGCTCAGCAGCAACACTCCAGCAGCAACACTCCAGCAGCAACACTCCAACACCAACACACCAACTGCAACACTCCAACTGCAACACTCCAACTGCAACACTCCAGCACCAACACTCCAACTGCAACACTCCAGCACCAACACTCCAACAGCAATACTCCAACAGCAACACTCCAGCACCAACACTTCAGCACCAACACTCCAGCACCAACACTCCAACAGCAACACTCCAGCACCAACACTCCAACAGCAACACTCCAGCACCAACACTCCAGCACCAACACTCCAGCACCAACACTCCAGCAGCAACACTCCAGCACCAACACTCCAGCACCAACACTCCAGCACCAACACTCCAACAGCAACACTCCAGCACCAACACTCCAGCACCAACACTCCAGCACCAACACTCCAGCACCAACACTCCAGCACCAACACTCCAGCACCAACACTCCAGCACCAACACTCCAACAGCAACACTCCAACAGCAACACTCCAGCACCAACACTCCAGCACCAACACTCCAGCACCAACACTCCAACACCAACACTCCAGCACCAACACTCCAGCACCAACACTCCAACACCAACACTCCAGCACCAACACTCCAACACCAACACTCCAGCACCAACACTCCAACACCAACACTCCAACACCAACACTCCAACAGCAACACTCCAGCACCAACACTCCAACACCAACACTCCAGCACCAACACTCCAGCACCAACACTCCAGCACCAACACTCCAACAGCAACACTCCAGCACCAACACTCCAGCACCAACACTCCAACACCAACACTCCAGCACCAACACTCCACCACCAACACTCCAGCACCAACACTCCAACAGCAACACTCCAGCACCAACACTCCAGCACCAACACTCCAGCACCAACACTCCAGCACCAACACTCCAACAGCAACACTCCAGCACCAACACTCCAACAGCAACACTCCAGCACCAACACTCCAGCACCAACACTCCAACAGCAACACTCCAGCACCAACACTCCAACAGCAACACTCCAGCACCAACACTCCAGCACCAACACTCCAGCACCAACACTCCAGCACCAACACTCCAGCACCAACACTCCAGCACCAACACTCCAACAGCAACACTCCAGCACCAACACTCCAACAGCAACACTCCAACAGCAACACTCCAACAGCAACACTCCAACAGCAACACTCCAGCACCAACACTCCAGCACCAACACTCCAGCACCAACACTCCAGCTCCAACACCATGGCTCATGGCAGAGCATCCTGCTTTGGAGTTCTGCTCAGTCTGGAAAGGAACAGGCTGTGGAAGACACTCAGATATCACCTACCACCCACCAAAACCAAGCAGGGGGCCACAGTACTGCACCTACCTTTGATGCAAGCTACAAGCTCTCTGAGCTGTGACCCCTCTCTCAGCTGCAGCCCGCGCTCACACAGCCACTAGAGGACAGCCATGTCCTGAAGAAGCAAGCTGTGCTCCCGGCCTCGGCTGCCCCCCTGCCTCTGACAGGCAAAATTAATCTCTGCTACACAGGGACAACATTCCCAGCATGGCCAGCACCCTCCCCCACCCCTGGCTCCAGCCCACTCTAAAACACATCTCCACAGAGGGCATCTAAACATGGCACAGAAACACCTCCTGGCTCTGGCCCCTAAGGCACCTTCTGGAAGGTACTAAGCACCCTCTCATGTCCTGAAGGTAAGGAAAGCCTCAGTGTTCAGCCCTTCCCAGAATGGGGCTCCTAGAAATCTCCTCTACCCATAACCAGACTGAGTCACCTCTCAGCTGTTTTCCCATGGCCTTTCCTGACCCTGAGCAATCACTGCCCTGGTCTCATCTCCAGCTGGGCAGATGTCCAACACCTTCAGCTAAAGTCAGCAAGACTCTACATGATCAGTGCCTCTGGGTAAGGGAGATGAACCTCCCAGGTTTGCAGCAACCAGCCCAATTTCCCCAACCCCTATTTATTACACTACAGAAAAACCATTTGCTTCTCCTTCTTTCTGCATTCCTTGCTCCCCAGGAGTCCTCTGTCAGTTCTTACCCCCAGTTTTGTAGGGGTCTGGGAGCCAAGGGGCTCAGTTCTTCCTACCTCAGGACAGGTGGCTTGCCTCTGGTTTGGGGTCACAATCAGATTCGTCATGACAAAGAAGACATTTTCACCCTAGAATGAACAAAGTGAGGTAGGAGGAGTTAGGAAAGTGGTTTCCTCTTAAGGTAGGTGTCAGAAGGAAGGTGCAGTTCTCTGCAGAACAGTTACCATCTCTCTCTCCCCTGCTGCTTGTCAGGCTCAGATATAAGAGGACCCTTTGTGTATTTGCTTGGCTGAGACAGGCAGGGCTCTGTGGCACAAGGGGCTCTGCTGCAGAGACTGTGCTACTCTGGTGAGCAGCACTGCTGAGCCTTGCCTTGCTGGCTGCTCAGCAAGCACTTGCCCTCCTTTCATAGGGACATAGGTGGCACCTGGTCAGGGATCCAAGGCCCCATGCCACTGCAGAGCTGTGGGTAGCCTGTTGCCAGGCAGGGCCAGGCTGGCTGCCCCAGCTGTGCTACAGACACTGAGGTTGTCTCCTGGCAGCAGGGAGCCTGACCCTTGTCACACTGAGGGGACACATCAGCTGGTGGGGCAGGGCAGCCCTGAGCTCCTCAGGAAGCCACAGTGTGTGAAGCCCTGCCACATGCAACATTGGCTGCTTGTGTGGGCAAGCACCTGCTGATAAAGTATCTGTGACCCCTGGCCTGACCCAAACCACAACAGGGAACAAGATCTTTCTGCAGACCTGTCAGAGAACAAGCCCAAGAAAGCCACAAGGGAAGGATTCACCAGGTGATTCCCTGCTCTACATTAAGCCTAACCTCAAAGTGCCACTGGTTCACCCTGTCCAAGGGCATTCTCAGCCCTCAGTGATGAACCTCAGTGAGCTGAGTGCCCACTGTTTACCCAGAGTCTCTCTAACCCCCTGACACACAGCCCTGCCTGTTGCACAGGAAAACACAGATCTCAGGTTCCCATCCACCAGAGCAGAGCTCACAGCTTGCTCTCCCTCCCCCCCTGGGATCTGACCCCACATCCCACCAGCACTGTGGGACACAGGTACATCTGTCCTCAGCAGCAGGCACATGTTGGTCAGCAGCCACACTGGTGGGAGCTGCCCCTGCTCTGTGGAGGAGGCAGAGCTCTTCCTAGCCCTCACTGTCTCTTGCCCCACTACCTGGATCTCTCCAGGACAAAGGAGCCCACCCAGAGCCACCAGCACAGCACAGGGCTCTTCCTTTGAAGAGAAATCAGAGCTTATGAAGCAGTTAGTGCATGCAAGTCACTTAATGCACTGGCAGCAGGCATTCAGATACAAACCCCCATGGGACACATCTTACAGCACACAAACAGCAATCAGCACTTGGAGCAGGAAAGCTCAAGAGATGTCTACATCTGTACCCACAGCCCACAGAAGTGGCTGAGTCCCACGGGGAGCCCAGGGTCTAACACCACCGTGGCTGCTGGAGGCAGACTGCAGTGCCTGATTGCACAGCCCTGTCTGACACCAGCCCAGAGGCAGAGCTGGCTGTGTTCACCCAGGACAGCACACCACAAGGCCCCCCAGCAAACCAACACACAGTGACAAGAGCCTGAAGTCACAGGTGACAAGCTGCAATACTGGTCACCTGTGCACAGCAGCCCCCTGCTAAGTGTCCACACAGCCTGAGCCACAAGCAGCAGCATGTGCTGGGCTGACACTCAGGCTCTGCACTGGAATGGCTGCAATGCAGAGCACAGATCCTGAGGAAATGCAGGCTGCAGAAGGAGGAAAGTGAAGTTTTATTGTTATGTACAGACAAGTAAATTGTTCAGTCTGCAGCTTTCTACTCCTTGTCAGCACAAGACCCCAGTCTCCCCTCACAGCTTTCCATGCACATGATGGACACTTGCCCAGAAAGCACAAACAGCCCCTGGCAAGCACAGCTGGGTGTCAGGCAACATCTGCTGCCATCTTTTCTCCTCCAGCATCAGCTCTGTATCTCACCCTGTCCAAGCCAGGGAAGCAGCAAGGCAGGTTTAGGCAGACACAGGTCAGGCAACCCTCCTCACTCAAACTGCACCACGTTTTCTTTCCATCTCCCACTTGCTCTGAGCTGCCCCATGCATGCCTGCTCTAGCCCAGAGGCAAGCAGACACTTTGCTCAGCAGAGCAGTCCCACTGACGTCCACAGAACTTCTGCTTGCAAGGTTCTGTTTGCCAAGAATCATGCACCTTTGCAAGAGGGACAAGGCTACTTTCACTGGCATGACCTAAGAGAAGACACAGCAGTGCCTTCTTGTAGCCCACCAGCAAAGACCTGGAAACATCATTTGAGCCTTCCCACCTGCAACCATGCTGGAAGATGCCTTTAGCTGAACATCAGAGGTGATCATGGCAGGGTGGTGCCCACCTGTGGAGGGATGACGTAGTCTGCAACATCCCACAGCCTCTCCCCCAGCTCTGAGGTGTTGGTGAAGGCCACCCCTTTCAGCTTGGTGATGACAGAGCTCTGGAGAGATGTGTCTGTGTCCTGATAGCCTTTCTTGACAACAAACACCCACCTGTGAACACACAGCAGGCAGCAGCATTAGCAAGTGGGGTAAGGGAACAAGGCAGTCAAAGATTTACACCGTGGCCAAGCACTGTTCAAGGCAAATCAAAACATGACACCAAAGCCTCTGCAGTTAATGCTGCACACTCAATAAACCTTTGACCCAATCTGTGCTTAGCTACAGCACCAGAGGAGAGGTCAGGACAAAAAGCAGGGAAAGGTACAATTCATCCCAGGGTAAAACCCCAAAGCTCCTGCATGCTGTAAGATGGAAAGAGGGGAGGGAGAACTCCTCCAGATGAACAGTAGAAGCTTTTGCAATTTGCAGTGATGAGTGTGGTTGGTTTCACAAATACTTGACTCACTCCCATTTTAGCAGCCTGCCATTAGGCTAGCAGTCCAGCAGCAGACCATGGCTGGAGAGAGGCAAATCCAGCAGGTGAACTGCACCTCATGAGCACAAATCTGTAGGGAACATTCTCAGCTGGATACACCCTGACCCCTGTGCTGGGCTTCAGGCTTCTCACTGGCACACCTAAAGCCCAGCTTCCTTGCTAAGTGGTCCAGGGAAAGGCTTCACTTCCCACTGGAAGCATCAAGAGCTCCCTGTCAGTGGGGAAAAAGCTCTCTGGGTTAAATTAAATGCCTCCAGCTTCTCCACATACTGCCAGAGTCACCTGCCAAGGCAATGAGCCACACAGACTTGCAGAAGCTCTGGGTGCTGGGGCAGGGTTTGGGGAGGGACATGGGCTGTGACTGCTGGCACAGGTCCCCTCTGCAGCACACTGACCTGGAGTGCCCTGCTGCAAGCAGAGAGGGTCAGCAGCCATCTCTGGGGTGGAGCAGCACTGACACAGGCTGCCCTTCACCTGCTTCCTGGGACAAACCCAAGCAGTGGCATTCCCCACCCCGGCGAAGCTCCTGCTCTCTCAAGAGCACTGCCTTTCTCTGCCAGCAGGGCTCAGAGCAGACCCTGACACTTTCTGCAGGGAGTTGGGAAGGAACAGCAGCTACCCACAAGGGGTTTGATGGTCACAGCCCCCACACAGGTACAGGCAGGTTATGGAGCAGTCAGAGGTCAGACCAAGGCCAGCCACTGCTGGGATATGCTGTGAGCCCCCCTGCCACCAAACAGTCACTACAACATCACTGGTGACAGTACCAAAGGTCTGCAGAAGGCAGTAGCTGCCTAGGGAAGAAAATAACCAACGTGGGCCAGACAGTCTCTGAACACTCATGGTCTCTGGTCATGGCCCTCTTGGACAGAGGATCTACAGGATCCCTCCTTCAGCAGCTCAAACATGCCAGACTGCTGTGACTTCAGCTCTGCCCTGCTACCCAAAGCAGGCTCTGCAACTGTACACCCCTCTAAAAATAAACCCAGCACACAAAATTGACTCTGCTATATTTAATTAGTGAATACAGGAAGTGTGAGAAAGGTGAAGAGACTGAGAATCGCAGGCAGTGAGGGTAAAGCCCTATGGATCACGTTCTGCACAGCCTCAGAAACTCAGGAAGCAATGGCACAGGGATCACACAGGCTGGATAATTCCAGGTCTGAGCCTGCTAGCTGCAAGCGGCATTGCTGTGCTGATGACACAGCCTCCTGCAGAACTGGGCCTTTGCTGAGAGGTGCTCAAGCTATCTCCATGCCAACTCACCCTGCTCTGGAATCAAGGCAAAGCAGCTGACTTTCAGGCTGCCTCAGCCTCCACAATCCCAGCTGCTGCAGCCCACTCAGCTAAGAATCTGCCACCCTGTGCTTGGGTCCCTCCCGTGTAGGCTCGACTGTGTCATGCAGATGAGCCAGGTCTGCCCCAGGGCTCAGCAACAGTGGCCAGCAATGTTACCGTTTGTCCTGTGCCAGGTATTCAGGCTTGGCTCCACTCCCACCAAAACCAGAAAGAAAGGTGTTAATCATGCAGAGCAAAGCCAGGCTGCACCTGATCTATTTTTACCCCAGCGATAACCTGGAAGCTAGAGCTGAATCGAGGGACCCTAGCAGGTGACAGAACATCAGCTAGAAGCTCTCAGACACCACAACCCCCAGCTGTCTGAACACACAGAGCTAGCTGCACTCCAGTCACCAAGGCTCAGCAAGCTGTCACTGCATGCAGAGTTCCATGCACTAGTCTTCAGCTCAGCACGGCACAGCAAGCAGACCCAGCTGCAGCAGGAGGGGAAATGCAGGGTGATCCTTACCCGACCAGGTAAGCCAGGATGGTGAGCTGCACCACGCGATAGAGGATCCCCACCTTCTTGTTCTTTGCAATGACGTATTTCTCTGTTTTATAATCAAAAAAGGACAGAAATAAACCCTTCCAAGCCACCTGCCCCATGCTCCCGGCTGGCTGTGTAGCGCTGGCTGGAGCAGGCAGCAGCGTTTGCAGCTCTCGTTATCCACACGTGCTCTGCATGGAAACCTGACACACCAACCCCTTCCAGATAGGCTGATCTCCTCCCTCCCGTCAGCTGCTCGCTGCCGGCAGCTCTCCAGTTGGAAAGCGGCAGCTGCACCAACACGAGATCCTTCCTGAGCTGCTCTTCAGCTAATTCATCCTCTGGGGCAGCCCCCGCCCCAGTTTTGCTCCCCAGCTTCATTCTCTCCCCCAGAGTCACAGCACGTTTAGAATGAAACACGTCGTGGCATTGGAGCCCTGGTACAGCATCCAAGGGAACACAGCTACAGCCTCCCTGTTGAGTGTCAAAGCCTTTCTTTAGCCCTTACACGATGCAAAGCACCTGCTGAATTTTTAAATTTAATTTCATACCCGAGGGAGAGGAACAGTTTAACTGAGATAAAAGAGTTGTTTATTAGCCAGCACTGCAAGAGACAACTCACAGTCTGAGAGAGGCATCTGCATGTGCAAGGACATGGTACAAGCATTACTTAAACCAGGAAGGGTGGCACTGTCTCCCGGCTAAGGAGGGAACAGGATGAGCTCAGATGGGGAGAAAATAATGTCAGGACCCTCCAGCAGCCTGACCAAAGGGAGCTGGTGTTCCTCACCAAGCTGGGATCCAAACTGGAGTGTGTCCTTCCTGGGGGGATCCCATACCTGTGCACTGAGGGGAGATGTCTCTCAGGGGGTTCCTCTGGGATGGGACTGCCCATAGGCTGAATCTATTAGAGAGAGTCTAGCAGAGCCGTGCGGTGATACATCAGGCATAAAGTGCAGTGTCTGCTGTGTTCATGCATGAGCACCCAATAAGCTCACAACAAGTCAGCCCTTGGTGGTGTCTACAGACTCCCCCTCTCCATCTCTGTCTTTCTCACCTGCCTGGGTGACTGCACAGGCTAAAACCAGAGCAGGAAGCTTGCTAACAGTGATGTGTTTCCTCCTGACCTGGTTCTACTCAGTGGCATAGACACAGGTCTGCTAGGAGCTTCTGTAATTATTTTCCAGGTCAGTTAATGTGAGAAAGGATTTGCACAGGTTATAAAAAGTGTCCCTTAGAGTGAGAAGTGTCCCTGTTACAGGTGTGACCTGAACATCCCTACCAGGTTTGATCACTAAACAAAAACACAACACTCTGTACAGTGATACTTTTCCTTGGTTTAGCAGAACCCTCAAGCAGAAGCAGGGTTGTGTCAGACACTGTGTCAGTTGTCTGTCTCAGCATTGCTGGAAAGTAAAACCAACAACTGACCATCACTACCATGGCAACAGAGCATCAACCAGACCACAAGACTAGAGGCTTCCTGTCTTCTTACAAACCTGAATGTAGAGCTGGTTCTAAGAAATTCAACCTAACCCCTGCACATGCACCCAAACCCAGGGTCTGGAAGACAGAGGGGCTCAGAGACCCCTGAAGACCACCTAAGACTACTTGAGACCCCCTAGTGATGGTACTGGGCAAGCAAAACAGCTCTTGGAATATGCTAAGTAATTCTCAGAAGAAAAATGAATCTATAATAAGACAACTCAATGAAAGAAGAGAAAGGACCAGCTTCAGGCAGGACATTCTCCCACTGAACTGGAAGGCAAATCAGACTGCTGGGATGCTGCAGGTCCATGGTGGCAGCTATCACAACCAACCTTTTCTTTTCTTCCTCTCTTGCTCTTTCTCTCTCCTTTGCATTTGCAAACTTGTTGTCAAGCCAATAAAGTTACTTGGCACTTGACTCCATTTGGGGTCTTACTTCTGTTCCCAAGACCACAAGCAACACCTCTCTCTGGTCTTTGACTGGCGTGGGGCAATTGGTGAAGTTGGTTTTGAATAAAAAGGTTCAATTTGGATCAAATTCCTCAGAATACTCTGAATGCTGCTCAGCACAGGCTAGGTTCATGCTGACAGCAGTGCTGCTACCATATTTTGAAGGTATTGTTCTTATCACCTTTTAGTTCTCACAACCTTCTTTGCTGTTTCTCCCTTGCCTGGAATGGGGATTCCTGGTATGTTTCTCAGAGTACCTGTGGGCTCTTCAAACATGAGTGGTTTCATTCCCAGGGGAAAGTAAATAACCTTACAAAATGTAATAATCAGTTTCTCTTAGTTCTTCTCAAGGGACTGAAGCTGGCTCTCTTCTACAAGGTATCTCCCCTCTTGAGCCCAATATTTTGAATTTTCCATGGAAAAAAAACAGTTCTGCTCCTTTCCCATGAGGCCTGTTTGCTCAATCTGGAAATTCTCACAGGGAGAATTTCTCCTCTGGCACCAAACCTCTCCCTTTCTCTCTCTCTCTTGTTATTCCTGACATGTTACACCTACACTTAATCCCTCACACTGTTCACAGTTAGTGCCTTCCCATCACTCACACACAGTCACAGGACACATCCCTGTCTGCCCAGACTGCTCCTCATCTGCATTCCCCCCACCTGACAGTAGCTCTGTGGTGTAAAGCTGAACTCAGCCCAGTCATAAGCCATAAATGCCACATTGAGGGACTGTGGACTCTAAACTTTAGCTCCTTGCTCTGACACAGTGGCATTTGAAACAGAGCAAGGTCAAGCCTCTCTCTGGCACTGCAGCATAGAAATATTTCAATATCATCCCAGAGAAACCACGTGTTTTCCAGGCAACAGCAGACAGCCCTGGCCAGTACAGACTGCTGGAAGTGCCCATTTCAGACACTTGTCCTGTTCCCTTTCAGTTCCAAACTGTCACCCCCAGTGATCCCCACTCCCCCCTTTAGTGAGCTATCAGAGCAACAGAAAACACCAGCTCCCAAATGTATGACTACTGACTTAGAAGATGCTGAGACATTGCTAAAGCACTGGAAATGCTCCTGCAGCAAATGCCTGAGTGATGCAGATGCATCATCCCTTTAGAATTAGGCACCAGACCAGCTACTGAAATAGAAAGGATGTAAATAGGAGATAAAGTCTTTTGGCAAGGAAATGAACAGGGGAAGAGGCAGAAGTCAGCTCTCTCCATAGTGTCATACTTGTAAGTCAGCATCTAAAAGAAACCAAGGGGAAGAGCTGGACAAGTTGAAAGAAGTTGCTTTTAGACCTCAGATTGCACACATGGAAATCAGTATTTGTGCTTCTAACCAGCACTGCTGCACACCCAGCCACAATGCAAAAGGAAATCTTTCTTTCAGGAGCTGTTAGAAAAAATATTCAGATTTTTTTTTTTTTGTCTAGAAAGGGAATCTGTGAAAAAAGTTTTTCTGTCATTATCCACAGGAGCATCCAAACCTGTCTGTAAGAGTGAGAAAGGAAGCATGCTGAAGGTCCAGAATTTATTCTCTCTTTGACTCAGTTCATCATTTCCAGGAGGGCTATTTTCAGCCTTTGAATGAGTTCCAGGTTGCTCCCTCAAGTCCTGAATCTCCTGTACAGGGTGCACAAGGTCTTGTTGTCATCAGCCAAGGTGTATCCACTTCCTTCCTTCAACCTAAGAAGTGAAAGTGCCTGAGGAAGAGGACCAGAGAGGAAAGAAAAACGCTGCACATCTAATGAAACTAATCCATCATGCCCTATTTTGTGAGAGCTGGCACTCTGAAACAGGTAACAGAAATGAAATTAAGCACATAAAGCACTGCTCAGAGATTGAGTGCAACGGGAGCTGGCACAGTCGCCTCACGCAGTGCTGGACCACAACATTTTCACCTTCTGAAGGCAGCCAATAAAAGCATCACTGTGAGACCAAAGTCTGAGGGCTGGACAGGGCTGTGTTCACATTAACCTCTAACTCAAAGGTGAAACCCTGCTCTTGAAGAAACCTGACAGATCAGTTTTCTACTTCCTTGTCAGCATTTATCATTCCTGACCTGGAAAGACATGAAACTGGTCCTGGGTGGATAGTTCTGTCACAGCTTATCTTGCTCTAAGTGTTGAGGAGTCATCTTCCTCCTCTTCCTTCACTCTCCTCACTTAAACAGCAGGAAAGTCTAGACTGAAGCCTCTACCCTTTCCTCCCTAGAATTCCCAACTGGGAACTCTTTCCAGCCACAGGAGAACATTCATGCTTCTCAGAGGTGAAGGCTTCATGAACAACACCCGGCAGCTGACTTTGCCTGGGCTCTGCAGGCTGGGGATGCTCTGAGCCACTGGTGAGAGGTGGATGTGTCCCAGCTATGCCACACAGACATAGTGGAGCCAGTTTAGCCAAGCTGGCAGACAGTCCAAGCACCCTGCTTGCAGCAGCACAGCTCCATTCCAGCTTGCTCATCCTGTCATAAGAAGAGAGGAAATTTCTCTTTTGAGCTGCAATCCAATTAGCCTCCAAATAAAGCTGCCCCAGTGGGCTCTCAAGCCCAGCAAAGCACTTCCTGGCTCCTTATCTGATGCTTTTACGTCAGCACCTTGCACTTCATGAAGAACCACTTATGTCCTTTCCCTGAGCAGCTTTCCTGAGCAGCAGACTTCCACTTCACATTCTTCTGCTAACCACCAGGTTACCACACTCCCACAGTTCAACACACGAACCTGTCAGCATCTGAACATGCCAAGGGCACTAAGGTTTTAGTGAACCTTCCTGGCATATGAGAAAGACACAAGCAGCTGATATCACCCCTGATTAAAATAGCATCTCAAAAGGCATCCTGGCCTCCCCCCCTTCAAGGATACAAATAAAAAGCTATCTCAGATACATCAGCTCTTGTCAGTCACCACCCACCTTCATACCCCCCTCTCCTTGGTCAGATCATGGCAAAAATAGCCAAAATCTACCTACCCAGGCCAAACTCACCCACCAGAAACTAATATCCAAATATCAATCCTGAGGAAGCCAAACCAGGACTCAGAGCTGAGGCAGCTGATGGATGATCAGCACCAGTCAATGGGTAGTGAACAAACATCTGTTCTTGCTCTCCTGGGCTACCAGCAGCACTGAGAGTTGTCTCTCTTCAGCAGAGCAAGACAAGGGCAGAAAACCAGATCCCACCAGCTTCATGAGCAGACTTGGATGGAAAGGAGTCTAGGATACAATCCACACCAGCCTGTAGCTCCTACTCAAGAGCAGAGAGATCCCCTCTCCTGCAAGAAGCTGTGGGTCTGCAGACACTCTGCCACCTCTGCATGGTGCATAAGGATCAGGAATGACCCTTAACAGCTCAGAGACCTCTAGGATATCTGCAGCAGCTTCTCTGCCTGTGACACCTGGATCCCAGACAGCCTGCCAACACGTTAGCCTGGCTGGGGTCAGATGTTCAGATGACTCTGAACAAGCCCTGTGCAGATCTTCTGTCATGCAGGGAGCTGGCATAACTGTGACCCTGCCAGAGGGCACAAAAGTCAGGGCCACACAGCAAGGCCACAAATATTGACAAGGCTTTCTGCACAGGGGATTTTATTCAAAATGCAGATTGCAAATAAATTTAGAAGCAGACACAGCAAGGCTTCCATGGAAACAGCACAGAATCTCAGCTGTGGTTTGGATGACTCTGAGGCTTGGCAGTCTTGACTAATCCCTTAAGTGCCATCCAATTACTGCAAATGTGTTTGGCATCTCCTACAGCAATTGCAAAGAATTAAATGGTCAGATGACACTCATCGGAAATTACAAGTCACAGAAGCCTGTAATGCATCTGAGAGAAAAAAAAAATCAACATCTAAAAGGAAAATAGCATTACCCACTGCAAGATCTGACCTCCTTGAGAGCCATAAGGGACAAGGAAAGGCAGCTAACTAATGAGGAAAACTTAATTCAGAGAAGAAACTAGAAGAAAAAAAAAAAGGAAAGCAGAGAATAACAAGATGGGCTGCAGGAGAGGAGCTTGTTCAGCCTTGAGAAGAGAAAATGTTCCTTGCAACTCCTTATCCTTAGCACAGGCTTCTACAATTAACAATCCTTCCCCTAGGAAAGTAATGGGAAAACTACCAACAGCTCTATTGTGCCCACACTTGCCAAGTATGATCTGGCTGTAGGGATGTTCAGGTGTTTCAGAACAGGTAGGACCTCAGTGTGAAATGGAGAAGGTTTGGGAGAGAGGATGGGCAGCAAGAGCACAGCCAGTGGTAAGTTGCAGTCCCTGGGCTCCTATGGTCAAAACAGCAACTGGGGAGTCCCAAGATCCAGAATGCCATAGCTCTACCAGGGAATAAGAATGGTTCTGCATCTTAGCCAGACTTTGACTCTACCAAAGAGACACTCACTCTTTTTTTTTTCCAAGCAGGTGGTGAAGGAATGCAGAGCTTTCTGCTTTGGCCAGCTTAGTCTTCAGAAGGTACCTTCTTGCTCCATCAGGATTTTACAGTTTCTTTTGAAAAAGCCACATGGAGGGAAAAAAAATAAAGACCTTATTAAGCCTTTGTGTTTTCTTAAAGCAATGCAAAGAGTAAATTTCACCTTTTTCCTTCTCATAGTTGCAGTAAATGAATGAGTGAATGCAGGATGAGGTGTTTAAAAGATGCAGAGATGTGGTGCTGAGGGATATGGTTTAGCACCAGACTTAGTAGAGTTAGATTATGGTTGGATTTCATGATCTTAAAGATCTTTTTCAACAGAAACAATTCTATGATTCTATGCAACCCAGGTAAGTCTCCTGGCAGAGCTGTAAGCCTGAAGGCCTGTTTTGTTCAAACTCTTCAGAATGTCTAGAAACACTCCCAAATGCTCAACTGTTCCACAAAGCACTTCAATACAGGACTTGAGGGGTTACACTGCAATGCTCAGAACAGCTTAAAATGTCCAACTGAGTTCTACAGAAGCAAGCTGCAGATGTCCTTCAATGCATGTTTCAAAATATCACTTTTACACTTGGAGAAACATTAACAGAACTTTAAAATATCTAACAAAATATTTCTGTTTTGCTGTGTGTGCATTAATGGTACCCACTTTCCAGGGGAGCAGAGTAACCAATGCCAGCAAGAGAAGTCCACCAACACAGCTTCCTGTGATAACAGGCAAGAGATCAACCACCTCACCTTTCAGGAAGACAAGAGTAATCTGGAACAGAACCGAGGCCAACTCAGCATATACTGAAGCTCAGTTATTTTATCAGCTTTTATCCTATAATCAAAACGTGATTTTACTAATGCAGTGGCAGAACATCCAGAATTTAGCTCTGGGAACTTGCTTGGTTCTCTAGATTCAGCAAAAACCTCTGGATGTCTCACTTGTTTCTGCCCCAAGAGTAGGACCAAGCCTACATGATGCTGATACATAGAATCATAGAATCATAGAATCAAGAAGGCTGGAAGAGACCTCAAGGATCATCGAGTCCAACCTGTCACCCTAAACCTCATGACTACCTAAACCATGGCACCAAGTGCCACGTCCAATCCCCTCTTGAACACCTCCAGGGATGGTGACTCCACCACCTCCCTGGGCAGCACATTCCAATGGCCAACCACTCTCTCTGTGAAGAACTTTCTCCTCACCTCCAGCCTAAACCTCCCCTGGCGCAGCTTGAGACTGTGTCCTCTTGTTCTGGTGCTGGTTGCCTGGGAGAAGAGACCAAACCCCTCCTGGCTACAACCTCCCTTCAGGTAGTTGTAGACAGCAATGAGGTCTGCCCTGAGCCTCCTCTTCTCCAGGCTAAACAGTCCCAGCTCCCTCAGCCTCTCCTCATAGGGCTTGTGCTCAAGGCCTCTCCCCAGCCTCGTTGCCCTTCTCTGGACATGCTCCAGCAATTCAACATCTTTCCTAAACTGAGGGGCCCAGAACTGGACACAGGACTCAAGGTGTGACCTAACCAGTGCTGTGTACAGGGGTACAATGACCTCCCTGCTCCTGCTGGCCAAACTATGCCTGATGCAGGCCAGGATGCCATTGGCTCTCTTAGCCACCTGGGCACACTGCTGGCTCATGTTCAGGCGGCTGTCAACCATCAGTGTTATGATTCTCCTTTCAGGTACAGTTCTCTGCTGATTTTTCCAGCGACCAGTAGAACAGTTCTGCTTTTAAAGAACCATGGAGACAAAAAATAAAAGGAACAAAATGTCAGTTGCTTTTCAGGCAAAAAAAAAAAAAAAAAAAAGCAGGTTGCAACAGCAATCCTTTACTCAGACTGTAAGAAACACCCTGAACTGTGCTGCCACCAAGCTGTGTCTTGTGCTTATAACCTTCCAGTCCTGTTCAATGATCTTTATCAACGACCTAGATGAGGTGATTGAGTACTCCCTCAGTAAATTTGCAGATGGCCAAATTGGGTGGGACTGTTGATCTGCTCAAAGGTAGGAAGGCTCTGCAGAGGGATCTGGCCAGGCTGGATCGATAAGCCAAGGACAGTTGTATGAGGCTCAACAAGGTCAAGCTTTGGGACCTGCACTCGGGTCACAACCCTATGGATGCACCAGGGGCAGAGTGGCTGCAAACTGCCTGGTGGAAAAGGACCTGGAGGTGGTGTTTGACAGCTGGCTGAACACGAGCCAGCAGCGTGCCCAGGTGGCCAAGAAACCAAACAGCATCCCAGCCTGGATCAGGAATAGTGTGGTCAGCAGAGGTAGGGAAGTGATCCCGCCCCTGTACTTGGCACAGGAGAACCCACACCTCGAATACTGGGTTCAGTTTTGGGCCCCTCACTGTGTCCAGAGAAGGGCAACAAAGCTGCTGCAGGGTCTAAAGCACAAGTCTTGTGAGGAGATGCTGGAAGAACTGTTTAGTCTGGAGGAGGCTGAGGGGAGACCTTCTCCTTCTCTACAACTACCTGAAAGGAGGTTGGCACCAGGTGGGGGTCAGTCTCTTCTACCTATTATCAAGTGACACAACAAGAGGAAATGGCCTCAAGTTTTGCTGGGGGTGGTTTAGGTTGGACATTACGAAAGTGTCTTCACTGCAAGAGTGGTCAGGCATTGGAAGAGGCTGCCCAGAGAGGTGGTGGAGTTGCCATCCCTGTTTAAAATTCGTAGACA